>NW_017805010.1:3334912-3393035 GCF_001891065.2 Hippocampus comes
CTGTGTTCAGAAAATAATGGCAGCTTTGGTACCCGTGAGTTCCGCTAGATTGATGTTATAGTCGAGTAATTGTCTGGCATTTTCTATCACTCGTAAGGTTGGATGTATTAAACCATTGATACAGGAATTTAGAAACTCTGTGCAAATAATATTTGTGTATTAAGTGATTTAGCAAATGGTCAAACCCAATCAGTATAGCCAACATTGAATTGTTATTTAAAACAGGTACATCCTGGGTTTTCTTTACGTTTGTCACCTTAATAAAGTAAGGTAACCAAGTACAAATACTATGTTACTTTTCTTCTAAGATACTTGTACTTGTAGTCGGTTTCAGGTACTTAACCCTTTCAGGGACAGCGGTTACCAGAGTGTAGTCAGGTTACAGGGTGCATGGAAGGGTTAATACAAGACTGGACCTTAACATAAACTGCTCTGATGTTCCAGAATGCATTTTCTTGGCAAAATATATGCCTTTTAATGACATGTAATTTTTTTTATGCATTACTTTGTCTTATTTGTGTCAGTTACTAGTACGTTACTGTAGTTATTACGAGTACGGCATTTAAGACACAAGTTTGATGCCACGTTCAGGTGTTCCCTTCTTTGCGTCTTGTTCCTTTAATAACATAAAGCTGTGTTTTAGCAAAACTTTTTTCAAACGTCGTCTTCAGCGTGTACATTTATTTAGTTAGTTAGTTGAAAAATGCATTATTTCATGGCAGAACATAATATGAGTCCATTTCATTCACATGTATAAGAGCAGATATAATGAATGTTGTTTTTAAACATATTCAGATTACATTTAGAATATAATCCAGTCCAGCATTAGATTTTGCAGTTCTTTTAAAACCGTGCTTGTCAAAATTTTGCTGCAAATGTAAATTTACATTAAGTTTAGCATTGGTTTTTACTACTCTAGAGGACGGGAACAAAAAAAAAAAAACCTTTGAAAGCTTTTCTTAAAGGAACTCAAGATGGGTGCTGAGGTGAACACAACAGGAAGAGGTTGCGGCTTAAATGAGACAAAGATTTGACATGTCCAAAACTGTCCGTCGAAATCTTTGAAACCTATAAAATGAAACATAATTCACAACTTTGAAGCTGACTTTTGTCTTCTCTGCAGAGGCAAGTTACAAGGGCAGGAGGAGTCAGGTCGCCTTTATTGAAATGGAGGTGATGTCATCTTCCTATTTATCTTGAGCTGTCTCTCTTTAGGCCAAGAAGTGAGTGCGTGATGTGTTGGCATGCCTTAGTACGACATTGAGGCCGGCTGATGCAGTTTAAATATGCACAACCACTTTCTGCACACTTGTCTTTGTTATTTTTTTTTTTCCGTACCTTTTGTGTGTATGTACAGCATTCTGTCTTGTCCTCACCTCATTCACGTCCAAGACGAAGTCATTACAGACTGCGTGCTAAAACAAATAGATAACCCAAGAGGTATTTTATTTTTATGGCGCTGTATAAATTCTCAATCAAGGGGCTGTATTTCAATCTCTGACAGCGGAGGGGTAGAAAAATCATCGTCGGTCGCTGTGGGATTTCCAACTGACTTTGTCTCAAACACATGGTAATCTTAATTACGCTCATTAATGTGTTTTTACTTACCATTTACACTCATTAACCTCAATTAGCATCGGAAAGCGGTACAGAAACGCTGCTCACACTTATCGTTCCTCAACATTTGTGTGTGTGCGAGAGTGTGTGTGCACGTGCATACGTATACCATAATCAAGAAATTATTAATGACCATGGTCTGAAGAACAAAAACCCTGTATTGTTAGTGGCACTGTGAATGCACTAGCACTGCTACTGCGGTGACAAACGTTTGTGCCACTTGGATGTTTGGGTTTTTTTTTTTGTCATTACAAGAGGAAATGTGGAATTTTTCAAATTTATTTGAAAAATGTTTTCCGCATTTTCTGCACGATAAGGTGCTTCGGCGTTTAACGCTCGCACACATTCAATAAATGGCCTATTTTAAAACTGTTTCCATATGTAGGGCGCATTGCATTATAAGGTGCCTCAATAGTGGCTGTGGTTACGTTGTGCATCCACTAGATGGAGCTACGCTAAAGGGAATGCAATACAGTACAATACATCTTTCACAACCGCTGTAACAAAGCGCTTTAAAGAACATGTAAAATACTACGTCCAAGACATCAGAATATTGCAGGCTTTAGCATCTTGTGAGAAGACCAACATGGCTACCATGAACTCCTTCAAGCCCTCTTTGAGTCCTCCCCCATTGCTGTGGTGGGTGGTTGTTTAAACTGCTGAGGAAGACATTGGTCCCAGTGGGCCAACAGATAATGAATGACCTCCATCCATTCCGCACAGTGAGAGCAATGGAAAAAAAAGACAGAACAAGGAAAGAATATGCAGTGCTTTCACATGATATCAATTGCATTGTAACTGAACCTCTACCCCCACCTTGCTTTTTTTTTCATTGTTTCGGTTCTATCACCCAACATCCTCCCCGATCACCTCTATTCGTCTTTTATCCAAGCACGCTTTCATAAGAATGAGGCTGAATCTACTGGCCGTCTGCTACACCATCCCCCTGACATATATCCATACAGTATGCAGACTGTGACCTTCATCGACTGAGAGAGGTGGACTTTCATCTTGGATCTGTAAAGTCAAGCCAGTGTGTTTTTTCTTAAAAATACAGATGCTCTGCACAGTGTGCGTGCGTGCGTGCATGCATGCGTGTGTGCATGCGCGTGTGTGTCACGTATGGTACTGACTGCCCACAGAGCAAAAACCAAACAGCTTGATGAAGCAGTAAATTTCACTTCACTTGCCTGTATGTGTCCCCTGACAATCACTTCTTCGCCGAAAATGCGTTTCTGCTCTGTCGTGACCCTCCTTCACACTCGAACGGCTTTGTTGAGTTGAAACAAACGACAACCCAAACGCACACAGTTACTCAACGCAAACGCAGGCCAGCAGTCACGCACAAATGTCAACAACTAAATTAGCACTCAGTAGACCATAACCCCCCCTTCACCAAATAGTACCTCATAGTTTTGGTTTTAAAACAAATAATGTCAAATATACTGCAAATGTAGAAACACACACAACCAAAAAGAATTTATGTGCACACCACAAATTCAAAAGTGTTACATTTCCAGCATTGGTGTTGTATGTTAAAAAGCATCCACACATACCAACACATGAATGGGGGTGGAAGGTGGGTGGAATGTGGGCTCCACCTCATATCGGCCAACTTGACATCAACCCCAACTGGGGCGCTTTAACACTGTTTCCTCATTTGCCTCTTGATGACGCAGCATCAAGAGCAACTGGGGGTTCAGTGTCTTGCTCAAGGACACTTCGACATGGTCACAATGGCCCGGGATCAAACCCCCAACCTCTGGATTGAGAGACGACCACTCTACCACTGAGACTTCTTTGGCTTTTACATTACCTCTCCCACAAAAAAAAAAAAAAATCATAAAATGACAAGGTTCGTGCTTGTGAAAGTATGTGTGCCAGAACCTGAAAGGAGTGAATGAGCAGACAAGTCTGCACTATTTTATTTGTACGGCGGTGGCAAACTGCCAAAGGCTTTAAAAGCAAATAGTGATCATGGGTTCATCATCGATCCATGTGCCACCCTAAAATTAACTGCGTGCCATCTTGCTAACTGAAATACTGAGCACACAACGATGGAAAAAGTCAAGTTATGACCATCACGGAAGATGAAAAAGACATTGACTGAGAAGGACAGCGTAGATGTAGAATACGGGCATGATCGGTGCGTGGCAGGGAACTAAAGAATTTGAGAAGTGAAAAAAGTGAGGGGGGGGGCGGATGAGTGAGGACAGTTGAAAGCTGAAGTTTGCTGACAAGGACATAAAATGAGGCCTCCTCTGAGAGAGCAGCCTGATGAGTGCAACAAATGAGGCGACAGGAGAGAGCAGACGGCTCCGTCACACTGATGCGTGTCCGCCTGTGAGGTCGTATGTCTTTTTAGAAGTGTACAACAAATCCCCCGAGTGGGTGTCACTGATTCTGATACATACACCAAAGGAAAGTATTCCCATAAAAAAGACATAATATCTATATAAGCCACTTTTTCCTAACAATGGTCATGGCAATGTTGGAACTTGACACAGGTAAGCCGGGGTCTGGACTTGAACCCATGACCTCTGCGATGTGAGGCTGTTGTGCTAACCAGTCGACCAATATATCCATCCATTTTCTCATCTGCTTTATCCTCACAAGGGTCGCGGGGCGCGCTGGAGCCTGTCCCAGCCTTCTTCAGGCAGTAGGCGAGGGACAACCTGAATCAGTTGCCAGCCAATCCCAGGGCACACAGAGACAAACAACCATCCACCCTTAAACTCACACCGAGGGACAATTTAGAGTGTTCAATCAGCCTACCAGGCATATTTTTGGAATGTGGGAGGAAACCGGAGTCCCCAGACAAAAATCCACACGGACACGGGCGAACATGCAAACACCACACAGGAAGGCCGGATCCGGGGTCGAACCCACAACCTCTGCACTGAACAAAAGTGCTGTTTCAAAAATGTGATCGTGGTACAGATATTTTCTGCTTATAATATCGACACACGGCACTTTGCTGTGTCAGGTTCTTCTTGAATACTGCTATGATGTCACACCAGGGATGGTGCTACACTGGCGCATCGAGAGAAATGTATGCAGCCCCAGTTAAGCTCTTTCAGCATTTCATTTGATAATCTAAAATATGTTTACAAAGAAAAAAAAATTGCAGCCCCCTATATATCAGTCATGCCCCCCTTTAGCCCTGGGAGAGTAAAAAATCTTGGAGCCGTGCCTGTGCCATACTATATGGGGGACTACTTTCTGCACACACATTAGCAATGGAACCACGAAGCAAATCAGTATTTACTGTACCAAACCAAAACGTAGTAGACATTTGGCTCAAGTAAAGTGATTGAAAACCTCCCGGTGAGTGTCACGCTTTTCAGCAGTTTTCATTCACATATTCGACACATGGTGTTGACCCGCTCTGAAATGCACGGACAACTCTCAACTTTACAACGCACAGACACACACACACACACACACACACACACACACACACACACTTGAACTCATCACTCATGTTACACCAAGCAATGGTGCAGAGCAATTCAGGATCACATCCATTTCAATCTAAAATAATAATCCTTGTGGCTAGAATAAATTATGGAGCCAACTCTCGCTGTGTTAGCACCAAGCTAATGATGCACATCCAGGTTATGTTCTTCATGCTCCAACAGATTAATTTTACTTTGACCAACTTGGTCTTCTGACGTTTAATCAAAAGTACTTGTCTTCATTCGGCGCTTTTAAAAGGCAAGCTGACACAAGATGTTTCGGGCGGTTGGGGTGAAAGGTCAGACCGAGGACACATTTTTTGATTTTTTTTTTTTTTTTACTTTAAAAACTAAGGCAAGTCTGATGCCGCTGTACCCGAGTGCAGAACGCAGGGTTCTACAATTAGCTTTCATGAGAACGACAAAGATGAAACGAGCCAATCAAAAATGGCGTATCGTAAAAATAGCTTGACTGCAGCGGTATAAAGCAAGATCCCACCGGTTGCTGCCAAGCTGTACTGATAAAATATATCATATACAGATCTTGTGTTTTACAATAATAGTCATCGATTCACAGATGAAACTAGCCAATCAAAAATGCCGTATCATATCACAAAAATAGCTTGACTGTAACGGTATAAAGCAAGATCCCACCGGTTGTTGCCAAGCTGTACTGATAAAATATATCAGATACAGATCTTGTGTTTTACAATAATAGTCATCGATTTTTAACATTTCATATGTACGAGTGATTTAAAAAAAACAACTTATTGTCAAATCTTTTCGACAGCATCCACTGTGTTTGTGTTCAAACGGTTTGAGAATGGGAGACATAAAATCAAAAAGACATATATCTAAATATATATCATGAGTGCTAATTGCATTTTTGAACTAGTCCTTTAAGGCGACGGCAAAATTGACATTTGCAGTAAATATTCATGACTATTGAGTTATCTCTTTTTTGGTGTGAAATGCATTTTTTGTTGCTTTTCTTCTTTGAAAACTGATTTTATTTTTTGTGTGCAACATACGCATGGTTCATTGTGTGCACTAAACAAACACATCTATAAATTATGTTTTTATTTTCCGATTTAC
Source organism: Hippocampus comes (assembly GCF_001891065.2). Lineage (NCBI taxonomy): Eukaryota > Metazoa > Chordata > Actinopteri > Syngnathiformes > Syngnathidae > Hippocampus > Hippocampus comes. The sequence continues at coordinate 3,341,083 of NW_017805010.1, forward strand.
GAAGGTGAGTGCACGTGTTAAACTTGTGTGGTGCAACAAGGTTAAGAACCACATATTCAAGCTACTTTTGAAAACTGCGATAGGTTGAAGCTCCCTATGATCTTCAACAGCAGGAGAAACGATAGAAAAGGGAAAGATAGAATATCCCGAAAAGAAATTTCAACACCCGCCAAAAAAAATCTGGTCTTTTTTGTGTGATCATGTAAACATGTTTTCTCATAGAATCTATGTTCATTTCAGTTTCAATTCTAAATTGCTCATTAATGTGAATGTGGGGCATGCCGGTACATGGTTATTTTCTCGTTTCCTCTCTGTGCTCTGCGAATGACGAGCATTTCTCCACTGTTGGCTTGTGGGGGGAATGCATTCACCAAGGAATAGAAAAGGTTTGAGAAATCCATTCTTATCTTATATTATGAATGTTTCTGCACCACTGTTAGATTCGCCTTCCAGTCAAACATGTGCTAAGCCTGATGCTGCTCATAATGGAAGACACCTTCAAGCACCTTATAGATCACGCAGTTATAAATACACAAACACAATATTAAGGTAATCAAGGCTCACGTCATTTAAATCTGACATCGGCATAAATGCATTTTGGGTGTTGAAATGAAATTATCCTTCTTCTTATCGATTAGCTGGATGACTCATAATTAAAGCGGATCGGGCCTCGGGGCTACTGCAGTGTGTATGACTGAGTGTGATGAATGCTGAAGCCCCCAACATCAGGATCCCTCCACTCAGCACTATCGCAACCTCCTGTGGAAGCACGGCATGATCACGCAGAATTGTGTGTGTGTGTGTGTGTGTGTGTGTGTGTGTGTGTGTGTGTGTGTGTGTGTGTGTGGGCAACAGAGAACAGAAACCACAAACAGATTTCTATCAGTGAAGACTTGTATTTTCAAGCGTCAGTTGCAGACTTGAGTCAAGTTAGTGTTTCCGCCCAAAAGCAGCGAGGACGTTTCGTTTTCATCCAGCCACACGTTCCAGTAAAAGAAAACAAAATGACGCAGAGAAGAAAACTAAATATTTCAATGTCTTTACATTCACAATTAGTCTGTTTTAAGGGGGCGGTCCTTGGCCATCACTGGCTGGTTCATTTTGTGCACAATTAAAAAAAAAAAAAAACTTCATACTACAATTAATGGTGTTTACTTTTATCAGTTTTTAAGAAATGCATTTTTTTATGTCTTGAATTTGTAAAAAAAAAATCATATTTGTATTTTTCCCTCACGAAGGGTTCGGTGAATGTGCATATGAACTGGTTGCGTTCGGTACCTCAAGGTTAAGAACCACGGTGCTAGTACTTTAATTACAATGAGGGGCAGTACAAGATGACTTGTTGAGCCCTCTTTCTGGAAAAAAAAAAAAAAAAAACCACAAAAAAAACGCAAAATATAAATTAGCTTGCGTGTGGACTCACATTCCAGAAAATGAACTGGTAGCTCACAGACAATTAATGAACCAAAAATAAATTCGACCGACCTGTATGTGTGAGCCCGCCCGTTTTAGTGGTTTCACCATATGGAGAAGAGCGCCCTCTTGTGTTTCATATGAAGAAAAACATTAACCTTGAGAGTATCTGGAAACAGGGCCGCTTTGCTGCGTGCTTTCCATCACTCCTTGATACAACGCTTCCGATTCAAATGATCAGGATCAATATCAGTCTTCTGCAGAGCTTGCTGAGCATTTGAATCAGGTGTGTTGCGGCAAGGAGAGAGAGAAAACATGCAGCTTCAAGGAGTTTGAGAGCTGGTGGAGTCGAGAGAGACATGATCATGTCTCCACGCAGCACGTGATTTATCAAAATATCATTTCATTTCATGTGACATCACTCAACTCTCACGGAAAATGGCCCTATAAAAGGTGCCGGATGTCTGCATCTGCAGACCGGGGCATCTATCACTACCGAGCACAATTGTTTCGTGGAACATGACATCATTCAGCTGGAAAGGAATACTTCAATTTTACATGGCATATTATTGCCGCTGTATAATGCACACAGAGGGTCTTCTTCTCAGAAGGCAATACTGTGCACTCAACTTTGCCCTCCTCCTGAATTGAGAATTGAAACATTGCGGCTGCTTAGTTGCTGATGAGAATGTCAATCACGCAGTAATAATAATAATAATAATAATAATAATAATAATAATAATAATAGAGTGAAATCATTTTAGAAAAATAGGCTTGAAACCACAAACGATTTCTATGAATGGAGCAATAAACTGCTTTCAGACAATTCATTAGCTCGAGATGTCACTTTTGAATGTAACCTAGAGTTTTTAGTAAGATGTACGTATTGAGTCAACATGACACATCGTTATTCTCTGCTGACCATAGGGGTTATTAATGTCCTTCCATACAGTCAGTCATCTGCTTTCTGTCGCTGATACTGTTGACAATGCAGAGCTGGAGGCGATCCCGTTTTACTTAAAAAGGGAAAGGCGGGGTACACCCTGGACCTGGACCTAATCTCCTAACATGCATGTTTTGGGGAATGTGGGAGGATACCAGAGAAAAGCCATACAAGCACGGGGAGAACATGCACTGGTTCAAATGCGTGGAGGCCTCCACACGGAAAGGTCTGAGATTTGAGGTTTTCTTAAAATTGTCTGAGAGGCACTTTGGAGATGAAAGTCATTATGTTTAAAAATTCTGTTTTCCACATATAAATATATTTGTTACTGCTTTTAACTACTGTACATAAAAAAAAAAGTGGGCAAGTAAACTATTAACTGTTCATCAAAAATTTTATAAATTAGGGGTGTGCAGTGCTCCAATATTCAATACATATCTTGATTAGGGTTGTAAGCCTGTAACTAATGGTCCTTTTCATCATTGATTAACGTGTCAAATATCATGTGGATTAATCGACCAATTTTAAATTTCCATCCCTGTATTAAAAAACAGAACATTATTTTAAATTGACAGCGCACTAACATACATTTGTTATGATTTAGTCACTGGTTTCGTCAGAAAATAGGTAAAAATGTTGATCATAGTTTTCCAAAGTAAAAGCAATTGTTTTATTTTGAATCGTCACAAAGATAATCAGTATGCTTTCAGGGACAACTTTAGAAATCGGATCATTACTGCTGAGAATCTGAAATTCTGAGCATTGAGACCATTTTAAATTGAAAAAGATGTCTAAATGCTTCACTCATAAAAACTAATGATTGATTTTGATCATCGATTAGTTGTTGATTAATCATTGCTCCGCTAATCTCGAGGCATGAGGAGCAATATCATTCGAGAACAATTCATTTTAAAGATGGTATCTCAGTGAGCGGTGAATGTGCGTGAGGGTAGCGAGCGTTGAATCTGTCAACTTTTTTTGTCAAATGTTGGCAAAATTCAGTTGGCTCTGTCATTAGCAACATTTTGCAATGCCAGTTGGGTAATCTGGAAATTTTGGTGAATTATTTTCTATCCCTGCTAAACTGGACTGTAAAATACACTCCTAAACTGCTACTAAAGCCTTCCCGTGAGTTCCTTCCAGTCTGCGGATCTGTATTGAAATCAGTAAATATAGTGCGTCCATACCACTTGAATCCAACGATCAGTTGTCGTATAAATGTACTACCAATGTCTCAAGTAATGACTGCCTACATTTGTTTGGGTGTCACACAGTCACAAAAATTTTATACCAGAACTAGCAACAGTTTAGCATATGACTAAAAACAACCTCGCTGTCTCTATAATCTCTACAATCTATAATGTCTGTACAAAAAATAACGCGTTAAAGAGGCATAACACAGGCATTATTACTTTCAACAGCAACGAAGCATGACGTGAAAGCCTCCAAGAAATTGAAAAATTCGTTTTGTAGAGCACGTTGTTGTTCTGTAATCATTTGGCACCCTCTACTGGTCAAAAATGCATACAACAGCAAATGGAGGATGATTGCCACTGTCAGCTACATGAAAGGTTTCAATATGAAAGTAGTCTGTTTTCCCTGACCATTTTGTAGGCTGAAAGTGGAGATTTAATGACATTGTGTGGCTGTAAATGATGTCAATTTACCCATTTACCATTATAAATTACAATAAATTACAGTGAGATGTTTTATTTTGTACTAATTATTTGTTTGTTTATTAACATTACAGCTCTTGTATAAGGCTTATTTAAATTATAGCTCTTGAAAAAGGCTTCTGATGATATCAGTGTTTTGAATGAAACTTCAGGCTACCTGGGATATAATTGGACAATTTCATTTTTAAAAAAATTATTGAAAGAGAAAAAAGCATAATGCCATTATTAAGACTTGGAAAATAGCAGCAATTAATTTTAAATGTGTTCTTGTACAGCGTGTGGGTTCAGTATAAAACTTGTCGATAAAGTGTTTCCAAGTGTTTCCAAACCCTTGACAACCCTGAGGAGAAAAGTCGAGCTCCGCCATTGCTTGTCAACAGCTGTTAGTTAAAAATGCAAAATGATTGTTTATAGTGGACAGGTTTAAGACAGCGAGTGTAAAACCCAGTAAAACTTTTTTTATAATTTACCCCCCCCCCCCCGCAATGGAAACAAAAGAGCCAACCTCTAATACATTTAAAATGTATTTTGGTATTTTGCACTACTGATTCTGCTCCGTTTTTTGATTGTCACGGTGTCAGTGTCAAGTTCCGGCCATATTGACAGTCTCGCGAGGCGGCAACGTGCTCACTTCGTCTCAGCGCCGCTGTTATCAGCATGCAGCACTTGCACTTGTCATATTTCTCTCAGGAAACCAGACGTGGTGACACGAGGGAGGGTGTACTGCATATGGAGATTCTTTTCAAGGTAAGCGCCGTTCATTTGGAGAGAGAGAAAAAAAACAGGCGTTCCATGCCCTATGGTGCGGAAGCTGCGGAGAGGTGCACAGTTAGACGCACCAGACATGCATCGAGCATGCAAACCTGAACCGGGTTTCGCGACAACGCCGAACAAAAGGAGTGTTTTGTAATCCGGTGACGACTGTAAAATAAACGCTTTTAGGATTAAAACACATCACCAATTCAGGGATGTTCCATCACAACTGTTCACGTGATTCCCTCCTCCAGCGAAGATATTCATTAGAACGCAGTTATTTGTTTTATCCGTCAGGTTGCTGACAGCCGCTGGAAAAATAATCGCTACTACCGCGTGTTTTTATGCATGATGCTTGTTACCTTTGTCACCGCATGGTCACAGACGTGAGGGTGGTTCCCCCTTGCGAGGGGGTGATGGGCTCACTGAGACCAAGACCTGGACCCAGATCGTTATATTTATTGCACCCGTTTTTATCAATGCTCGTAGTTTTTGTTCGTAATGGCGAATCTAAGCTTTACGATGAGCATATCACCTGAGAGCAAGACATATTATTTTAACATGATGGATGGATGGATAGATCGATAGACTAACCATCTATCTTTCTGAAGATCGATAAAATAACCATATATCTAGCTAGCTATCTATGTTAAAACAATATTCCTGTCTTTCTGTCTATTTAAGTGAGAGATGATTTATGTTGAACCCAACGAAGGTGTTCTTCAGGTTCTCTCCCACATGATTGGGGTTGTTCCTCCCCAACAAACTCACCCGAGCATGCTTATTGATCTTGCTTTGTGTGCAAGAGAAACAAAAAAAGAGCCTTTCCCAAACTGCTCACACAAAGTTGGAATCGTACAATTGTGTAAAAGAGGGAATTATTGAAAGATAAATTATTTGGGTTTTTTTTTTTTGTTGAAGCCCTTGATAAAAATTGTTGTGTCTCAAAAATGTTGGTCCGCTTCAACCTGTGTAAGAGCGCATCAAACTGCTGCTTTGTGTTCTGTACTGTAGCACAGTGTTTTTCAAACCCTGTGCCGCGGCACACTGGTGTGCCGCGAGACATTGTTTGGTGTGCCGCGTATAATATCCAATTTGTATGCCTGTGTGGTCTATCGCCCAGAAAGTAATCGTGTAGTACACTCCCATACCGCTAGGGGGGAGCAACAGCTAGCCAATTGCCTTGTATTTCGACCACTGGAGACAAGCGAATTTGTCCCGCATGAATGCGGGACGACAGTGAAACAATAAATATGAAAGATTATAAAATACTTTTTTTCTTTGTGCTCATTTGATTCAAATTCAAGCAGTTATAACATCATTCTTCAATGTTAAAAAACGGCCATAGTAACAATATAACACGTTAATTGTTAAAATAAGCGTGGGCGGGGGGGGGGGGGGCACATTTTCAGCTAATAGTGTGCCGCGAGATTTTTTCAATGAAAGAAGTTTGCCTTGGCTCAAAAAAGTTTGAAAAACACTTGCTGCAGCGCAACAGTGCTAGTATCAGCAGTCAACAGGAAGGACAGGAGAAAAAAGCTACGCTGAAGAGCAATGGGTCTGAAACTATGGGCTCCCTCTACTGGTATGTGAAAGAATCATTGTCCAAGTCTGTTTCTAATTTTTTAAAATATGTTCTGTTGCTGTAGCAATTATCACCGTGTCATGCGTTGGGTCACAGGTGTCCCTCCATTTTTACGCTTTGAAATATTCTTATTTTCCGTGCAAGTGTAAAAAGCACTTCACTTTCTTCCTTTCATAACTTTGCTGCTGTGTATTGGGAATTTCTCCATTGCGAGACTAATAAAGGTTTTCTTATCTTATCTTACTTACAATGAAACATCACAACCGTAAGATGCTGACCTTTTTGTTTCGGTACATCAAATATGTTATATAAGAACTTTCCGAAATACTCTGGATTGATTTTTGCTCAGTGTAAGATTGCATAACATCTGCCTAGTAATCAGATCTGCTTGGTGGGTCAGAGAGGATTACTTGTTACTCGGAAGCTTTTCCGGCATTAGGGGTAGAATCTGTTTTTGTTGTTGATAGTTTTGTGAATTTCTCAGTAGAAGTACATGCCTTAAGCGTCTGTTCACAAGGAGTAACATTCTAATAAAAATGGTTTGGAACTAATTATTTGTACTACTCCATTCCTTTGACTAGAGCCTACTGGAGTGAGCATGATATGGAATAGAAGAAAGAGATAAAATACAATGTATGTCAGTCATCCATGCACCAAATGCATCACTGCATACTTTATATAGTATATAAATACTGAAATGTTACCACGGCAAAAGGTGAAGTAACATCAGTTGATAGATTCTGCCTCTGGAAGGGTCGGTTGATTGCCTCATCTCTGCACTGTGTTTTTCCATCTTGCACATGTTGAAAAAGGCTATGAGCGCTATAAACACTTAAGTCAGAGAGCGCTGTAGGTGTAATTTTAATTAATTTATTTATTTATTTTCAAAAACCTAACTCTAACCCTCAACCCTAACCCAAACCTAACCCTAAACCCTAAAACTAAACCCAAACTTAACTCTACCCTAACCCCTAACCTAACCCTAAAATCAACCCTCACCCATAACCGACCCCTAACCCGACCCTACCCTAACCTGAACCTAACCCTACCCAAACCTAACCCTAACATATCCCCTAACCCCGACACTAAACCCTTCACCCTAACCTAACCCTAACCATTAAGACCCAATCCTAAACCCATCCCTAACCTAACCCATAACTCCTAACCCTAATCCTAACCATAACCCTAACACTCCCAATGTGGAGTTTGCATGTTCTTCCTGTGCTTGCATGAGTTTGCTCAAAGTTGTTTGGCCTGCTCCCCGAATAGAAAACAGACACTTAAGTTCAACATTCTAAATTGTCCGTAAGTTGGGGTTTTTTTTTTGTCTCCTGGTGACCAGGCCAGGTTTACCCGAGCTCTTGGCCCCGGTTTGCTTCTGTATGGCTGCTATGTTGCATACGCACATTCAAACACACACACACACACACACACACACACACACACACACACACACACACACACACACACACACACATCAAACAATTCCATCATTGCAAAACTTAACATCTTAGAAGTGATTGAGGGCTTTTTCCCATCAGGGGTCGCCACAGCGAGTCACTCGCATGATATGTTTGGCGCAGTTTTCACCCTGGATGCCCTTCCTGATGTAAACCACCCACATTGTTATCCATTGTATGGCCTGACTGGAATCTGAACCAGGTTCCCTGTGTCTCAAGTCACCAGTGTTACACACAGAACGAAATTAGTGCATATTCATAGAAACACTCACAGCACTGCAAGGGAACCGGTGCATGTTTTTATTTAAATTAATTCACATTATTGATTTCATTGATGTCAGCATCTGAAAATATTGGACAAATAAAAAATACCTTAAATTCAAGAGGGAAATTATTTGCATGAAAAAGCAGAACAAAGGTTGGTCATTCCAAAAAAAAAAACCCACCAGCCCTTGACTCAAAGTAGTTGTTTGATGTGTTTGATGTGTTTGTGGAGTAAGTCCAACAGGAAGCACAAGAACAAAGCTTTTATTTGACGAAAGAGCAAAGAACACAAACATTTTAGAAAGTCAAGTGGAAAAAGACAACTCATTTTATGAACAACCGCAGCCGAAACAAAGCGCTGTATATACATACAAAACTACAAATATATAATTAAGATACAATAAAACAATAGCACAGTCAAAACATAGAAAATAAGACAACAACAAAGGCAGCGTCTCAAGCTGTGTTAAAAGCGAAGGAACATAAATGTTTTTTGTTTTTTTTGAGAGAGATACATCAAATTAAGAGGAGTGACCCACATTCAAAATTAAGGTACAGTATTCAGCTTTTTTTATGATTATCGATATTACTTTATACGAACAAACTTTGGGGTTTCCTTTAGCCATGCTAGCAATGGTTAGCACTGACTCACGAGCAGAATAAGAAACTAAAGGCTAGTCGCCGTTATTGCGCGCGCGCACACACACACACACACACACTCACACACACACACACACGCGCGCGCACACACACACACACACACACTCACACACACACACACACGCGCGCGCACACACACACACACACACACTCACACACACACACACACGCGCGCGCACACACACACACACACACACTCACACACACACACACACGCGCGCGCACACACACACACACACACACTCACACACACACACACACGCGCGCGCACACACACACACACACACACTCACACACACACACACACGCGCGCGCACACACACACACACACACACTCACACACACACACACACGCGCGCGCACACACACACACACACACACTCACACACACACACACACGCGCGCGCACACACACACACACACACACTCACACACACACACACACGCGCGCGCACACACACACACACACACACTCACACACACACACACACGCGCGCGCACACACACACACACACACACTCACACACACACACACACGCGCGCGCACACACACACACACACACACTCACACACACACACACACGCGCGCGCACACACACACACACACACACTCACACACACACACACACGCGCGCGCACACACACACACACACACACTCACACACACACACACACGCGCGCGCACACACACACACACACACACTCACACACACACACACACGCGCGCGCACACACACACACACACACACTCACACACACACACACACGCGCGCGCACACACACACACACACACACTCACACACACACACACACGCGCGCGCACACACACACGCACACGACACTCATATCGAAACGGTTTTATTCATATCTGTGCAGCATACAATATCAGTCTGTTGGTAAATTTCCCATTAAACAGTTTCATGACTGCCAATTACTTCCCGTAACGCTTCTCTCTCTTAATGTGCAATTATGCATTGTTTTTTATGCAGTGGTGTTATTTTGTGTGACTGTGCGTTGATCGTCTCACGGTTCTCCATAGCGAGGTGGTACTGTAGTTATGATCAGAGGTAGAGTGTCATAGAGTAACATAACATTAAGAATCATAAAGAAAAAAAAAAAGGAACCAATTCTTCGGTTGACTCTGCTTCTTTTGGAAACAAGACCACAGTTTTTGAGGAAGCAGCTTGCGGTCACCGGCGTGTTGTGGTTTACTCAACTTCAGTTCCCGCTCAGTGACGGTTTGAATGTGAGTGGGTATGGTTGTCTGTCTTTAAATGCCGTGCGATAGGCTGGCGACGAGTCTACTGTGGGGCGGCGTCTACATTTTAGCTCATTGAATGGCCTGCAGCTCACCCCTAACTCTCAATGAGATAAGCAGTGTAGAACCTGGATGGTTTGATAAAGCAACATATTGATTTTCACAGACATATTTTGGGTGTCATGTTTGAACGGAGCCAAACTGAATTTGCTGCTCCTGCCAAGCATAACCTCGGGGCATGTGCTTTGCTTCTTCAGAAGCCTTTGTTTACCACAGAGCAGGAAAGACCTCCCGAGGATGCAAATGAAAACTTTGTGAATGTTTGTACTGTCGTCACGGATCGGCGCAGCATTCGCCTAATTTGGCTGCATGCGGTTCAGTTGCCTCTCAGTGACTGCGTAGATGCTTGGCCGTGTGTATGTGTGTCCTGCGATTGATTGGCACCCGGTTCAGGGTGTACGCCGCCTCTGGGCCAACGTCAGCCGGGATATGCTCCGGCTCACCTGCAACCTGCGTGAGGTTAAACAGTACAGAAAATGGAGGGGGTTGATGTATCGTGAATTGTCTCACGATGGACCCGCTGAGTCATAACAGGTGGAAAGTAGTGTCTCGCAGGTGGTTTATGTCGCACCAGAGCAAGCATGCCCCCCCCCCTCCCCTCCACTCCCACCACCCTTATGGGCGTGTCCTGGCGTGCTGCCTCAGCGCTACTTTATAAGAGGCTTTCTGAGATGGTCTTAGAAGTTGTTTCACTTTCATCTTTTCCTTTCGTTCTTCCGCAGACCTTTTTGCAGACCTCTTGATTGTGACATGTCGGAGTGGAGGTAGGAGGCTGTAACTCATAATCTTTAGCAACTCTTGTGTTTTTGAGGACACTCTTGAACAATCAATTTTATATTTGTCAGCTCTACTCAAAACTTTTTAGGTTGTATCATTTGCTCATTTTATAACGCTCACTTATCTCGGCGTCACTGACGGTATAGTGGCTCACTCGCTCACCACGCAGGCAGCTTGGGTTCGGCTCCCACTAGTGATGGTGTGAGATGTGAATGAGTGTCAATGGTTAGTGGTGACTGGCGACCAAACTTCAGGGTGTATGCAGCTCGCGTACGCTCCAGCTCCACTCGATCCTTGAACACGGTGAGCGGTAGAGAAGATGGCTGGATGGAGTGTGATAAATATTGTACATATATCTTCTAGGAGCACAATGGAAGATACCATGTACAGAACACAGACAAAATATTATTTTAGCAGGAGAGGAGGGTTTTATTGATTTGTTTTTCGAGAAATGATTGACTAATGTAAACATTTACTCGGTCGTATTTTCAATTTTTCAAAAAATTTTTTTGTTTGTTTAACAAGTGTAATACAACAGACATGCACATTCCTTCACATATCTTTGGTCATGTTCTACTGTGTTTGATTGGATGAACAACTTCCCAAGAATGTCTTTTTGGTCAATGGGGTGTGTCATTCCATCGACATTTCTAAATTCAAAAATCTAACATATATGCTGATGTGTCCTCACCCGCTTGCTGTGTGCAGTAAAATACTCCACAGTTTCAACTTTGTTGCCGCTCCATTTTCTTTGTTGCAGACAGTCTCCTCTTCAATATAATTTGTTTACATACCTTGAGTAACAATCACATGCCCAGAAAAAAAATGAAATTTGTTCTTTGTAAACAGGTCTTGTTTTCCACCTGATGCATTTTCTCATTGTACTATTTAAGGGAAAAACAGATGTCCCCAAAAAGCCAAGCCTCAAACCGATTCGATTCGTAGCAGTGGAAAAGCGATCATTTTGGCCCCAAATACGCTCCTTGACCATCAAAAGGGATAGGAAACTGTACTGTGACAATATACAGTTATGGTGACGTTTTAATTAATTTTTTTGTCGTCCTTCTGTAGGAGGCCATGAGTCAACCAGTCGTGTTGCCTTATAAAGCACCAGAACAGCCTTAGGACGCACTCAGAAAGTGTGGATGCATGGAATGTAGTACACAAGAAAGAAGTACTTTTTTAATTGCAGAGACCAGCTGGGTTAGAACCTTGGAATATTTCAATTTGCCCCCCGCCGCCCCCCTGGATTAAGCTCTTTCACAAGTCGTGTATCTTGTCATCGCCAAGCAGTGTCCCCATTCTTACCCCATCTGCAGCCCAAAACCCTCAATGCCCGTTGCTGATGCCTCCTTCAGCTCCAGGCGGGAGCTCCTTGACCTACGCGGCCCCCCTCTGAGCAGGGATCCGTCTCTGGATGACCTGAGCCCCGTGGACTCTCACATAGACAGTCTCGTAGACTCGGGGGCCAGACACACCGATGCTCCCGTTCGGCCATCCATTCTCACTGGAGTTTCCACCTTTCCAGGACAAATCTATGTGGCACAAAGCAGCCTTTGCTCAGAGTCACAGATTAGGTTGAATCAAACCCCCACAGACTCAAATCAGCTTTGCGGCTGGGGGGCTCTGACACCCAAAGCTGTCCAAGTCTTCAACACTCCCCGTTGGGTGTTGTTTTTCCTGTGCGTGGCCTCTTTCCTCCAAGGGATGATCATCAATGGCTTCATCAACACCGTGGTGACAACCATAGAGAGGCGCTTCGACCTGCGAAGCTACCAAGCGGGCCTCATTGCCAGCTCCTATGACATCGCGGCGTGCATTTGCCTGGCCTTTGTCAGCTACTTTGGCGGGACGGGCCACAAGCCTCGCTGGCTGGGTTGGGGGGTGCTTCTCATGGCTTTGGGTTCTCTGGTCTTCGCCTTGCCTCACTTCACCACGCCACCTTACCGGGTCAGTTTGTCCAAGCAGAGTGGAATGTGCTCTGCCAACCGGACCAGCCCTTGCCAGGACCAAGAGGGCGAGGGATTGTCCAGCTATCGATTTGTGTTCATGCTGGGACAATTTCTCCACGGCGTGGGCGCTACACCCCTTTACACGCTGGGTGTCACGTATCTGGATGAGAATGTCAAGTCAAACTACGGGCCTGTTTACACCGGTGAGTCACGTTTTTCAATCTTAAAAAATACAGCACTTGCCTTGCATCCAACATTTTCAAGTGGCAATTACTAAAACTGTAACCTATTTGCGGATCATGTGAAACATAATGATTAATGACCAACTGGCTGGCTGTTGACCTATCTACTGTACCTTACGCGTAATTTGTGTGATGATAAGATCAAAACAGTATCATGTATCATAATCCTTTATGAAACCTGATCCATTATTGAGCAGAAAAACACAGCAACAGAGAAAAGTGACCCTTTTGTCAAAAACTTGAGTTCTTGTTACGAAAAAGGAAAGAGAAAGTTCCTGAAGTGACACACCCATGCTTTCATTCTGTGTCCCGCAGGGATCTTTTACACTGCAGCCATTGTGGGTCCAGCAGCAGGTTACCTACTTGGGGGTTACTTTCTCAACATTTACACTGAGATCCACCTCACGTGAGTCTACTTATGTGTGTGTTTTGGGAGAGTTGCATTCTTCAATAATTATTCGACAGTGTATTTTTCTGTAAAATAAGAGAAATAGAAATGACATGGGTGTTTAGAAAGTCAGAGACGGGGGCTACCGGTCCATTCACATGACTGCACAAAGCATGGGTTTGGTTTATGTCGACGCAGTGTGAATGAAAAAATAGATGGAGCAGATGGACGGATGAATCCATCCATTTCTATGACGACTCATTTTGTTCAGCGTTGAAAAAAGGAGGCACTGTTCCCCGCTGACTTTGACTCGACTTATTGGCATCCAATCAATCACTGGACACGACAGCGCAGTAGAACCCTTTCGCATTCACACTGAACTGAACCCACCCTGTCTGCAGGGAAGAACAAACGACTACACCCTTGGTGATATCATGTTTTTTTTTTTCCAATTTGATCAGGAAGGAGCATGGTGGACTTAAGTGTCATGTTTCTGAAAGCGTGGTCCCTGCCCAAAATATACATCACTTGGGTTGAACTTTGGAGTGCGATACATTTTCATAACTGCTACTTAACTCTATTTACTTTGCAGGTAAATTTTTGCATTACATTTTCAAAACTGTTACTTAACCATATTTACTTTGCAGGTACAGTTTTTATGTAGGTTTTCAGGGGCGGCCATTTTGCCACATGCTGTCAACTGAAAGGTGATATAGGAGCTTGTTTTTTTTTTTTTTAATGAACACGAGGCCTATTATAGCACTCTATTTTGACATTGGTCATGAGAAAAGTATTTTTTTAGGTGGTACATTTTCAAAAGATTGAGATCAATTAAACTGGTGGCTCGCAGTTAAGTCATTTCTCAAATTCAGGTTTGCGTCTTGACTTACTTTTTGTTTTGCTAAAAATGCAAAATCTCAATATATTCTAAAATAATGCTCACTGTCATTAGCGTATGGATGAATGTGTGGTGACAGGACAGAGATGACCCCAGAGAACCCTCTTTGGGTTGGTGCTTGGTGGATTGGCTTCCTACTTGGAGGAGCAGCAGCTCTGTTGGTGGCGTTTCCCATCCTGGGCTATCCAAGACAGCTGCCAGGTACTCATAATTGGTACACGTATTATATATATGCATATAGTATGCAGTTGAGACAAATGGCTAATGTCTTGAAATTGAATTGCAATTTCAAGACATTAGCCATTTGTCTCAACTGTATAAACAATAAATAAAATTATTTAAAATAGTGAGACATAGCTTTGTTATCTTACGTGACATCTTCATTGAATTTGGTTCTGTTTTTCTTTGGTCCCATCTCACTTGGTCCTCCTCCAGGTTCTCAGGAGCACAAGGCCACGCGGGTGTCTGAGGCCCACCAGCTCAAAGATGGCAGTCACACCACAGCTTCGGACCCTCAGTTTGGCAAATCAGTCAAAGACATGCCAAGGTAAGCATGGCTCGACTCTGCAGCTTTTGGAAATGGTCAGATCCAGATGTGAACAAAAATGTTTTTGGCTTGTATGTTACTGAAATGAGGTCCAAATTCTAAAACTATTTCCCAGATACTTTGTGGAATAATAATAAACCCAGAATAGTTTCTCTTCCCACTGCATGAGTCACACGGTTATCCTCCCAGTGACCCCAGAGTACAAAATTTATCATCTTAAATTCGTCAGAGTGAATCTGAAACTAATATACAGAAGGACAGACAAATACACAGTATCACATAAATCCAACCACAGAACCCCCATTTTTATTGGAGAAATTTTCTGGGCCTTTCCTTAAACATTTTAACCTTGGAAAAGGTCTGTGATCTATTGAGTTTGAGTGGAGTTGTTCCTGGAACTTTTTTACAACTAAATTAACTTTTCATGGCTCCTGATGGGCAAAACTATTAGGAGTCATAGCGCCATCTGCTGCTTTGGCATGTGTTTGACATTTTGCCCATTTTATGCAGGTATAGTAAAACACAATATGGCCTGGTGTGGATTTATAATCTTGAAAGAAATAATCATCTGTGTTTGGAGAACTCCAAAAGAAATTGCACACAATATTAATAAGTCAGGAAAAAAATCTTTGCATTCAAACATTTGCGGTTTTACAGACGGCTTCGAGGTTTAACATTAGATAATCCACAGTGATTAAGCCGGGCACATTATGTAACATGACATATCATTCAATGTAGTATCACAGTAATGTAACCATACCAAGAATAGCTCAGAGCTGTTAGGATTAGAGCAGCCGGTTTTAATTAAAATGAAGTAATTCACTTAGCTGGGCCTTAATCTGCCATGCAGTTCACACAACGTTCACTAAGATACACAACACTCGCGACAGCACGGCACTCACCGATACCAAAGGGGCCCTTTTAGTAGCCGCTTTACTATCAGGAACTAAATGGCATATATGGCTGACGGAAGATTTTCAGAAGTGAACTGTGTCCATGTCAATCCTTTCACGTGCCCCTTAAGAGGAAATTTTTGTATATATGTATGTTTATAGGGTTTATATTAATGCTTGGAGTTCATTATGAGTTGTGTTGCTACCAAAATTGGTTATCTGCTAGCGCAATTTCTGCATGGCTGACTCATTTTTTTTTTCTTTCTTGAATTCCATCCGTTTCCATCCTCTCAATTTTCCATTCAGATGCGATTTCTATGAGTATATCTTTAAATCAATGCTTAGAATGCATTATTAGTGTGCTGCTGTGAACATTATATGGTTATTTGCTAACTCACTGTGAGTGGTATGATGACACTCTCCATTGCGGTACGTCATGCACGTACTTATTTATCGACTGAGACTGGTACTTTTTCTCTGGGTGGATTTTTTAATCCATTTTTGTTATTTTGAATAGGTTAAAAAATTATATTCGCTGTTCCGAAATACTTAAATTGTGATCACATTTTCAGCCGTATCGCGCAGCCATATTTTTCCAACTTCATAGTGTCATACAAAACAGTTAACAGGTGAACCTGTATTATTTTGCACATATTGCAATATATTTTCAACAAGGAATATGCTTCGGGGATCTGCTCGATTTATTTGTCACTTAATTTGTTATGAATGAATCCTAAATTGAGTTAGTTGTTTGTGTTTTATTTTGAACTTCAATTCTCTATGGCAAAGTGACTATTTTGCCTTTTGTCAGAAATAAACGAAAGGTCTTTAAAAATATCTGTCATCGGTGAGTCCTCAAAAATCGAAGGCTTCGACTGGTATCGGTCTGAAAAAAGTGGTATCAAACATCCAATCACCCCCCCCATATCGGTGAGTGCTCAAAAATCAAAGGCTTCGACTGGTATCGGTCTGAAAAAAAGTGGTATCAAACATCCAATCACCCCCCCCCCACCCCACCACCCTCTGTTCCAGATCTGTGCTGCTGCTCCTAAAGAATCCCACCTTCTTGTTTTTGTGCTTGGCTGGTGCTACAGAGGCCACTCTCATTGCTGGCATGTCAACATTTGGTCCCAAATTCTTAGAGTCTCAATTCAGCCTCAGTGCATCTGAAGCTGCCACCTGGTTTGGTGAGTGATGAACACATTACTGTATTAAGGAACAACTGAGATTTTTAGGGTTCAGTACTGCTTGTACTTGAAAATGTGAAAAGTGAGGTTTACTTGTATGCCAGCCATTTGTCTTTGGGAGCTATGTGGGGATGTGGGTGGGCGCGACTGCTCCTTCTCAGTGTCTCGTGTTCTGACCTCCCAACTCATGGACCGGGGGGCTTCTCTCATTCCGTGGTCATTGCCGTGGTTGCCGGGAATTTAATATAAGCATAGCAGTAGAATTCATTTTATAGATATACACTATTGTACTATTCTTTGTTTTCTCCTTTGTCCATTTTTCCAGGCTACATGGTTGTACCCGCAGGAGGCGGGGGCACTTTCCTGGGGGGCTATATCGTAAAGAAACTGAACCTCCGCTGCCGAGGCATCATTCGTTTCTGCATGCTCTGTGCCACTGTCAGTCTGATCGCCATTTTCATCTTTCTCATCCACTGTCCGAATGTGCCCTTGGCCGGAATCACCACCCCATACCGGTCGCCGGTCAAAAACCCAATGGACCAGTTCCAGCAGCTTTATGACCGACCTAATCATCTGAGGGCGAGAAACAGGTAAATATCTACTTGTATATCCGTTGGAAATGTTCGGTCCGGCAGATCAGTTCGATGAACTCAGGCCCAGAGAAGCCGGTGGCATTTTTGGGTGTTGTTGATGAATGGCTTTTCCTTTGCAGAGTTTTAAGTTGCACTTACGGATGTCGCACCCAACTGTATTTAACGACAGACGGTTTTCTGAAGTGTTCCTGAGGCTATGTGGTGAAATCCTTGGCACATTGATATCAGTTTTTGATGCAGTGCTGCCAATGTTGGTTTTTGGCCTTGCCGCTTACATGCAGTCATTTCTCCAGACTCTCGTGATTTACATATTATTGTATTCTGTTTGTCTTTATGTGTAAGACAAAGTCCCAACTTCATTGGAATTGAGTTTGTATTTTGTGCTTCCATTTGAAAAAGTACAAATGAGTAAATTCAACACACTCATTTTTTTTCAGTGCCGTTGAATTTATAGTATAGGAAGCGCCACCTAACCTTCTTTTCCTGTTCCATCCTGGCTGCTGGGTAATTCCTTCAGCAGCTCTTCTGTAACGGAGAGCTTGACAGTGGGCTGCAATGAAGGTTGCAGCTGTGTCTGGGAGCTGTATAACCCCGTTTGTGGTGCTGATAACGTCATGTATTACTCCCCATGCCATGCTGGCTGTACCTCCATCAACCACACAGAAGACTCCACGGGCAAAAAGGTACATCAATCTCAAAATTGTTTTCATATATAGGGCGCACCGCATTATAAAATAGAAGCTACAACAGTGGCTGCGATTGCATTATGCATCCACTAGATGGAGCGAGGCTAAAGGGAATACAATACAATACAAGACAATACAGCTTTATTTATAGAGAGCTTTCGCAACCGCTGCAACTGTAACAAAGCGCTTGACAGGCAATTTCAAATACTAAGTCCAAGAAATCAGAATATTGAGCCATATATAAGGCGACAATACAGCTTTATTTACAGAGAGCTTTCGCAACCGCTGTAACTGTAACAAAGCGCTGGACAGGCAATTTCAAATACTACGTCCAAGAAATCAGAATATTGAGCCATATATAAGGCGCATCGGATTACGAGGCGCACTGTTGGCTTTTGAGAAAATTGAATGCTTTGAGGTGCGCCTTATAGTGCGGAAAATACGGTAATTAGTCTGAAAATTATTTATTTCCTGGGAAAAATTAATCTCTCTGCACCAGTGACATATAAGTGACAGCCAGAACAAATAAATGTTGTTCCAAAATGGCCGATGATTGGGAAATATGTATGAATTCACTTGTTGTTGGTGTGACATTAGAAGTGACCCTGAACGGGTAAAGCGGTGTAGAAAATGCATAGAGTGCAAATTACTGTGTTTAGTGGTAACACACCCAAAAAAAAAAAAAAAAAAAAGGGGAGGATGATCCAGTGCCTCACAAAACATCCTGTGGCATGCACCTAGGTGTACTCTGGATGCAGCTGCGTGGTCTCGGCTAATGGCTCTTTGGAGCAGAATGGATTTGCTACGGCAGGAAAGTGTGGCAGCAGCTGCCAACACATGTCAGCCTTCCTCTCGTTCTTCTTCATCATCATCTTCTTCACCTTCCTCTGTAGCATCCCGGCACTCACTGCCACACTCAGGTAAGTTCATCAAATATTGCATTCTTCCAAGGAAACTGTCGATTTTGATTTGCCCTGACAAAATTCGCAAATGCTGTTTTGGAGGTGTAGTGTTCCGGCGTGTAGACCCGGACTGCATCATACTACTGGGGGGTTTGTAATGATTATAACTAGTATTGTACTCTTTTAGGTGTGTTCCAGACAGTCAGAGATCTTTTGGACTAGGGATCCAGTGGATTGTGGTACGCACATTTGGTAAGATTCATGTTTACTTTAATGTAGTCAGAGAGAACGTTTTGTTTTTTTTTTGTATCTGGACTTCCCTGTAGTTCTCCAAGTAGAATTACTTTTTTTCAGTCATGATCTGTTGTGAACCTGCTTTTGCTAAAGTGAAAATGGTATGAGAATCCAGTGATTGTGCATCCTGAACGGCTATATCGTGTCAAAGCACAGTACCCAACAGTTAAGTCAATGCTGAACATGGCACAAAAACAACTTGAGAGGTGGTCATCCGGTCTGTAACCATAGCAATGACATTTGTTCTTCTACTTAATATAACCCAGTGGAGCAGCCTGATCATTTGGAAGCTGCTTTTTTAAGATTTAGTGACCACATACTGTAGTCTTGCTGTGATTTTTGACTCACATCACTCAGATGTCAATTGCTGTTTCCTCGCAGGTGGCATTCCTGGACCCATCGCATTTGGCTCCATGATTGATATTTCCTGCTTACTATGGCAGGATAAGTGTGGAGAGCAGGGCTCCTGCTACCTCTATCAGAACACGGCCATGAGCCGATACACACTGTTCGCTGGCATTCTTTATAAGGTAAATGTTAGACATCAGTGCTCTGAATTTCCTTCGATTACCTGTGAATCATTTATATGTAGAATGCATCTGAACTCAACTACAACACTCACGAGACTGGATACATTTTAGTTGGCCAATCGTGTGTTTTTAACTGGGCAAACCTTTTCCGACTTGGAGAATGCACTGGAGCTTATGAGAGAAAGAATGACAAGCGAAAACAATAAATATTAGAAAAACAGTGCCATCTGATGGGGCAGTGAGTGTGACATGATCATTTTTAATTCATATATTGTGTGGTGAAATTTTACATTTCCATCATAAATGGTCTCTATCTATCTATCTCGATATATATATATATATATAAAATAAACACACACAAGTACCGTATTTTCCGCACTATGAGGCGCACCTAAAAGCATTCCCATTTTCTCAAAAGCTGACAGTGAGCCTTATAATCCGATGCGCCTTAAATATGTATTTTAAATGTTCTGTAAAGCGCTTTGTTACAGCTACAGTGGTTGTGAAAGCGCTGTATAAATAAAGCTGTATTTTATTGTATTGTATTCCCTTTAGTGTCGCTCCATCTCGTAGATGCGTCACGCAACCTCAGCCACTATTTTAGCTTTTATTCTATGCGCCTTATAATGCGGTGCGCCCTACATATGAAAACAGTTTTAAAACAGGCCATTCGTTGAAGGTGTGCCTTATACTCCGAAGCGCATGATAGTGCGGAAAATACGGTACAGTTCTACTAAATTAGACTGGTTGGCGGGAATGTGGCTGAGTCGATTTCGGTGTTGCTTTCAGGTTTTGGGGACAATCTTCTTCTTGCTGGCCAGCATCTTGTACAAGCCTCCCCCGGAGTCACCTCAAAGCAGCTGTGAAAGCAGTGACCACGAAACTTGCAACAAGTGCGACTTTCCTGTGAAAGATCTTTCTGCAGACGGTGTCATTGTCAACCCGCATGCCAGGTTTTGACAACAGAGGCTTTTATCTGTGGAGTCTCGGTTTAAGTGACAGGTGCTTTTTTGATACCTTCAGCCATAGGCGTGGTTATTGTTCCCTAAAACTGAAGCAAAACTTCTGTGTTCCCCATTATCTGTGTTCTCCATTATCAGTTCCGCATTTCTACATTACCTTCAAATAAGTGACAAACAAAAGTAAAACAAAGTGTAATCACTGAACATAATTTCCAGACTACAAAGCACATCTGACTAGAGACCGCAACAGATAAATGTAGCCATGAAACCAAATATTGGTATATACATGTTATGGCCACTTCACTTTATGAGCCGCAGGTCTGCAGAAGCGATCACAAGGGGGGATTTTTTGGTTGTTGGTTTTTGTTTTTGGTTTTTTTTACTGTAAATGCCGCCCCCCCCCCCCCAAACAATGCCGAACTTAGCCAGTTACGCAGTAGCCTCCCAGAAAAGTAATTGATCGCTACCTTCTGCTTTTTCATCCTGCGCACTAAACCCACCAATCCTCAGTGTCGGAAAGGAAAAGCCCTAGAACTCCTTCAGTACGCTCAGGAGCGAGCCAGCTGGCCCCATTTAATCAACACAACTCTTGGTCAACATTCCCTCGGAACCCTGTCATGAATGCTCAGAAGAGAACGGAAGCAAACTCCATATTTGATTTTATTGCCTTTCCTGTTTCCAAATGTTTAAGCACTTTTCTGCAACCAAATTGTGTTCCGGTAAGTACATGTAACTTCTGTACAATAAACTGTGTTCTAGCAGGTGGGAATGTTGACCTCCAATCCTTCCATCATAATCCTTTTCCAACTGAATCAGAATACGGTGGACCTTGAGTTACGAATCTCCATTTTTATGAACTATTTGGGCTTTGCACAAAATATCCATTGAAAAACTATCTCTATGTACAATTTTCGATATACGAACGGTCTTTATGGATGAGCGGATGGATATATGTTATCCTCCTTCTCGTGCTACATAGCCATTATTAGCATTCTCGATCATCCATTGACAACCGATGGACGTGGTCGCCCAAACAAAGTCTAAAAAGTTCTTTTATTTTCATCAGAAAATATTATTTACAATATATTTTATTGAAAGGAATGTAGCGTCTCCTTCAGACAATGAACGGTTAATGTCGGTTGAATCATATCAAAATAGCCTTCCACGCCTGTTGTCGTGGAAGTTCCACCTACATTCACCCGATCACAAATGCCAGAAGCAGTCGCGTTATGAATGTATGCGTCAGTAGGTTCCATGGTGACACTTTGACCTTTTGCTAAACAAGCAGACAAAGTACTTACAATTGGAACGGCTGCAAAGAAAACGGAAGCTGCTAAAGTGAATGTTAAAAAAAGCTCGTTGTGTAGCCAGGTTGTGTGCATCATGCAAAGCAAGGTCAGCACTGAATTTTTGTACTAGTTTTGCTCTTGACAAAGAGCTTGCTGGTGATAGATAATGTGAGGGAGACAATCAAAAAATTACATGGAAGAAAAATGTTTTCAAAAGAAATGTCAAATTAATCTTTTATAGTAAATGACAATATGACGTACCATTTTATGACATTTTTGGAACAGACAGAGACAAGTTTGGACCGATTTACCAAAATCAAGCAATGATTTAGAAAGGAAAGACACACACAAAAAAAAAGAAAACGGAATGTTTTTATTTATAGAGGGCGACTTTTTCAATGGAGACGCTGTGGTCGTTCTTTCCCTTTTCTCCTCCTTTGTTAAAGTTAACAAGCAATAAATAGTCACCGTGTTTTTTTTTAAGGTTCATTTCTTTGAGTGTGTTTTCACATATCTATAATGGATTATATTTATTTTTAACCTCACACTGTTTAAAAAAAAAAGAAAGAAAGAAATCTTGGCACGGGAAAATGGCATTTCCATTCATTTCAGTGGGAAACATGACCTCGTTTTTATGAACAGTTCAAGTGACAAACGAGGTCACAGGCCTAATTAAGTTTAACTGTATTTTCAAATTGATGGTGACCTCCGGAGCAAAAATCAAGTCTGATTACTGGTCCATGTGTCAGAAAGTCTTTAAGGATGATAATAATGTATGGGTATCATTGCAAAAATACCCCAAGAATCCTAAATACATGACCCCGATATTCAAATCTAAACAATCTAATCCAATAGATCTGAAGTAGCTAAGATTAAAATGTATCTTCAAATGTGCATGAGAAAGAAGCATATGGTTAAAAGATGACAAGATGGAAACTCAGCATGCTATGCGTTAAGTTTGACCTGCCAAGTGAGAGAAAAGCATATCAATCCATTTGCTCCTTTTGTCTCCGCCTCAATGACAGAAGATACCTGCAAATAAAGCCATGCCTTTATAAACTACTGCCCGATGTCTTCCAAATCATTTTTTTTTTTTCTATGAGAGCATTTGGAAAAGCTTGTGCTCAAACAAACAGTAAACGGAAAAGCCCAATTGCATTTATATCGATTTGAACATGCGGGCGATGAGATTGACCGTCACGTGCTGGATTTTGCGGAAATCATAAAACCAACTTTAAAAGATGACAAGATGGAAACTCAGCATGCCATGCGTTAAGTTTGACCTGCCAAGTGAGAGAAAAGCATATCAATCCATTTGCTCCTTTTGTCTCCGCCTCGGTGACAGAAGATACCTGCAAATAAAGCCCTGCCTTTAAACTACTGCCCGATGTCTTCCAAATCTTTTTTTTTTTTTCGTCATTAGAGCATTTGGAAAAGCTTGTGCTCAAACAAACAGGAAACAGTAAAGCACAATTGTATTTATATCGATTTGAACATGCGGGCGATGAGATCACGTCACGTGCTGGATTTTGCGGAAATCATAAAACCACCATTGTTTTGGAGGGTTCTCTCATTTTCGTTCGTCATTCAGCTGATTTGCCCCGTTTGGCAGATTGAAGAGGTAAACCGCTCATTGGGCTCTTCGTGTTGCCCTACAAACCACAGTAGCACGATTTAAATTTTAGATATATATGAAAATGAGAACGTTGCTCTTTTAAAATATCTTAAGTGCAATATAAATGTGACTACAAATGTGCCAAAGCGGCTTTATACTTCTTCACTGCTGTAACATACGCCAAGAGATGATGTGCTGTATCGTATGACCACATTTTGTGATCCACATTCATGATTTCATGTTCAATAAATACTGCTTTCATTGCCCTCTATCCGTTGTTCACAGAAGATAGTGTCTCTTATTGTTTTGGATGGACTTACGATTTATGTTGCCAATGTCGTACTTAACAGCCAGCTAGCTGTGTTTTTCAGACTCTTTTTCATATCCTGAATGTCTTTTTTAAGGAAGATGAATTTGAATATATTTTTATGTGCTGTTTCAATGATGTCAAGTGTTATGTAATTAAATAATTGGACCAGTAGTTTTTGTGGGAGCTCTTATTTTAACAGGATGGAATTGAGAGATTTGGAAATTTTGCACGTTGGGATCAACATTCGCAGAATAATCAAAATGGACTTTTGCTGGGGATTTTTTTTCTTTACAAACAGCATTTTATTATTTATGTCAATGGAATTGGACTTTCATTTGACTTGTCCCACTGAGCAAAAAAGACGCTTTCTCCTTAAGGTCACCTTTATCCTGCCTGGAGGAAATCGAAACCTAGATGGCACAAAATTTCTTGAATTTCAATGAAAGAAGACAGAAGTGATAGTGTTTGTTCCCAGTGGCCCTTGTACATCCCATCCTGTAGACTTGGGCCCCCTGTCTCCTTATCTTAAGTCAACGGTCTCAAACCTGGGTCTTAAACTGGGACAGTGATTTTAAATTGGACCGGCAAATTGGTCCTAATGTTAAATGCAACTTCTTTCATTTTAGGCAGCTGGCCAAAGTAAAACCTCTCCTTTTTGTCACATCCCGGCTGGATTACTGTAACGCACTTGGCTTTGGAGTCAGCCAATCCTCCATGAAGCGTCTCCAGTTGGTCCAGAACGCTGCTGCTCGCCTCTCAACTGGTACTCGTAAGAGGGAGCACATAACTTCTAATCTGGCATCGCTTCACCGGCTCCCGAAACATTTTAGAGTTCTTTTTAAAATCCTATTTGTTTTCAAATCTTTATAAATGGCCTCGCTCCACCTTACCTCTCTGAGCTCATCCGCTCCTACACACCAGCCCGATGCCTCAGGTCTGCGGATCAGATATTATTAGATGTATCAAGATCTAAGCGGAGGCTCAGAGGGGATCGAGCCTTTTCCGTTTCTGGTCGCTTTCTTTGGAATGACCTCCCACTGAATATTCGGCAAGCCCCCTCGCTGCCCATCTTTAAAACTCGTCTCAAAACTCATTTGTATTCTTTGGCATTTGACTCGGCATGACTCAGACTTGATCTTAGTTTTACTGTTTTGTGCTTTCTACTGTCTTCGTTATTAATTTCATGTTTTATTGTTGTATATATGATATTTGCTCCATGTCTGTGCTCTATAAATACAGTTGAGTTGAGAACAATATGATCAAATCACATTCAACTAAGGAAAATAGGAAAATACAGATGTAATTGTGAATCAGAGTGTTGGACAGATTTAGAATGTTTCAGCCTCATGTCTAGGCTGAAATCTGCCTGGACGCCAAATCCAACAACCGGAGACACGTACCGGAAGCAGAGCAGCAAAGAGGAAAGCTACGGAACGAGAATAGACTGTGGAAAAAAAAATTAATGCAATTTTAAGATTAAAAAGTCAGTCGGTGCTTTTGATCAGGCCTGCAGATAAGACCAAAAATTAGCTTCAGCGAATTCCTGTATTCAAACACTAAAGTAGTCTGCAAACATTTGTATGATCTTCTGAAATGAAGCTTTCGATCACCACCTAGCAATAAACGGCTCCTCTTTAGCACGATGTAGGCTATCAATATAAAGAAGAAGCAACCGCTTTTGGAGCTGTACAAAAGTTTTATTGTTGAAGAGGAAAGTGCAATTACATGAAGGTGTTGGCTGGTAGCAAACATGCCAGTGAGATGGTTTCCTCTTTTCTTAATGTCTTCCCTTTTTTTTTTTCAAAATATGCTGTTTCGTGTGAGATATATCTCCGTGAAATGTTGTTGATTGTATGTGTGATGATATGTCCATGCTCCTGTGTTAAGTGTGCTGTTGAACTGCTTTGCTGTTAATTTGTACATGCGTTGTCCTCTTACATCCCATGATTTTAGTGCTACCGTGGAGGCATTTTTCAGTTGTATCAATTGCCCACATTGGAAATTTACTTTCAGATGTCAGTTATTTTTGGAACCTATAAATCAATCCTGATTTATTTATTTATTTGTTTATTAAGGATAAAAGCTCTCCATTGCCTTGTTGGCTGCATTTGATTGGATATTCTCAGCAAACGTAGCAGCAAATGAGCATGGAAGGCAAAATGAGGTCTACAAAACAAAGTGTAAAATAGATTTTTCCCTGTTTTTTGATTTTTTTTTTTTTTACACGCAATCCAGCAAGAAGAAAGAACATGTAAAGAAAATTAAAGGAGTACAGTACTTGACATGCATGCAATTTAATATCTGTGAATCTCCTGAAATCAACCATTTACATGCCATGCCGGCGCTTCACAAATGGGCAAATAAGTGGGGGGCTCTTGTGTAATATTTGGGGAAAAATGACACTTAAAAAACAAAAACAGATTTATAATCTGTAATTTGTGTATTTTAGCTCATGTCTCTAAATTTGCTACAGTTATCCAATCACTATTCTACACAGTGACATGTACACAAGACATTTATCATCATTCATGTTTGCTTTTTGAAAAGTAAGATTGAACAGAGCATTGAACAAAATGACCTTTTATTTATTGTTTTTAAATGTGTGAGAAAGCCAGATTACCCAGAAAAAAAGGATGTGGAGAACATGCAGTCATCACACAGGAAGGCTGGATCAGAACTTCAAAATTGTGACATACGTGCTAACCACGATTCTACTGACCATGCTGTCATATTTCCATTTTATTTTAATTGGTGGACAACATTATAAGTACTGCATGATGATACCGTACTTCTTAGAATTGAAATACAAATGAAGTAAGCGTTGAGTTTAGCACATTCACTTCACAGTTCTGAGGGAGAGGGTTCGAATCTAGTTCCGTTCCTACTTGCGTGGGCTTTCTCCATAACAACTTCCCCTCACATTGCCCCCCAAAACATATCTTAAACAGAAGACTAAATTGTCCATAGTTACGAATGTGAGTGTGAATGGTAGTTTGTGTCGACAGTAAGTACCCTGCTATGGGCTGGCAACCAGTCTAATGGTGTAACCTGCCCCTCGATCAAAGTCAGCTGAGGATCCAGCATGCCCCTGAGCCTACTAATGATCAATGAAATACAAAATGGATGGATGGATAGATACATTTGTTTTTATTTTTTCTCTATCATCAAAAGTGGTTTGTTTTCATTTGTCCAGCCATATAAAACTACTTTCTGGTTCCTCAATCTGACAGACCGCACCATTTTATATTCTGGGATAGGATCATGGCCTAAAAAGTTCAGAAAGTCAACAAAAAGTGAAAATATGTATGAATGTAATCCTCCTCTATCTTATCTTTTAATTATTTGTCCTGGAAAGTATTGTGTTCCTCCTTGCTACAATGTGTATACGTGGGGTTTGAGCGTAGGTGTTTGATTGAACAGAAAAAAAATTTACAATGTAGGGTGCAAAGTGAGCCAATCAACATCAGTGGGGGTACTATGTGGTAGGCAGGTGTTGTCAGAAGTGATGTCTGAATACAAATTTTATAAGAATCTGTCTTCAGAATAGTTCCATTATTTTCACGCCATAATAAGCAAAGAACATGGCTGAGAAGTTATCGTTTATCATACAATCCACAGTCATGGTTGTAAGTGCAGTCTCGTGATGTGAAAAGGAAGCTTCATGAAGCACTTGATAGTTGATAGTTTTTGACTCCTCAAGATGGTGCTCTTTGTTTGAATATAATGGTTAGTGCAATGGAAATGTATTAAAATTCCACTGCATCTTTAAACCAAGAGTGCCATCTAGAGGAGTCAAAAACTATCCCAAGTGCTTTATGAAGCTTCACTTGTCAATCACGAACGTGCACAAGTGTGTATGTTTACATACACGTGCTGCAACAGTCATTTATGGTAGTATGGTATCACGCCACATGGTGGCGCCTCTTTATTATGTCAATTGGTTACTTGGCTCCCTCTCAAGTAAAGCATGGTAAAGCTTGCTTTTTGCTACCAATGAAACAAGTACCTGTGAAAATCTAGAAGTCTTTAGCTATCCAACAGCACATGTCCATGGCTAGTGCCTGCCACCTCAGCTCGCAGCACCACGCGTTACAGGGCGCGCGTACGTGTGCGTACGTGGGCCGCTCTAAGCCAAGACACAAGGGCCGGTTCTTTGGTGGCAGTCCAGCCCTGTGTGTCTATGTGATATGTGATCTACATTTGTATGGGTTCACAGTCATCATGGCTCTCCAAGCGAAACCATAACTCTGACGTGGCCCATGACAAAAATGAGTATGATCCCTCTGTATTAAAGCATTGCTTATCGTGTTATAGTACATCCCAGACAGTGCTCTGAGGTCAAATTGTGTCCATGTTCAGTATTAAATCATTGAATCAAAAATCATTGAATCAAAATGATGAGCAACATTGGCTTCTAGGTCACATGACCATTTTGGCGTCTTTGCCAAGCAGGCCGGGGGGTGGGCAAAGCTACTTGAGTCCGGGCCATCCTTTCTCTCCACAGGAGGCCTCGCCAGAGAAGGACAAGGGCGAGGGAGCGTAGAGGTCCGAGTCTGTGTCGGATTCGCCTTCCGCGAGGAATGGCCTCAACTTGGCACAGAGTGGCGCTGGGGCTCCGGCTTCTGTCCCCGCTGTAGACCCTCCTCCGCCGCCACCGGAGCCTGGAAAAAAAGACGCCCCGAAAAAATCCTCCTTGGCCTGAGAGATGCTGAAGCCACTGAAGGAGCGCTCCAGCTCCTCATGGTCCACGGACGGAATGGAGAGGGACGTGTCGCTCCCAGCATTGGTGGCGTCCTGCGGACGACGCCTCTGCCTCCGGTGACGTCTCCTGCTGAGGGAGCCGCTCTCTTGGCTTGAAGGGTCGTGGGGTGGAGCGGGCGGAGGGGGAAGGCGGAACAGTCTAGGAG
Source organism: Hippocampus comes (assembly GCF_001891065.2). Lineage (NCBI taxonomy): Eukaryota > Metazoa > Chordata > Actinopteri > Syngnathiformes > Syngnathidae > Hippocampus > Hippocampus comes. The sequence goes on from NW_017805010.1 coordinate 3,370,127, forward strand.
AATCGCTGCCGCCGACGGGCGAAGGGGTATTGGCCACGCTGCTGTTCCAGGCCGGCTGGCTGACAGGGTGCTGCAGCTGATGCTGCCACGAGGTAGAAGGGCGACTGTGACTACCAGACGGGGAAGCCACTGATCCCGACACATGCGCATCCGACAAAGGCTCTTTAGGCTCTAAAGACCCTTCAGTGCACAAGAAGTCCATCTCCCGTTCCTCCTTGACCATCTCCTCCTTCTGCTTGCTCTCCACTGGGCTGTGGTAAGGTGGCACCGGATATAGTTCTTTGGAGTTAAAAAAGGCCTCTGTCTCAGAGCGAGGGATGCCCATGCGCTGAATATATACATGGACCAGAAAATCCAGCTTTCTGTCCATGCAGACCACCTGCAGGCAGAAGGGAAGCCCGCAAACCAAGAAAACATGAAAACCACCCAAAACATGAAACGCATCGATCCATCCATCCAACCAGAGCTGTCGTCCTCACCTGTTTCTCAACTTTGACCAGACGTCCCATCATGCTTGTGTCCTCCGCAGCATCTGCCTCACCTTTTGAACCTTTTCCCACTATTTGGTCAACTCTATCGTGAGAAAATGTCAGATCTGAGGTTACAAAAATTGTATATTCATGTAGCATACACGAAGGTAAAAGGTCATTTGTGGATTTTCTGGTCTTTAAGAATGCCGTAGGAACATATAGCATTGCTGTTGAACATATCTTCAAATTTGGTGCAGTTTCCCCAAACTTGGAAATGCATGCTTTTTATTGTACGGCAACAATAGCTATATAAATGTCTGTTAAAAAAGAAAAAAAAATTATCGTGTTGAGCGGACCTTTGCCCATGTTTGCCAGCAGAAAACTCCACAGAGACTACCTTTGCAAAAGAAAAAGTGTGACTTACTTTTACATGGTAAATATATGAAAACAGTTGACTTTGTCATGCTAACGGTGAATAAACCAATAGAAACGACTACAAACTACAGTGGAACCTCTGATTTCAGCTTCCCCTTCAGGAGCGCAATTCGTTAGTTCTTCTAAATTTGAAATTCTAACAACCGAACTTACTGCGATGGCGGGAAGTGGGAAGTCGCTAAAGCAACAATAAGTTGACAATCATAAAAGAAGAAGAGTACAAATGTACACTGCAAAATTTGTTGCTTTGACTATTAACGAGAACCGACTCACCTTACAAGCGGTAATGGTACAGTAAGCTTTTCCATCTGGTGAGTAGACAATTCATATTTGAGGTTGTTTGTACAACCCTTCCAAGTGCCAGTTTTAACTTGGCACATTTTTTCTTTTTAAGTTTGTAAACATAAATAAATTGAAGTTGACCAGCGATGCAGAACATATTGCTTGACCTTTGAGGTTCCGCTGTATGTGAAAATGAAGTGAGCATATTCAAATGAGTAATGTGTTAATCTGAGGTGTGCATACATGCTTAACATATACAGTCCAATGTTTCCTAATCACGATGATGTGGTGCTTAGTGAGAGAATAAGGTCCTGGCCCAAAATGCAACACAATGCATGCAACATGTTCTCACAAGAGTTTTGCAGTAAATAGGAGGACTACATTATCATCCACAAAATGAATATTCTGTTTATACAGGAGTGTTGAAATGAGCAAGCTAAAAAAAATAAAAAATTCAGCAAAACATTCAATTGAACTAATATGGCACGAGCAACGATTTTTAACATGACAAAACATAGTTTTAAAGAGGCAGTTCCAATGATTTACCTTTCCGATTTCCCAAGGCCCAGACCTCAATTAATTTTAACTATTAAATACTTTAAATTTCTACTAAATTTAGAAGCTGGGTTGGAGATTTTTTTTTAAGGATTAAAAATAAACTTTTCCCACAACCAAAACAATTTTTCTGCATCATGATCCATCCATCCATTTTCTACTCCGCTTTATCCTCCCAAGGTCGCGGGGGGCGCTGGAGCCTCTCTCAGCTGTCTTCAGACAGTTGGCAGGATACACCCCGAACTTGCCAGCCAATCGTAGGGCACTCACAGACAAACAACCATTCGCACTCACAGTCACACTTAGGGACAAGTTACAGTGTTCCATTAACCTTCCATGCATGTTTTTGGAACGTGGTAGGAAATCGGAGTACCCAGAGAAAACCCACGCAGGCACGGGGAGAACATGAAAAACTCCACAGAGGAAGGCCGGTGCCAGAATCGACCCCTACACCACTGCACTGTGAGGCGAACATGCTAACCATTCGACTGCCGTGCCGCCCTATTTGTACAAAATTGTATTAAATCAATGTGAGAACATGCTCTTGCATACTTATTTGTGGTTTCATGCGTCATGAACATTTCATCCTGATGGTGGTGGTGGGGGGGGCTTTTGCTATCTGTCTCTCCAGTTTGACACCAAGCAAAGGACCCCCATCTGAGTGAGGCCACAGTCACGTGACTCAACACTGCTTTGATTTTCGTACATAGTCCTCTCAAGTGTTACTATGTGTCTGTCTGCATGCATGCTCTCTTTGATTGAAACGTACAAGTGGCTTGAACTCAAAAGGGGGTCTCTCTGTCACAATGTATTGATTTTAGTGAGCATCTTATGTAGCTGTTCAACACTGAGGACAAAGCTTGCAAAATGATCACTCTGGATGTACGAGTCTATTGACCTAACCTAGGACTTTCAGTGGACTTCTTATGGCGAGGTGTTGATGGGGGAGGGGCCCCAACAACCATATCTATCCTGGCAAGGCACACAGAGACGATATGAGCTCAATCCAGAAATGAAACCATGTGGCAAATCTTCGCTTTCAATATATTCCGTAGACCACAGGTGTCAAACTCCGCTCCTGGAGGGCTGCCGTCCTGCATGTTTTCCATCTCTCCCTGTTGCAACACATCTAATTCAAATGAACAAGAATCATATCAGGCCTCTGCAGAGCTTGCTGATGAGCTGATCATTTAAATCAGCTGCGCTGCAACAGGGCGAGATAGAAAACATGCAGGAAAAAGGCTCTCGAGGACCGGAGTTTGACACCTATGCCATAGACAAAAGACATACAGTCAGTCAGGTAAGGAAATCGGCATGAAATTGCAACGCTGTGGTTGGGCACAATCCTCACATTTCCAAAACCATCACTCTTCAGGTAACAAAAATGCACCATCAAAAGGCCAAGACTTTATATTTGTAAATTTGCTAGAATTTAAAAAAAAAAAAAACCTATCACGTGGATTGCCAAATTAGTTTGTGAAAAAATATGAAATTGACCAAATATGGACATCAGAGGTTTCGGCCCGACAGTGACGAAAAGTGTTTTCCTGTTGGAATATACTGAATGTACGGTTCATAGAAGATCTTTCATGGACATAAACAATGACATCTTGTGTAGGACGGGCTAGTACCGCAAACAATGACATGTCGCAATCTGAGATTCAAATTAGTGAATTGTACTTTTTACAATGTCACTAATGTAAACAACTGGAAACAACACATGTCTGAGAAATGAAACAGGCAAATGGCTTACGCGCATGTGTGTATAGAGAAAACATGGTTTATTTCAAATAACACGATAATCCGTATGTTCACTACAACGACAAGAAGAAGCTACATTTACCGTATTTTCCGCATTACAAGGCGCTTCGGAGTATAAGGCGCAGCTTTAATGAATGACCTATTTTCATATATCGGGCACACCGCATTATAAGGCACATAGAACACAAGCTACAATAGAGGCCGCAGTTGCATTATGCATCCACTAGATGGAGCTACACTAAAGGTAATACAATACAATACAGCTTTATTTATACCGAGCTTTCACAGCTGCAACAAAACACTTTACAGAACATTTAAATACTACGTCCAAAAAATCTGAATATAGAGCCATATGTAAGGCGCATCGTCTTATAAGGTGCACCGTCGGCTATTGAGAAAATTGAATGCTTTTAGGTGTGCCTTATAGTGCGGAAAATACGGTACACACTATACATAGTGATGCTTGTGTACATTCTTCACGTATATATTCCGTTTCTGTAAGGTGATGCTGATGAGGTTTGCCCTGGACAGTGAACGTGTGCTTGCCTGGATTGTAGGTTCTTGATTCGGGTCAACATGTCCAAGTGACCTGCAGAGTACTGCTCGATCACATCCATGACATCGTACGGTCGTAGGCTCTCTTTGAATCTTCTCTTTGACACCAGGAAGGTCATGATGCTGAGGGAAGTCACATATTTCACCATTAAACTTTTCATGCACCAAAGATGACAACCTGTAACCTGATAACATGATAAGCTGTCCACTGTAGTAACCGCTGTCCCTGAAACGGTTAAACATTGCGTTCCTTTCCAACTGGATTGGAATAGTGAGGCAAATCCTTTCATTTTGCTGGAGAGGGAAATATTTGTTTTTGTCTTTACATTAAAAGATGACTTTAAACAGATATTATTCAAACAATTATTAAATAGCATGAAATGTCCACGATCGGATTCAGCCCTGGTAGTGTTGTGGTTGCCTTTTGTGCCCAGCCACTGCTAATCCCAAACCAGATCTATTTTTTTTTTTTAATTGGTGGCGTGCATCAGGAAGGGGCGTCCAACGCAAAAACTTTTCCAAACAAATCATGCAAGTGACACACCCTGAAACAAGCCATAGAAAATCTACGCTCAGTTGCAGGCTTGCGTTTTGCCTACAAATGCTACGTTTATACATGTTGGAAGTATAACAGACATGAAAAGAGGAGCATGGAAAATTCAACAACGGTGACGCTAAATGAAGGTATGAATTAATCATAGTTATCGGACCAACATGAACCACATCATTTTCGCAGGTGCTGCTAAACATAGCAGAGGAGAATTGAATGCGAGCGCTTACCATATTGCTCGTATCGCAACCCTTAACCCTGGCGGCAATTCTTGAGCGAGAAACTCACAGTGACAACTCTTGTCGTCGCCAACGTCCTCTCCTGGAAAGCTTGACTCTACAGAACAGAGAGAAAGACACTTTTCAGAAAAGATGACTTTGGCCTACCCGATACGAGAGAATAAGAGAAGGGGCAAAGCAAAGCTGCTGCTTTTGTCTTTGACAGAGAATTGAATGGGAAGTGATCAACCGCATGTTTGTGAGCGACGTTTGTTGGCTTTGTGAAACTGAATTAAAATCAGTGAAGAATCAAAGGATAGTACGAATAGTGTGAAGCTTTGTTGAAACCTTTGACAAGTAGTCGAAAATTAAGCCGAGTAATTCTCAAATTCAGTTGAGCCAGGTGATGAATTTGATGAATTTGACAGCAGTCAGGCAAAGGTTCTCTACACTTGACTGCTGTTGACGGATGCTCGATAAAAAAAGTGAGGACTCTTCATGCAAAATGGTGACTCGGGCAATTTGGACACATTTGACCTTTTACGTAATTTGACACCACTTGATTTGAACCCATGATGAATTTACTACACCCATGATCAATGGCAGTGTGTTCACTTCAAATTTGTTGGTGGCTCCAGATCCCCAATTTCAGGGGTTAAAAATAAATAAATAAATAAAATGGGTTCATGTCAAGTGAAAAAAATCTCTGCAGATTTCAGCATGCATGTTTTTCAAATAAATGAAGCTTGTCTTGATGACTATCACCCCCTCATATAAGCCAACCCAAAATATCCCAATGTCTTACTTATTAAACCTTCAATTGCTGCAAGGAGAGAGAAAGAAAAGACACGGAAAACAATTCATTATGGAGTCGAGTGAGAACGCCAAGAACAGACAAATTTGATATACTTTTTCTTGGAATTCCTTGGCAAACGAGCCGCACGTATGGGGTGACAATGAACGGTTTGTATTTTTATATTTCAACAAATGAATGTCGATAAAAACTATGCCATGAATTGAAATAGGAATGCGTTGGATTAAACCCGGAAGCATACACTCGCATCGTGTAACCAGCCGGCAAAATTTCACAATGTACTAATACGGTACTTTGTTGAAGCTCACATAAAATCTAAATTTAATCCCTGCCTACACTTTGCAAACTAAATAGAGTGCTATTAAATGTGTGAAGAATAAAGTATTCACATGTCCTTGATACCGTCTGACAGACGGAGACTGTTTTGATCAGCGAGGAAGACAACAGCAGTCAATGTTGTTTTCTACTCTGTGTCCCCCTATGGGATAATCCATGAATTACACCATATTAAAAATATTAATTCCGTGTCTTTTATGCATTTTTTTTCACTTTTAAATTATCCTGTGGGCCTGATCGAACCTCTTTGGGGTCCGGTTCCGGCCCGTGGGCCACATTTTTGACACCCCTGTTATAGTGTATTCTGAAGCGACCCAGCAGAAGTATCTTTTTTTTTCCCCCAAAATTCTAGAAGTCTGGGAAATTTCTAAAGGCACAAAACTGTATGGCCTTAAAAAAGGTTTGACACAATTAAAGCCCAGACATTTAAACATTCAGGAGGTTCTGAATGAACACACACAGTATATGTGAGATGCTTTACCCTCTGAGTTTTGGCGTGAGGCGCTGCCTCGGACTCTGAGAGAATGCCTGGGCCCTCGGTTCTTCTCCGTAAAGCTCCAGCTCTTAGCGACCTTGCCGGGGCTCGCCTCCGCGCCATCTTCTGGCCCAGGAGACTGGTCTTTCCCTTTGGCCAATGGAGCTTTGGAAGGACTGGGGAACATCTTGTCCTTTAGGCTCGCCTTCCGACTAGAAGGACCAAGTCAAGAAATGGTGAGCCTTTGTGGAAATAATAGCACGTCGTATTTACCGGTATATAAAGTCATAATCTGTTAAGTCAACAATATTTGTCTCGTTATCTTCTTATTTGTTCAAGTGTAAAAAGGTACCACGCTCGTGTGACGCTTACCTCAAGAGAACCTACAGCAGTGGAAGCCATGTCCGTATCGGAACATAGTAGGGCACATTCAGCAGGTCAGGCAAGCAGCAGAAAGCTACAAGCAAGCATGCATGGGAAGCAAAGTGACATCTCAAAAGGATGAGCGGTGGTGTCTCTTTCGACTGTGTGTGCAAAAGGACGACACAAATCATGCGATAAAGAAAGAAAGGATCATACTCGATGTTCTTTGTGAACAGAAGACAGAAGATCGACAGTAGTGGCAAAAAGGCAGCAAGCAAATAAAAAAACTTTCATTATAACCCGATTCAAATAAATGTAAAAATACATTAGCTTTAATAGGTTAATAAAAATAAATAAATAAAACGGTGTTTCTTTCTAAAAGGTGCTCTCTTTACTTGAACACAGATATGCCGCAAATCCCTTTGTAATCCCAAATTCTTTTTGGGTCTGTATTGTAGTATTGCAGCTTTTGCTCCATGGCCCCCATGGTCTGTAAACTCCCCTGCGTTGTCAGCTTTACAGATGGCACATATGCTGGGCAGGCAATGTGTTATGTTACCGTACCCAAGAAAAGGGGTTGTGATTTTATATATAGGTGCAAATATTATTTCTTCAAGTGGAATCCTTTCAGGGACAGCGGTTACTACAGTGGACACCTTAACGTGCTATCGGGTTACAGGATTAGATTAGGAAACAATGACGAGAAATTGAAAATGTATTTTTCCGTATTCATACAATAATTAATATATTTTATTTACAATTGAATTACATCCTGTCTTTTTCTTTCGAGCACAACACTATTTGCTGGATCGAGTGGTGCACTTAAGATGCAAAAAAATTGCAATTTTCACATGACCCAAATTTATCACATCTGCAACAACAAAAAAAGAAGAAAGAAAAAAGAAATTGGATTGGAAGTGAGGTACGGGGCGGTGAGACACAAACTTGCAGTGCAGTGGGTGGTATCTGTGCAATAACGATACCTAAAAGTTCTTGGACAGCAACCACAAAGTCTGTCTTTGTGTGCATTCTCATTACTGGAGCAGTTAGAGGAGACAAAAACAAAGAGTGGGTACAGTGCCAAAAACAGCGGTATGTGCTACATCGTGTTTGTAAAGACACTTTATTGCAAATCGCGTTTCTCTGTGAGCATCGACGCCCTAAATGATAAATTTCAACATTTTGGTGTTTTGATTTCACTCTAATTCCCGCAGTCACAATAAAGTGTTGATGCGATGTCAATATTTCTCCAGTTTGAGGGAAGCGGGCGACAAGCAAAAGCATTGAAAAGTGTTTAAAAAAAAAAAAAAAGTCAAAACACTTTTTCCTGTGGTGATGTCGAATGCTTTGCTGTCAAAAATCAGCTTATTGATGGGATGTTTAAGGAAGCTGTGAGCACTCATCCCTGAGCATTACACACTGTATGCAAATGCAGCATGGCCATTCTTGAAGGAGGAATTCGGGACGCACAGCCACACCCATGGCTGCCAAATAGACACGCACGCGCACACACACACACACACACACACACACACACACACACACACACACACACACACACACACACACACACACACACACACACACACACGTATGCTCCCCCCAAGAAGAGTGGCTCAGCAGCAGCTAAAAGCAGAGTTGAAGAGAAGCCAACAGGAAGAAGAGACAACTAAATCAATCATATTACAGACCTGGGAGAGGTTTCTGTTTGGGACTCCTTCCTGTGAACAGAATGGGCACATTGGTCAGAATGGAGATTGTAACAATTGGCTCAGAGGGGCAGATAATTTAATCAAACGACGTATTCCAAGCAGCCTTTAAAAATCATGGTTGTCTTTGAAAATCCGGTTAAAGTAATAAATTAAAAAATGAATGATAGTAGACAAGCCACTGGGCGACTTCTGCATGTTGAGATGCATTCCCAGTTTAAAATGTCACCTCTCGTTTATCGTGATGTAACCACTGACACACGTTGAAGCAGGGGTGCCACATTCAAAATCATGACTACAAAACTGTGAATGGATAATAAAATCAAAACAACCGACAAACCACCACATTAAAACTTCAAGGTAACTTCTTGTTTGGGTCACCCTTTCATGGACCAATAGTGATAACCTGCAACCTGATAACATGATAAACTGTCCACTGTACTAACCGCTGTCCCCGAAAGGGTTAAAATGTTGACTATGTTATTCGTACAATCAACAATGGGTGTATGATGTCCTTTTTTGAATTGGAATATGATGGAGTGGTAGACCAGCTTCCTGTAATGGATTATGTTTGATTTTAGAGATTCCACTTTAGTAGTTGGTCTTCCTTAGTGTGGTGACGGTACCTGAAAGACCTTCCTTTTAGATTCCTCAGCAGATCCAATTGATTCAACGGCGGAATCAATCTGAAAAGGGAGAAAGACACTTGCAACGTTCAGCTATTCTGTAAAAATATACTCACTCCCCTGCTGACCAAAGGTTGATTTTCGCCTGCGGGTGTTAATTGCATTCACTCTGACAGTTGACTTTTGCGCGGCTCATCACCTTTCCACCTTCATTTACGACTTGGAATGAAATAGAGGATTTCTAAGCAGAGCAGACAAGCTGCAATATCCAGCTCCAGGATAAAATGTTGGCTGTGACAGTCACTAAAGCAGCTTGTGAACTGAACGTTCAAACTGGGATGAATGGTTTCAATTAGGGTTCCAAACTAGGATGAGGGTTTCCAATTAAAATTGAAAACTAGGTTTAGGGTTTCGTAGTAGACTTTCAAATTAGGGTTAGGGTTTCTTAGTAGGGTTTCAAACTAGGGTTCGAGTTTTCAACTGGGGTTTCAGACTAGGTTTGGTTAGGGCTTCAAAGTAGAATATAAATCTAGGGTTAGGGTTTCAAATAAGGATTTCAAAATTTGGTTAGGTTTTCAAAGTAGAGTTCCCATACATGGCAATGGCGAGTGATGAAAAAAGCGGAAGGGGCGTGGCCTGGACGGGGGCGTGGCCTGGACGGGGGCGTGGTTACTTACAAAAGTGGCACTAAACATGCTGAAGATGAAGTGTATTAAATTTACACAGTTTGAAAATTGAACAGAAAAAAATCCCAAGATCGCCACTATTCTTTCAAGTGAAAATTTGTGCAATTTTGCCTATGCATTCCTGGTGAGCAAAAATATGTAACTCAAAATTTGCTGCTCAAAATCAAAACAAAAAAAGTAAACACATCCCCTGCCATATTTAAGATTTGTTCATGACTTGTATTCATAAAGTGTTGTGTAAATGTGATAAAAAGCTGTTGATTCTTACCTCATACAGTGATAGTGAATATTATGCATACAATTTATTATGCATAACCGTGCTTTATTATCCAAGACAAAACGTGAATTATCAATATGAATATAAAACGCAAATAAAAACAAATAAATGTTATCATGCTGTTGCTACAAATGCATACCAAATAAAATTGAAATGCCGATCCCAAAGGATAATTGCTCCGTCGAATGGCGATTTTGTCGGCATGTTTTTTCACTTTTGTTGCATGATCTGTCAGTGCCACGCATCCACGGGAGCCATAGTTAATTAAGTCACTACAATACACACAATAAGCTTTGCCTGCTACGTCAAAGCTTATTGTCCAAGAGCTTCTGTAACTTCGTCGAACTTGGAACCAATTTTAACCTTTACAGTGACTTTTCTGTCAAGCCAGTCCAATCGGAATTTATTCTTGACATTTGAGTCAGTTTTTAGGATTGAAGACTCCTGATCTTTCGTCAAAATTTTCATAATTCCGCTCAAAACGATCCCAGAACAATGAATTTGCGAGACGAACAGGCCGCCATGAATCAGGTAAAGCAATATGTTACATGCAATTTGATTGGTCCAATCGCTTGTCGTTAACCAATCGCTGGGCCGTTTATAATCGAGCTAAGACTTCCGCAACAAATAATGCCTTCAGTGATCTGATTAGTTGAAGCTTTCATACACGTCCAATCGCAGGGCTGTTTACAAACGGAAAACGGAGAGACTGTTCGGGAGAGCTCGTGAAAACTCGACGATAAGGTACCTGACCGCCCCTAAAATTTTCTCAACGGATTTAGACGATTCACAAAAATGATCAATTTAAGAAATAAAACGGCGGATTTCCGCGGATCCGCGGAAAATTGCCATGTATGAGTTCCAAATTAGGGTTAGGGTATCAAAGGAGGCCTTCGAATAATGGTTAGGGCTTCCATTTATAGTTTCAAACTACAGTAAGGGTTTCAAAGTAGGTTTTCAAACTAGAGTTAGGTTTTCCATTTAGGATTTCAAACTAGGGGCAGGGTTTCAAAGAAGAATTTCAAACTAGGCTTCAGGTTTCAGACTAGGAAAGGGTTTCTAATTAGGGTTTCAAACTAAGGTTAGGGTTTCAAAGTAGGCTTTTAAACTATGGTTAGGGCTTCTGATTAGGGATTCAAACTAGGGTTAGGGTTTCAAAGTAGGGTTTCAATCTAGGGTTAGGGTTTCAAACTACAGTTAGGGTTTCAAAGTAGGGTTTACAATTAGGATTAGGGTTTCAAAGTGGGGTTTGAAACTATAGTTGGGGTTTCCAATTAGTGTTTCTACCTATGGTTAGGGTTTCAAAATAAGGGTTCAACCTGGTATTAGGATTTCAAACAAGGGTTTCAAACTAGGGTTAGGAATTCAAAGTAGGGTTTCATATTAGGTTAGTGTTTCTGATCACTGTTTCAAACTAAGATTAGGGCTTTCAATTGGGGTTTTAGGTTAGGTTTAGGGTTTCAACAGAGTTTCAAAGTAGGGTTAAGATTTCAAACTAGGGTTAGGTTTTCCAATTAGGGTTTCAAACTATGGTTAGGCTTTCAAAGTAGAATTTCAAATTAGAGTTAGGGTTTACAATAAAGATTTCAAACTAGGGTTAGGGTTTCAAAGTAGGGTTTCAAACTAAGGTTAGGGTATGGTAAGCAGATGCGTTGTCATGGTGAAGCAGCCACAAGTTGTCATGCCACAATTCTCCCCTTTTTTCTTGCACTAAACAAAGCAAATGTCTCAGAATCTCTTTGTAGACGTGCTGCTTGGCAGTCTGGCTCACACTGAAGGGGAAAACTCGTAGTTTGTAATTTGTAATTTGGGCTTGTGTTTGTGACATCAGCCCTGGAATTTTTCTGACACCGTTTTATTCATACTTTTGTGAGGGAACATCGGATTGAACGATAGCCTACCTGTACATCGGGGTTGCTACAGTCTGCTCATAAAAATCCCAAGTGGATATCAGATCCGTGCGGGAAAGGTTGGTTGCATAAAACCTCCATGCAGCCTTGAGGGAGATGTGGCACAAAATTATGGCGGTGATGGTTTCTGACAAAGACAAGCGAGCCAAGTGAAACATTGCGACATTCAAACAGGTACCTGGATGAGGCTTGCTGCAGGATTGCGTCTCTTTTCAAAATGTTTCTGCCTGTGCTGCTCTTGGACTTTGAGGGCAAAACCAGAACCGAGGATGCCCTACAAAGGATCACAGTGGATTTTAAAAATCAATCTTTTATTTTCCAGATGCAGTGAAAAGCAACAGACTATGTTGTATGTAGTTTAATGTTAGTACATAATGTCGAAACTACTTCTGTGTTTTAAACGAAACGTCTAATAGTTTAATTTTTATGCCGGGGCAAGTCTACTTTACTGCATTTAGGAATATGACACACTGCACTGGGTCTCACTGGCTGTTCCTGCAGACAAAAGGCAATTTCTATTACACGTTATCGGCGCAATTGACAATTGGGGAAAAGAAAGTAGACCAGGCTTTAGACCATGTAAAACCAGGTCTAAGTTTTGGCGATGCTGAGGCAGACAGATGCTGTGTTTTGCTGATACTGTTTTTGTAGTATATGTCATCGTATTTCATTCATAAATATGACATCAGCATGCATCAGAATCTCACAATCATTATAGAAATCAATTAACTGAATGCATTATAATTAGTGTTATCATCTTCTCATCTGAAGGCAGTCTCAAAGTGCTCACTTCGCAGTGGCCAATTTAACATAATCCACGCATGGTGATCTTGCAGTTCCTTATAAACACCGCTCTCCTTCCGACAGGTGGGCCGAATGGAATGAGGGAAGCCGATTGATTCAATTCGGCTGTGTTCACGCCCACAACAGTGGAAATGCCCATTTGTAACTACAGCCATCCATGAAAATACCAAAAAAATGAAAATGCACACAGTTAAGACTGCAGTTTGTGCTAGACTTGTGCTTGACACAAAAATACATTTTGGAAAAAAAAAAAAAGTGACGAACGCGAGAAGAGAAGAAAACTTTATTGTACACCGAAAGGTGAAGATGCTAGCCACTAGTAGTCCATCATGGGTGTGAATATGAGTGTGAATTATTATTTGTCTATATATGTGCTCTGTGATTGCCTCGTGACCATTTGCCCAAAGGCAGCTCGTAGGCTCTAGCAAAAGTAGCGAAAGTGTAAATTTTGTTTCACAGACACAACTCCCTGTCAACTGAGTGCTGACATTGCATGATAGGTTTTTTTTCTTTCCCACAAAGGGTACAATGAACCCGTATAACTGCTGACTCTGACATCTTTGAATCAGAGGTAAAAAGCTGAGCGTGTCATAATGAGTAACATATACATCCGGAGTCGGCCACAGAGGAGGTGTGTGAATGTGAAGGAGATAAAGATCTTGTGAAAATTGAGTGTTTTCGTGGGTTGACAAAAGCATGAAGGTAGACTGATCATATTTGTACTTAATCAAAGTAAGACATTTTCAAACCTATGCTTTTGCTTTGGAAAACAATTATCAAAATATTTGCCTATTTTCTGACATATTATGGTCCAAATCTTCTTCTTCTTTTTCTTCATTGTCCAAGCCGCTTATCCTCACGAGGGTTGCGGGCATGCTGGAGCCTACCCCAGGTGTCTTGGAAGTTGGATGGATACACATTTTACATCTTCGGCAGCAAGCAAACCAAAGCTTTCTTTATGATGCACTACCGAACAAAGCACATGCTGTATGTTACTTACAGCAGGAAGCGCAAAGAAGGCCACACCAATCATACTGAAGGTGGCCGCCAGTAAGCGCCCATTCCAAGTCTTTGGAACTTTATCTCCATAGCCAATGGTGGTAAGAGTTATCTGGGGAAAGATTTTAAAAAAGACATTTCTTCGAGGAAATGATGAAGCGAATGAACAAATACCTGTAGGTTTGACCATTATTATTATTAAGAAGTATGGATGAGTCCTACCAGTCCCCACCAAAGGGCATCTGCATAGGTCTCAAACTCTTTGTTGGACTCCTTCTCCACCGAGTAGACCAGGAATGAAGCCAAAATGAGACATAGGAATCCGATGTACCACGCTGTGATGAGCTCCTGTACGTACAAGCGATGCAGGAAGCATCAGCAGACCAAGTAATACTATGAGACGTTAAAATGGTTAGAAAACTGGACATGATGGTGTTCATCTCAGGCAAGTACGGTGGAACCTCAATTTACAAATTTAATCGGTTCCTTGACCATGTTTCTAACATGAAATGTTCATAAATCAAGGTAATGATTTCCATTGCAATGAATGGAAATGCAATTAATCCGTTCTGGCCCCAAACTTAAATCATCCTTACTTTTTACCAGTGTGTGGTTCAAAAGAAATATGATGCAATATAGAAATAAGTTAAAATACACTTTTATAAAGAAATAAAACACTGAACATTTAAAACAAGACAGAGCTCCTTTGTTCGAAAAGAGTCTTCTTTTCATAATGACATGGGAAATTTAGATTGGAGTGTTTCTTTTCTAATTCATTGGTTGATTTGATTCTGGCACACCGATCCAGTGAAACTTGTTTTTTTGGGGGGTAGCATACTCATTGTACGCAACTGCTATTAGAATGGTGATTGGATGATCAAAGTATGCCGAGGTGGAACGTCTGCCTATGGCTTTCCGCGCTATGTCACAGAGGGATACAACGTAGATCCAGAAAAAAAAAATACAGGTCATTTTTGTACAAAAATGTTGTGTCTAACTCAGATTGTTTGTAAAAAGGGATGTTCATAACTCAAAGTTCCATTTGATTTCGTGTCTTCTCTTTGAATGTTTACCCATCAGCTGTGGCTCCTTCTCAGCACCTCACATTCACATAAACTGCCTTCTGTGGGTTGCTGCCTTATAGTGCTCGCTAATACTTCACTTTTAGGATGCATTAACAGGATACACGACTGCACTTTAAGTGTGTCACTCAGGCAGCAATTTGCTAGCGAAGGATACCGATAATCTAATACAATGAGAGTCTATCCGTATTCTATCATGCTTATCCTTTTCAGGGTCACGGCCAGCCGGAGCTTAACGTAGCTGACTGCGGACAAAGGATTTTGCAACATTTATGTAACCATTTCCCATGTGATTAACAATTTTTTTTATGATGACAAAGTTTGATTCGTGGAACGGAACGTTCCATTCACTTTTTCATGGGTTGAAATTCGACCAACAGCACGCGATTCTACGGTACATGCCGCGTGTCTGCCCACCTTGCTGTGGGCGTACACGACTGATCCAAGTAGCTTCCAAGTTCCGCCACGACGGTCCATACGCAGCATGCGAAGGATCTGTAAGAACCTCAGACTCCTGATGGCCGATGTGGCAAAAACATTGCCTTGCGATCCAGCTGCCAGCACCGACACCGAGGCGACCAGGACCATCATGTCTGACGACAGCGGCATGCCACATTGAACACCGTCGCCCAAAAAACACACCGACAGAGAATCTAGGTGGACATTTGACGTGAACGTGTCTCACCTATCACACAGAAAGGCTTCCTGGCAAATTTGAGCCTCCCTCTCCATCCTCTGTATCGACAGCAGCAGCCAGCAGCCCATATCCGCACAATGTACTCCACTCCAAACACCACGATGGTCACAATTTCCTGTTGGAGCAGAAACAAAAGGGTGGCGTTCACAGTTTGGGCTGAAGGGTACACACAAATTAAGTTGTGCATTAAATTCTGGAAGGGATACCCACCAGGATGTACAAGGCACTCTCTGAGCTATTTTTGAACTCTCTAATGGTGGCAAAAACTGAGAGAATGAGACAGGAAAAGACCAGGAGGAAACTAGGAAAGATCACAAGAAGAGAAGACCGTAAGTATGCGATCGTTATACGATAGTGACAAATTACTATTTTGTTTACAAGCGTCAAGAAAGTCAAATTCTCTCTCTTCAATGGCATGTAACGTCAAAGAAAAATGACAAGGGGAAATTGACTGTTTGGCAAGGTGGCCATGGGTCTGAAGCAACCAAGATTCTTAGTTCACTTCAGATTCAACGCTGGGCTTTGGCCACATAGGTCAATTTAAGACAAAAGACTTGATTCCAAGAATTTGAATAAACCCAGTTGGGAAAATGGATGAATCATGTCTGGGCGGTGCTCTCATTTGCAGAGACTGGCCAAGTAGCTCATTAAGGATGACTAATGATAGCAGAAGTGAATAGGAAAGGAAGGGAAATTTTAGACCAAATAAGTTTGATAGAAGAAACGAAGATAGATAATAGCAAGCTTTTGATTTCAGCGATCGCGAAAAAGATTTGATTGCACAGCTACTACTGCAGCTTAAAGTAATCAGTAAGAATCTATCAATTCAATGAATATGAGACAAGCACATGATGGATTTTGAGTCATTGAAGTCGTAGTGGAAAAAAAATCATTTCTGCAAACGCCCCTCCCATGCCAAAATGACTTCCAGCTAGCATTTCATTGGATGTGAGATAACTGGATTATGATAGCATGAGACACGGCAGGACACACCCTCGGGGACCTCCTATAGACAAGATCTCCTGGAAAGAATCCAATGCCGAGCTAATGGAGAACGCCCGGTGAAATTCGAAACTGGGACCAATGCAGCAGATGAAAAAGAATCCGACATGAGCGACATTCATTACAGTAAAGGGTAATGACGCCACACACCACAAGAACTTGGAATTACAGTAGGTGTCACCTGTTCACTTTGGGAAGTAATTGTCCACGTTAATATAAATGACCTCATTCACCAACATGTTCATTTTTTTTTTGTACTTATCTTATGAATTCTATCTAAAAGTCTTACATTGAGACCCCTGTATTCCCTGACTGGTAATTCTCCATCTTTCCAAGACATTTTAAATAGTCCTACGCTCCCAACTTTGTTGGCAGCAGTTTTTGAGAGTCCTTGACCACAACCCCAATATCTTTGTGATGAACCCTATTCTGGTTTAATGGACAGAACACAAAACCCAATTTTGGTTCAGAATCATTAGGTTATCAGAGGGCTGATTAGATGTTGCACTAATTAGGCATGGTAATTTGAAAATCATTAAGTGACAGTGTGTGGTGGGGGTTGGGGGGGGAATCACAGCTAGAATGGTCACGCCTAAATCACACCTTTGTGTTCTTCTAGTTGAAACCTTTGCTGGTTGCAACAAAATACTGCACAAAATTTTGCATGAATTGCTTCAGGCCATGATGAATCGAAAATGGGTTCCATACGTTTGACAAAATTCTTAAATCGGTCAATTATTATGTGGGAGATGATCAAGATTTTATACTGCAGACTACACATGGGAATTTCACTGTAGTCATTTCCACGGAGCATTTTGGTTCAGTTTGTGTAAGAGTATTTGTATTTCATTTATCACTATCTGCTTCTAGATGTATAATCAACCTACTAGTGCGGCACTGCAAGGACTTCATTGACATACGTAGTGAAAAGAAAAGTACACGGTGTGCGAATCAAAGTAGGTTATCATGCTGAAGATACCAGCTTGTTCCTGATCGCAACCTGGAAGTGGAGATAACGGCCACAGCTGCTCTCACAAGCCAATCGTCAGCATGACTCGTCCACTTACCTCAAAATACTGTACATTGTGTTTTTCCCCAGCCCTTTAAAAGTTTGTGTGTTAGGACGATCCCTGAGACAATAAAAAGGGGCAGACGAGCAAACTGTTTCCAAAGCTGTTCGGAGATTGTAATGGATGACACCCGTTCACCCTCCTTGTGCAAAGAGTGTCTCAAGGGTCTGATTGCCTGATAGCCCTGACAGTTTGGTATCGGTTTCGAGCAAAATTGTCAAGGGTACTAGATAAAACTTGGACCATATTTGTTGGACTTCTGCCCACGATGGCAGAGGAGCAAAAGGGCAGATGTGGGCCCACGGCTCTCTATTGATTGGTCAATGGTGAATCATCACATCCGTTCTACTCCAGGAACAGAATGAGGAGAAATTGCATTGCTGGTTTCACATCACAGTGTCAGGTAGCTGACGTAGAAACACCCTGTGGGGAAGCAAGAAAGATCAGACTTCCAAAACAGTAGTGCTGTATGAGCAATCCAGATTTGTGAGAAAGTCAACTCATGACAACCATAAGAAGTCACTTTTTTTTTTCACAGCTTATTCATGGAAGTTTGCTTGAGAGCATGAACTGAAGTATTGTGGTGACTTGCAAACGAAGAGTGAATGAGAAGAAACAGTAAAATTCATTTGATTGTGTTTTTCAACTCTGACGTAGAGCGCATGTATGTGTGCGCGTCAACGTGTGTTTGCTGTACACACTAGGTTGTTTTAGTCAAGTTACAGTGAGGTCATCTTCCGTAATGAACGTGTGTGTTTTTAGCATCTCATACATCATTGATGGCCGCTGTAGTCAAAGCTTGCTGGGTAAAACACAGCACTTACAATGTGTGAAAGAAGCTTTTGTTCTGCCTTGCCATCTAAGAGGTTTTTTTTTATGGTCTCTTTTCATGAGTTTTCCTGTATTGTAATTTGTTGGAATGAGAGTAAAAAATGTCTTCACATTCTCTCTGACTTATCACATGTGACCGATATGTGTGCAGTATTGCTTCTGGCAGCGTTTGCACAATTACACACATTAACATTTCTCACTCCGGGCTGAAAAGTCTTACTGCATTATGGCCATTAAATAAATCGAGTTATCCATCAGGCCATCTACGACCGGGACTTCTATCTGTGGGAATGTCAATAAACAGGAAGCATTTCACGGCAAACTTCATCATCAGTAACTACCGGTGAAGATATTCTCCCCCTGTAGCAGCCAAACAATTAGTTTCTACTTCCTCCTTATACATCCTCACAAAAGACAAAGATTCATAGAAACCTCCAAACCGGTGGCCATCGGGAATTTCGGGAAAATGTTTTTGCAGAACGGCCAGTCTACTTCCACGCCGGTCGAACAACATGACGGGTGGTGCGCATATTTTTAGGGATCTCCTGATACAACTTTATCACTTCCGAGACGATTTTGCAGCCTCGAGCGCTGAGCAACACCAATATCATTCCAATACAATATCAGCAGGAATGATACATGTTTGAATTGATTTTTTTAGTATGAGATGTTAGAAGAGTCTTGATCAACTGATCCTTTTCAAACATAGAACGTTAGTCAGTAACGTTAGATATAATGCAAAATATGACCCATTTATTCCAAACATTTGCATTACATAAATCTGATATCGTATTAGACCAAAGGCTGATATCATATTAGACCAAATCCGATATCAATCTCGTCTCAGGACACCCCTCCATATTTTTTCTCAAAATGTGGCAAATTTTGAATTTATGACCGATGTGAAACTAGTGTTCACTGTTTCACCAATAATCAAAATACAGAATAATAAAGTTTACATTATGTCAGTGATCTCAAGATGCTCTCCATTACCCCTTTTTCACCCAGAAAGTTTGGCACCAGGGCCAATGCTGCGCTTAGTTGGTGCTGAACTAGTTCTTACAAAGAACGTGTTTGGCTTTCCTCTGGCAAAGAGCCAAGTCGGAGCTATTTCCATGGTGGAAAAAGTAAGAACTGGTGCTAACCTTCGCACTGTCACTAGCACAAGCGCAGTGGAAAAGGACTAAATTGTCAGCAATCACATTGTTGTGGAACATAACTTCATTAGTCGTGTCATTTACCTTATGAAGAATTTTAAAGTGGGTTCATTTGCCCCCAGCTTCAAGAGTCGGAGATTTGACTTCATGGTGCCATTCCGTGGCACTTTTCATCATGGGTGGCCGGTCATTTCCAACTTTAAATTTTCGGGGAGAAAAATATAGAAAATAGAAATGTGGCTATTGATTAATCAAGCCAAGTCGATGTTTCTGGATGTAGAAAAGTGCACATTTTTTGCTGAGCTGCAGATCAAGCACTCAGTGTTACATTGCCTCCCTCGACATGCTCATCAAATCTAAATATAGACTGCGACAAACTCGAGCTGGGGAAATCGGTAAATTGTTTTGGGGTTGATTGTCGGGGTTGTTGGGCCCAACCAGCGCCTGCATCACGAGAAAATTGAGACCATTTCCAGGAAAATCACATTTCAGTTGTCTCATCAAGACGAGAAGACCAACACAGAAGGAGAGATCAAAACATTAACGTTTTAGAACATGACACCAAGTTCCTCATATTATAAGCAACAGTCCATTTATCCCTTCACATTTTTGCCAGTTTAATTTCTGTCACTGCGAAGCCGCATTTCCACAAGTGTGACTTTTTTTGTCAAAGACAGATTTTTTTTTTTTTGCCTTTCCATTGATAACAGTTGAACACTGTGTATTAAAAAATAGATTTTCATTAGCGTTCCCTGTTGTAGAAGTACTACATTGTTGAAAAACGGTGCTATAAGAACGAAGGTGGTTTATGAAGGTGTTTGTGCAAGGCAGGTCAAAGCTAACCGAGCTCTGTATCAGGCACCGTCTTTGCAGGTAACATCTGTTTGCCTCGACATTAGTTTTCAGCTGACTAGCTCAGCAAAAAAAAAAGTTAAATCCGTCCTCAGTGCCCTTCCTTCCCTTTCTTTGTTCCTTCCTGTCTTTCCTTGAGGGTGCAGGTGACCGAATTGCATCCTCACTGCTGAAGAGGCCTCTCTACTTTGCAAAAAGAACATAATGACCCTCAGACAGGATCTGGCCTCACAGTCAGAGCTCCATATTAGCTGCCAACACTCAAAAACTGATAAGTCTCGGAGGACAAGCTGATATATGATGTTGGATATAAAACTGTTATTGACAACATGCGTCTTTGCTAATGAGAGATCAAACAGCTGAATGTCAGTTATTGATCGGCATGTCTTAAATGTACAATCCACACGAATGACCTTGACAGTCCATAATGGTCTCTTTTGATGCTGGACCATTCCGGGATTGGGAACCCTGTAGAAATGGTGTGGAAATGCATCGGGTTAGATTCCCTGTTGGGATGGCAAGAGGAGCATTAAGTATCAAAAAAAAGGCACAAAATGTGAACCTCTGAGTGTCTAATGCAAGATTTGGCAACCTTTGACACTCAAAGAGCCATTTCGACCCAGTTTCCACGGAAAAGGCAACACTGGGAGCCACAAGCAGCTATGTTCATATTTTATTGTTTTTACCCATTCAGTTAAATTATTTAGATATTCCCTCCCTGACCTCAATATAGGTCTCTAATTTTATTCTAATTATTATTTTTTAAAAACACCTTCACAAAAACCCGGTGGGGGGGGGTGGTTAGCACGTCGACCTCACAGTGCAGAGGTCGTGGGTTCGATCGCATGCCTGTGTGGGTTTTCTCTGAGTACTTCGGTTTCCTCCCACATTCCAGAAACATTCCTGGCAAGCTGATTGATCACTCTAAATTGTTCTTAGCTGTGAGTGTGAGTGCGGATGGTTGTTCGTCTCTGTGTGCCAGTTCAGGGTGTGTGTCCTCCGCCTACTGCCCGAAGAAAGCTGCGATAGGCTCCAGCATGCCCCGTGACCCTTGTGAGGAGAAAGCGGATCAGAAAATGGATGGATGGACCTTCACAAGAACAGCCAGTCAGAGACTGTGGAGACAGAAGGTGTGACCCAGGATTCTCTCCAATCATATGCCATTCGCACATGGGCACACCCATCAGCCTCGGTTTCTTGGCCGGATTATTTACCCCCGGTTCGCAACAAGAGTGAAAAGAAGGAATTGGACAGCTCCCCAGACCAAAAAAAAAAGGGCAACATGTCACTCGATCATGAATAACTCATGCTAGCAATATAGCAGCCGTGGCTAAGGACAGCTTGTTTACCATGCACGTTACAGTGCATGTCTCGCACAAATTCGCTTAGGGGAAGTGAGGCTACTCGAGGTATGAATATCTCCAATAAAGATGCTTTGATAAGATTCGTCATACATGGGCTACGGTATGATTGAACGAGTTGATTCAACATGGTACAGCTGTAGTTTTTGTCATGTTTATGAAAATGCAACAACAGGTAAAAAAAGCTCTCCAATGTCCAAACCATCCAAGTTAATTAATACATTCAAATCTTGCTAGGAGTTTGAAAACGGGCAATTCCCCCTTTAATTATGAGACGTAATGACAACGGTTTGAAGGATTCCACAGAAAATATTTTAGGATTTTTGCTGCAGATTGGATCCAAATGTTGTATTTTCCTGCATTCCTTCCTGCATCCACCTCATCCACAACGGAAGAAATGTAGTCTGAGTGCTGTGATTCCCCTAACTGGTGAGGATGGAGTTTTAGTCTATTGTGAAGGTATTAAACGAATATCTCAACAATCCAGACAGCTTGCGTGTGCGTGAGCGTATGTGTGTCAGTGTGTGTCTGTGTTTTTCCATGAAAGCACAGTCTTACTACTCCTTCCAAGACAGTCAATTTGCCATGCTCTGTAAATATTTCAGTAGTTGGGCCAATTTGACTGCCAACTACCCAAGCATGCATTTTCACGACCACAATAACTTCCTCACAGCCAGAATGTGAACATTTCCCCATTATGTTTACCTATTGTACATTCCAGTACGAATATGAACATTTCCCTATTAATATGTTTCCTATAGGCGATAGTTGAGTCCAGTGTGTAACTCAAGGCAGGTGAAACGCTGGACTGCTTGCGCTAGTGTTATCAGGAAGCACAAACATATTGGGCTACTTTTGAAAGAAAAGAATGTTGAACCAAAAAATGAGAATAGTGTCTGCACAGTTTGCCTTAACTACCATCTGTATAACTGCAATATTTACACACACACACACACGCACGCACACACACACACACACACACACACACACACACACACACACACGCACGCGCAAACACTCTCTCTCTCTCTC
>NW_017805010.1:3393129-3413498 GCF_001891065.2 Hippocampus comes
ATATATATATATATATATTTGTTTATGGTAAGACTATTCTCAAATATGCTGAACATCAGAGATAGCGAAGAAACCAACCTTCCAATGCTTGGAAGAAGCTGCTAACTCGTACCAACTAGCTAACAAGTCCAAGAAAGATGCAGTACAGAGAAGAAAGAAATAGTTTCAGCGAGGCTTTGTGGACTGTTTCCATGTAAGTCCCATTCACTTTTTGCATTTTAACAGACGTGACAAAATAGCTTTGTTTACATTCACCATTGCTACCGATAGGCCAAAATGGCCACCATATCCCACAATGCAATGCTATTCCAAAAGCTTTCTGTACCTGACGTTTAAAGGCGAACATTGTTCACAGTGATACACTAATGAAAACAGTGTTATTTCTTTAAAAAAAAATGTTTTCACTTATGTCCAGACTGTTCTTTGTTTATTTTTAACTACGCGCAAAGATTATTTTCGTGAATGAAAACTAATGAAATAACTACAATTAACATTGAAACACATTCAAGCATCCTTCCTCCCCTGGGGCTCAGATTTTGGTGCTGCCCCTGCATGTTGCTGCTTTATGTCCCTGTTTGTCAAGCTCTCAAATCTCTCCTTTTATCCTCTTTTTACCCCATTGTTTCTTCATTGGCAGAGGGTGAAGTTCGTAACAAGCCCATTTTGACAATGTCAGGAATAGAAAGCAGGCATGCCAAACATTTGAGTAAAGTACAGTTAGATGAAAAAAATCCAATCAGGACCTATCACTCATCAAAATGTCGCAACAAAGAAAGACAGCAACACAATGACAATTAAAAAAATATGATGACACACGTGAAGTGATGCCAACTTGGCTGCTGAGCAGCATCAACACCACATGAACTTTTTACGACTACGATCGTTATCAGTAAAGAATATGCCTCGCATAATCTTTTCCAATGGCACAAAAACAGCAGTCTGCTAGTACCCCCCCCCACCCCCTGAAACCTAAAAGGCCAAGAAGAAGCATCACTCACACATAAGCGTGGTAGATGAACGCCCATCCCCGCGGTCTTTCCAGCGCATTGTAAAGGAAATTCTGCAGCTTGCGATAACTGGCATTCTTCTTGGGGGGTCTGGATCTCCCCCCGGCGGAGATGCTGCCTCTGGGTCTACAAAGGATGCCGCTGCCCCGCTTGGTGCTGCTCTCCGCGCCCGCGATGAGCAGCGCCCCGTCCCGGCTCGATTCGGGACCCCCTGGCTCCAGACCCACGAAGCCGACTTTGTGCTTCCTCTCGCTGGCTTGAGTTGGGTAAACGCCGCCGTTGAGGGATTTCTGCACCATCCTAAAACCGGGTCGACTCAAGCGAGGAGTGGTCCGTGGCGTCGGAATGCATCGCCGTGTCTGAATGAGGAGTGTGTGAGTGTGTGCGCGCGCGCGCGTGCTCAAGTGCTGCGGCCAATGCGGTCCGTGCGGGAGAGCAAAATGGAATATTCTCCTCACCAATTGCAGTTTGACTTTCACCTCGTCTTTTCCACTTCCGCCTGCCTGGCAGGTCAGGAAAACGAATAAGTTTCTTTAGTTTGCCATCTTATTAATTAGCTGCTGCCCAAGTGATCAATGTTGCCTTTTAGTGGAATTAATATGTCTTGTTTCTTCACATTGAATAGGAATTTGTAACGAATAAGAGTGCACAAAGGCTGACGCCCCGAGCTTAAGTGCAAACTGAAAAATGACTTGAAGACACTTGTTCAAGAACTTGAGCGCATCCCTTAACAAATGATCTAAAGGCATGGGCAATTACAATGCTGGAAGGGGCCACAGTTTGTCTGTCACGACAGCATGACGTCACGTCACGCTATTGTGGGGACACCTAGGAGCACGAACTTAGAAAAAAAATTAAAATTTTTATTTTTTTTAATATTGAAAAAAAATCTGTAGGAGAGGAAACATTTTTAATTTTCCAGCGCCGTCAAAAAAAAAAAAATCATAAACCAAGGGGCGGCTCACAGTGATGTGGCGGAGGACCACCAGTTGCCCATCCCTGATGTAAGGACAGAGAGAGAGAGAGAGAGAGAGAGAGAGAGAGAGAGAGAGAGAGAGAGAGAGAGAGATCTTAAGGTGCCTTTGACTTTTCCATTTGAGATTTCCTATAAAACATCATATTCATGACATCAAGTAGATGTTATGCTGTGAAGCAATGCATGCTGGTCAAGCTCCACTTGTTATATAACTGAACTGCAAGCGGGAAGTGTACAAGCAAACAGCAATATACTGTACATCAAAAAAATATTGTCATCCCAATGAATGACCGGAGAATACAAGTAGTCTACTGTCTTTCGGTGCGTGTTAAATATTACAGTATCGATACCTCACTATTCAACACCCATGTCGCATGTTTTTCACATATCGTGCAACCCTATTTTTTCAGTATTCATCTTTAATAGCGCCACGGTAATGCAAAGCTTCATTTGCAATGGAGCTCCACCCAACCCCCGCGGTAGAATGATAATTAGTTGTTTTCCAATTGAGTTGGAGTGCAATGAGTAATGCCACTGCTATGTCTATAGATGAGATCACAATAGAACAAGACAATTGGCAAATATTTAGAAACATTTAAAAAGATTCCACTTTCCTTGAGGGAATTAAGATGCTGTAAACATCTCCAGAGATAATAACGAAACAAAGAAAGAAAACAACTCAAAAGCTATATCACAAAAGGCTCGCTTCGCTGTCAAGGCTATTTATGCCAATGAGTGATGGGAAAACCCAGGAAAAAAAAAAACGAAAGAAAAAGCCATCAAGTACAATTTACATTATAACATTTAGCCAAAACTAGAATCGCACTACAGCATTTATGCAATAATCTATGTTTTAGGACACAGGTGTCAAACAGAAGGCCTGAGGGCCAGATCCGGCCCGCCACATCATTTTATGTGGCCCACGAAAGCAGATCAAACATGTCAACTTCCATGATCCTTTCTAAAATGTCTACCAAAATTCTCATATGTAATAAATAAGAGAGAGATTCTGAGCATTTTCTTGTTACCAAACCCCTCACGATAGTAACTTAAACAATAGTTGAATCAACAGTTATTCTTCCCTTCTTTGTATGGTTTCGGTCAGAACAGCCCTCCAACTGAAACAGTAACGAAAATGTGGCCCGTGGCAAAAATGACTTTGACACCCCTGTCTTAGGAAGTAAAATATACACGATAAGGACAGACATTTAAAGGCTGTTATACTGCGCGGGAAAACAATGATTCACTTCCACAAATTTCGATGTTCGATGGAGTTAATTTCATTATCCATACCACAGACAGGAATACTTGGAACATTTTTATTTACTAGCTTGTTAAGATTGCATTTACAGTGATCATTTTAGAAACAAAAGATCCTTTGTACAGTTATTTTCCAGCGAGATAAAATTGCAAATATCGTATATACACAGTAAGAAACATTAGAATAATGTCAAGACATTGCGTCACCAACGACATGCTTTTGTTTATTCAACATGCTGCAGTCATTAGCAAATCGAAACCAACGACGCGCACATGGAAGGTGAGCTGACGCGGCGATGAAGGACCTCGCCTTAAGACCGAATTGGATGTGGTTTGGGTCCTGATTTCTTTTGAATAAATAGTCAGTAGAAGAAGCCAGCGGTCTGATGAACGCAGCATGTCGAGATTGCTGAAATGCATTTCAAACCTTTGTCATAGCCAGAAAAAACACCGATCGATGAGGTTACACTGACAAAGCGTCCATTTGTTTGTTTTTTTTTTAAGAAAGCACACCTTTGACGTACTACATTTGACATAAAAAATATCCAATTCAATAAATGCCATTGTTTATCTGCTTTAAGACATAAGCTAACAATTGCTCCTTGTCACGGCTACAGCTTGTATGTACAAAGAAATGTTACGACGATCCCTTTCTTGAGCGCCACCTAATGACTCTTTACAGTACTTTTTTTTTTTTTGCTAACACTGTCACATGCCCTCATTGAGTCTTTTATTTTAATACCTAGTCTTATGACCACTTAAACATGTTAAAATAAACACCAGTATCAGAAGGTAATCCTTCAGGTAGTACATTTTAATGAATATATTAATAATTTACCAACGATTAAATATTGTTGTCCATTGACTGGACAAAATGTTTCGTGGTTTTCTTTTGTTTTGTTTTGTTTGTCCCGATTCTGGTAATCCCCCCTCCCCTGCCTTCCCCCTCCTTTTATACCTCCTGAATATGAATGAAAGACCTCCTTGACAAAAACTTATATAAATAGATCACAAGAAACAAGCACTGATGGCAGGTCATTGGTCCTTTAAATACTGTTCAATATGCCAGCTGGAATGCTAGTAGATTCTTTAAAACCTGGTGTGGTATAAGGGATTAAAAAAAAAAAAAAGCTGCTTTCAGACACAATAAATAACTATCCTTCATATAGTGCGGCAATACAGTACTCACACTAAGCCTACAGTAATTGCACAGTAACCACATGCACTGGGTTGGATCCGCCCCTAAAATCCAGACTTTCCATCACTTTGCCATAACTTTCTGCTTCTCCACCCTCGACAAACACTGAGCCCTGCGGAACAGCAGTCTTAATAACAACGCAGACCGTCCTCCGGAGTTGCAGTCTGAGGAAAAAAAAAAAAAAAAAAGGACAATCTTCGAGTTTTCGGGTGGAAGTTACAGCTAGTTTGGTTAATCCAGTTATTGTGAGGGCTGTGGCGGCAGCGCAAGTGGATATTGGGCTGCTTCCCGATAGAACTTGGATGATCAACTTCAGGTTGCATTGGTTTCGAAAGGTGAAGCCAGACGTTATTGAGCGCTTATGATTAGATTGGTGTTGGAATCCATGGCAACAAAGGCGCTGTCGGGAAGAGGTTCTGTCCATAAGCGCTGTCCTTTTGATGGAAAAAGTGGCGGAACATTTGATTGTTTCACGTCTCCCTTGCCCGCATTTGCGAGTTCTCTCTGAGTTGTACGTTTTGTTTTGTTTTGTTTTTCTTAGAGTTCTCCATCTGAGGGTGGCAAACATAGCTTGAAGAGTCTGTTTCAAAGACAAAACATAGGATTAGGGAATTGCGCCGAGAGAAAAGCCATACATTGAGGAATACATTTTTGCGGTACCTTGGTGCTGACGGCGGCATCTGGTCCATTACCGTGAGGTTTTTAGCAGAGAGCTCAACTCTGGCCCCCTGGTGGCAGGCAGAGAAAACATGAGATTTCCTGTATTTTCCGCACTCTAAGGTGCAGCTAAAAGCATTCCATTTTTTCAAAACAGGTGTGCCCTATAATCCAATGCACTTAATATAAAGAAAATGTAACTCTCTTTCTATTCCCCATTGAGTAGTTTCCCTAATAGTGTTCCGATGCCATCTGGTGATTATCAGCACGAAGCAATTGGAACCTAAAAGGGTTCTGGGTTCTGCCTGACATGTGCATTCGCCAACACACACTCAAACAGACAGGTGCTTTGTGAACTCTGCGCAGCCATTATGAAACGAAGATAATGCCAAAAGCATAGTTAACTACTGACTAAATGAAGGAAGGAGGAGACAAGTAAGACTTCTAAAGATATTTAGCCCATTGTGAATGTGAGCCCATGAGGTTAGTGTGCGTTTTTGTTGACAGTTGTGACCAGTTCTCATTGTTACAGCTGCAGCGGTTGTGAAGGCTCTATATAAATAAAGCTGTATTAAGATAAGAAAACCTTTATTTGTCCCACAATGGAGAAATGTTTATTCTGAATTGCATATTGAATTGTTTTGTATTCCCTTTAGTGTGGCACCATCTAGTGGATGCATAGCACAATCGCAGCCACGATTGTAGCTTCAATTCTATGCGCCTTATAATGCAGTGCGCCTTATATATGAAAAATTTTTAAATAGGCCATTCATTGAAGGTGCACCTGAAAATCCGAAGCGCCTTATAGTGCAGAAAATACGGTACTATTGTAAGCGCTGTCCCTGAAAGGGTTAAGCGCTGTACAAACCCACGTGTGGAACTGTCTTTATAACCATAACACATCAACATATTTTCGTTATTTAATGCACAGGATAAGGGACAAGAAAACGGCAGCTATATTTGTGGAGCACATTTCATATACTAGGTTGATGATCCCAAACCATCGGGCCGTGGAACGGGACAGGAATGCAGGCCATTTTGGACCGGCGGGCCGCACGGATGTAAGAAAAAAGAAACGTAAAGTACTTCGGTTTATTGACTAAACAAGGTTGAAAAATGTTAGTATGTGTCTGTGACGCATGCCAAGATGCTCATTTCCGGTGATTTCCCCTCCCCACCAAATCAAATAATCGATAACCTATTACTTTTAAGGAAAATGTAAGATAAAATGCAAATGACATCAACGTTTTTGCAATCAGGGTTTATATATACGGTCGAACCTACTACTTTTGAAATCCAAGGGTTTACCTGTTTGCGCATGACGTCCATGGTCTGCATGATGCATCGCGGCATGAGGCCGTGATTCCTGGCAAGGATCATTGCCTGCTCCAGTGTCACACTTAGGGTACTTCTGCAAAGAACACCGAAAAACATTTATTAGGACTAATGTGAATTAAGGCCACGCTCACATGACGTCACCGGGGAGCATGAGGCTGGCCGACCTCTGCATGCCCGTGGCACACATGGTGATGTGACAGGCTCCAAGGCGATTGCACAGCTCCGAGGACACGCACAGCACGCTGACACCAGAAGGGTGGCCGTGGGTACCGGGGCGCACGTTGACGTACGACTGCATCAGCCGACAAAGGTCGTCCAATGTGTTGAGGGGGCGGAGTAGCTGTGAGATGGAAGAGAGGGTCAACTTAGGCAAGGCTGCACGATACCCATGACAATAATATTTGGAATAGCGTCAGCAGCTCTTCTCGTTCATTTGTCTGATTTGTAAAAAGGCCAATATGTTCATGTCGTAGTTTTTGGTGAAGTACCCTCCTGCATTATACTGAAACCTGTTTTCTATTTTCTAGTTTCTACAATGTGACAAAATGAACAGATGGGGCAGATTGGATGACATGTAGAGTGTGTGCGGTGGCCGCTAGCCCTGCCAAAAGATGGCGGGCCATGACGAGCCAAATTTTATTCATGAGAGAACTTAAACTCAAGCTACGGTGGACTTCAGTAACATGACATCATCAAAGAGAGCCAGCCATTTTCAACACTTCGGATTGGTCTATCATTTGTCTAAAAAAAAAAAAAATTACACCCACACGTGGATTTCGGCCTGATGCCAGCGATAATGTAAAAGTGCCAAAAAAGATTTTTTGTTTATTGTTTACATTTGACCAGACGTTTCAATGGATGTGAACAAAAGTAATCAAACACACTTGAATGACACTTAAAAGTCAATCACAACTTCAGAACAAAATGCTACAGGCTAGCACTATGGATTGGAGTATTTTAAGATACTAATGGGAAACTATATGCGCTATCATCAGTCTGGGGCTCTAAAATATAATCAATGCTGAGGTCAACAATAAATGGAGGTGACAGAGGATGCGACGGTGTTGATGTTAGTTGGAGTTAATGGAAGGTTCTTGGCAAGCTAACGAGTTCCAGTGAGGGAACGGGACACCAGTTCATCTTACTTTGGCAATGCTCGGCCGAAGATCTCTAACTTCACGGCCCAGTATCTGTGCTTGCATTTATACATTCAGTCACAACATTGCACACAGCTGGACTTAAGTTTCAGGAGTTGCATAACGCTTGATATTGGAAAACAGCAAAAGCAATAAAAAGAAGCACAAAGACAGACGAGTGACAGTGAGGGAATATTTACCTGATCAATCTTCATAGCTGTGGTGTTGGAGTCTGTGGGGAGATTTGATTTCTCCAAATAGAAGGCCCTATTGTGACAGCAAAGGTTCTCGAGTCAGCTTCTCGGTTTTCGAGTTTAAAATCCCACAAATTTAGTCTCATGCACGTCATTAGAATTAGAATTCGCATAACTCCGTCCTGCACTAAAATGATCAAACAAGATATTGAAGAGTTCTATTAATATGGGAAATAATGATCATTTATTACCGTGCGTTTGTATTGATGCTACATTCCAGAAAACTGGGAAGTCCGAAATTTTGGACTCATGGATAGAAAAATTGCCTTGGAACACTGCGATTAAACCGACTGCAAGTGTCTTTCTAAATGATTGTCATGTGTATTGTTTATTCGTACTGTACTTCGAGGCTATCACAATTTGCTTAAACCTGTGGTGTGAGGAAATTGCTGCATAGCATGATCACAATATCTGCTTTTTTTGTTTGTTTTAAATAGACCCATCCATTTTCTCGAGCGTTTATCCTCATTGGGGTTGCGAGCTGCAGCCTCTTCCAGCTGACTTTGAGAAGCGGGCTACATACTGGATTGGATGCCAGCCAATCACAGAGCACAAAAACAATGAAGCCGTCACACCAAGAGGCAACTTCGAGACTTCAATTAACTCTAAGAAGCATGTTTTGGAAAAGTGGGAAGAAGCTGGAGAAAACACATAAAAAGCACAAGGAGCAAAAATGTGAACTCGACAGAGGGAGGCTGAAGCCCGGATTCAAACACTGTGGGGCAGATTTGCTAGCCACTAATCGAACGTGCTGTACAGCCTCCAATTTAGATGAAGGCTTTCACGAAATACAGATTTGTCACGACTGCTGACATTCAAATAGTCTATCCACAAAGAAATTAACACAAGCTGATCATGTCTGTCAACCATGTGTTTTGTCGTGGAATGCTTTGATGCTCCATCTTTGGAATTCGCAGCAGTGCCCAATGCAACATTTCCGAATCGTATAAGACGCTTCACAATTTTAGGAGAAGCCCGCGAGCGACACCACAAAAGTTGTTTGAGTTAAGGAATGTGTCCTAAGTGACTACCTGAGTCTGCGGTAGTAGGCCTTGACCTTCTCTAAGGAGACAGCATTGGTGCGCTGCTGGAACTCCTCCATGGCGACGTAGTCCTGCTGGGACAGCCCCTCTGGGCGCTCCAGTGCTGGAAAACATGGCGGGGAAGAGTCAGATCTGCACAGTTCATCTTTGTAGCATGTGGCTTGTGACAGATTGGGATTTCAATTCCCTTCCACAAACAAATACGAAAACCTTTGACAACCCGTACAAGCAACACAAATCTCATTGTTTTGACTTCATATGATGTAGCCTTTGTCGCTTTGCTTTTATCTTGAGTAATTTTAATTATATATTTTGTATATTTATATTTTCAGTCCACAGCAAGTGGCAGCCCCCGTAGATAAATAAAAACGGGTGGGTTTTTTTCTTCTGAAATCATACCCCAACAAATACAACGCTAATCCATAATCAGATCACAAGTCAGTCTCCTCTTCATCTGTAGAAAACAGTGCTTTCCACTAGGGGGCGATGTACATCCTCCTATTCTCTCACAGCTGAGCCTTATGCTGCAAGCAGCTGCGCTCTGAATAATCAAACATATGAACAACATATGAGCTCTTTCATTGGATGAGTGTTCAAAATAGTTATTGTCTGTGGAAAATTAATGACTTTATGGCACTAGCGCAATGATGCATGAGGTGAAGTATTCACATTGGGCTGAGACTGGCGGAGAACAGAGCACTTTTGAAGTGAAGGGTGGAACGTGAAAGGTGTATAAGCAAATGGCTTCAAACAAATTTAATAAAATCACTTAAATGTGTCATGAAAGCAGCTGGCAGCCCCTTTGATCCATGAAATCAGAGTTGAAAATGTTACCGCTTGAGTTTTAATTGACATTTCCCGAACACCACTGTGAAATATTTATTAAATTAAGCAATCAAAACAGCATGCTTTTTTTGAATGAATGTTGTTCGTCTTTCTGGTTAGGGGCCCCACAGTGTAGAGGTACATGGTTCGATTTGGGCTTCGCGCTTCCTATGGGGAGTTTGCATGTTCTCCATATGCCTGCGTGGGTTTTTTCCGGGTACTCTAGTTTCCTCCCACATTTCAAAAACATGCATGGCAGGTTAATGCATCACTCCAAATTGTCCCTAGGTGTGATTGTGAGTGCGAATGATTATTCGTCTATGTGTGCCCTGCGATTGGCTGGCAACCAGTTCAGGGTGTGCCCAAAGACAGCTGGGATAGGCTCCAGCATCCCCGTGACCCTCGTGAGGATTAAGCGATTTCAGATCATAGATGGATGTCTGTTTAGGTGTAATTTAAAGTCTCGGTGTGAACAGTCGTGTATATTTGGGCAACTGATAACAAAAACTGAGTACACAGAACTACTTTGTATATGCGTATCGGACATTGTATTGCGTAAGATGTTAATACAGAGCAATCAGTTTCCTAACTGACTTGTCTCCTGCATACCTCTAGTGAAGAGAATGGTGTGAAGTTTGAGGTGGCCTCCGTTTTGCAGCCGGCTGGGTAGCTCACTGAAGTGCCAGCTGTCAAGGTAGAGCATCACCTTCAGGGCCTGTCGGCTACCCTCCACCTGGTAGCAAACGGGTGAGTCTGCAACACGCACGCAGAGACAAAGAGCCATTATCGAGACATCCGTGAAACGCAATTAATAAATGTGGGAGACAGCATTTAGACGTTTGTAAATAGCATACTATAACTAGACCTGGAGATAAACACACGCAAGTAACAGTCTTTTACCAAAACATGTCAAATCTGTTGAACTTGAAGGACCTGTTTGCCATGAGTGACCCATGCAGGGGCATAAAACATCGCTCCTAAGGATCATTGGGACTTGACAACCCCTCCACTATGATAAGGTGACGGCTCATGGAGGGGCCATTCATTTTCAACGCTGCTTTATCCAGAGCGCTGGAGCCTATCCCATCTGACTTTGGGCGAAAGGCAGACCACACCCAGAACTGGTTGCCAGTCATTCGCCAGGCAAATATGGAGACAAACAACTATTCACACCGTCACGGAGTTAAACAGAACCCATTGTGCCTTCACACAATTCAGGTGAGTGTACCACAAAACCACGAGTGACTAGGTTTACTACATTATAAAGTGTAAGTGTCTATGAAATAAAATAGGGATTGCCTTTGAAAAAAAAAAAAAAAGAAAATTGCTCAGTGCTGTTGGAGACAAAGAAACATTAAAAAGAAGAATTTAGTCCGCCCCTTGTCCACAAATAATCCATGCTTCTCCTGATTTTATTACAGTGGCAAGGCATATCTTTCAAAATCTGTAAAAGCGGTAATGGGATTTTTACAATGGTGACACACCACTCAGAAAAATGAAACGATGACATTTACAGAGTCTTTCTGGGGTCAGCATGTTTCCTTAAAAAGCCTTCCAGCTGTCAGCCTGTGAAATTGGCTGAGATGTGTACGGCAGAGACTATGAGGTGATTGCATACTTCGCATCGCTACCATTACAGGAGTCCTGGGCCGGTTGATCAATAATGTCTAATGGACATTGCCCTGCTATTAAATGTTCGATAGCATTGTCGTTGGTCTGAGTTGTAAATACCGGTACAACTTAAGTAAAGCAGTTAAAAAAAACAATTAAAAAAACATGTTTACGTCAGAAAGATAGATATGGCAAGATGTAGAGTTTGCACATTTTCGTGTGAGAAGGTTATTGGTTAAAAAAGAAAAAAAAAGACTTTCAGTTTTATAAATGCTCTATTTGGGCTGTAACTGTCTATCATTTATTTTTAAGATGGCCACAACAACAACTGTAGTTTCCTTTTTTTTTAGTTATTTTATGCAAAATTCTTTTGCTGTTTTGCTCTTAGTTCTCACGCGTTTGACGCAATGGAACAAATTGCTATTCTAACTATTCATTCTCCTTTGAACAAAGTATTACGGTCAAGTCTAAGTGAGCATATGCACACATTATGCAATTTTATCCCAAATTCCGTTAAACCGTACAGCTGCTCATCACCAGCAGTCTGGATTGACTGGGCTGGACCGACTGAAGACGTCTTTGTGATCTTACTTGCAACGAGACATTCATCCTCCAGTTGCCTGAAGAACACTGTGACTTTGTCCAAGTCTGACAGAGCCGCCTTGATGTCTTCAAGCATGGTCCGTTCCTCTTTCTGATGGAGGAGAAAGGGGGTAGGTTGAGAAAATGCACCAGCAGGACAGTTTTGATACACTATGAACACAAATCTATTCCAACAAATATATTCAAATCAATTCCTGCCAGTTACAAATTCTCGGGTCGTCTTCCTTTTTTTTTTTTTTTTTTGCAGAGGGGGATCACTTTAATTATCAAAAAATTGTAAATGAATTACCGCGTCTTTCCGCAGGAGCTTTGTGTTTGTTTCTCCCATACACACTATTTCAGTGATTCTATGCGCAACATGACATCGACAGGCTATGGCTGTCATTTTATAGTTTGAACTCCATGTTTTGCTGACTCTTATTGCTTGGATGCCAATTTGTAGATTTTACTATACAGTAGACCACCAAGTGCCCAAAGACAGCTGGGATATGCACCAGCACGCCTGCGACCCTCGTGAGGAAAAAGCCGTTTAGAAAATGGATGGATGAATAGACCGACACTTAGAGGCATTAGAATAGAAAATGTGCGCTGATCTGCAACACTTGTCCTCACCACATGGGGCGCTAGCGTGGACTGCAAGTGCACCAGCACGCCAATGGCAGATATTTGCTCCAGCCATTTGCGGCTAGTTTCCTTGCTGTCCTCCTGGTACTCGCCGGCATTGTTGAAGCGGCATCGTAATGCGGCAAGCAGCTGCTCGGCCAGTGTGCACACAGCAGCTGTGGCGGCCTGGCAAAAGATGACATCGCGCCGAAGCTGCAGAGCTGTGTCTGGTGAAAGAAAGATGGAAATCCTGATTTCAAAAAAGTGAATGAGGCAGTTAAGAACAAGAAGTACATTTTATTTTTATCGTATCGAACTCACAGAACCCTTCACATGGTTAAAATGCAGACTCCCAAGTAAGTTTACATTTAAGTAAGTTTACATTTTTCAGTTGACAAAAGTTCTTAGAAGGAAAAAAAAAATCAATCTGATCAAATCCCAGTAAAAAAAATTTGAATAAGTCTGAAAGCAATGCCTGCCTGTAAAAAAAAAAAAAAAAAAAAAAAGTACTTAAGAGGCAGCTAATAGAAAATTGCATTTCACAATTAAGAAGCAATGGATTGCAAATCATGATCATCTTTAATATTTAATGTGAAAGCCAGTCAGTAAAAGACGGTCAGAATACTGCAGTGACTTAATAGGGCATAAAATGATGGCAGATCCACCAAGTATGGAGGAGCCCAGTTTTACTTTCTGCTGGACTGCTTGCTCCACCAGAAATTAGACAGCAACCCATAAACCCATGACAAGCAGGGAATTGCCTACAACCCTACACTGACCCGCGACAATATTGGATCCAGCTGGGAGAGACAAAATTAAAACTCTCGCACAGTTGTTGTCATCTTAGTTTTATTGTCCGTCGCATTAAAAACAATGATGTTTTACACTAACCTGTGCATTTAAGCAGGGCCAGGAGAAGCTGGCTCTTTCCATCTGAAAAAAGAAAAGAAAAAAAAAGATGAAAAACAGGATGTCGTGATAATTGTGTTGACACGATAAATCTATACATATTGCAAATATGATTGCACTGAATACAGTCATGCTGGTATATGATGCACTGGTGTATGCATATTGGTGTATTGAACAAACCTTCCACAAATCTCTGCAGGCTCTCCACCAGAGTTTTAATCGAATTGGGAAGGTTCCAAGGGTCCTCCTGGATGTTCTTGTGGATGACATAACGACAACGAACTGTCCAGTCTTCCGTCTGGCGAAACTCTGTTGAGATAAAAATAGCAAAATAAGTGAGTGTTGCCTGTGGCTGACGACACTATTAAAACATACAAAAACATACAAATATGAACCTGGTTGGCTGTGATCGGAATAGAAGTACTTGGTCTCCTCGCAGGCCTTGGTCATGACACTTCCTTTGAGGAGGCAGTTGATGGAGTCAACCTGTGTGCAACACACACACACAAAAAATGAACTCACACAGGAATGAAAACAAATCTACAGCATTCACCCCATACCGGAGGGTAATATTGCCCTTTTTTGTTGGGTAATATTGCCATGCCCCTACCATGCATGTGCAGGCAGTCACATGGAAGTAAGTAATCAACAGGACCATGTGTCTAGCTTACGATGCTCTACCAGTGAGAAACCCCAGAGGAAGGGTGCCAAATGTAAAAGTACAATATGAATAAGTTACTTAATTAACCGCCACAACTTTCCACATACAAAAAAAGTAATTAACAAACAGGGCATGAATGTCTGGTCTTATGGAGTGCTTTTCGGTAAATTTTCAATTTGAATTGCTTCACTTCCATGTGAAAACAAACAAACCAAAAACCACAACTCCAAGTACTTATACTCTTTTTGCAACTAATCTTGTGTGCGTATATGTATGCATGTAACTCTCTCTCTCTAGGTCTCTCTCCCTCTCTCTCTCTCGCACTCTCTCTCTCTCATACAGTGTTTCCCCATTTTTCATGGGTGATACCATCCAAGTGATTTTCTACGAAACAGAGGAGGCTTTTTATTTTTATTTATTTTTACTTTTTTGGGGGGAGTGGGGGGCGCATTCCACCGCTATACCTCTATTAAGAACCACAACACACACACTCACACAAATATTCACACACACACACACACACACACACACACACACACCAAGTCCCCACCCTTCAAAACATTTGTTACACTTAAATATCCTTTCTAAAAAGCAAAAAGATAAACACAGAGCTGCCGATTATAGCCAATGAGCGGTCTAATGTTCATGTTTTGGGGAAAACAAATGCAATGTTGGAGAGTATTGTAAGTTTTAAATTTTTATTTGTACTCAGTGATCCAAATCCCCCCCCCCAACCCCCCCAAAACCCAACCACCACCCACCCATCGAAAGGCCCCGTGTACCACCAGTGGTACTCATATCCAACATTGAGAACCACTTGAGTACTTCACAGAACTTTGGTGCGACCACTGTTGAACACATACCTACAGTACATTTCTTCAAAAGTGAACGCACCTGGTTGAAAAGGTGCTCGAGACAGCCGTGCAACTTGTCCTGTTTGTCCGAGGGGATCCTCATGTCACAAGGCAACTCATCCCCTGGCAAGCAGAACACATATAGTGTAAAAGGATGAGGATATTTAATTCAGCAGTGCAGAAGTGTATTTGTTTCAGTTTTTTTTTTTGCATTAGCTCCTATGAAAGTGGGGGGGACTTACTCTACTTTAAGAAAGGATACATTTTCCTAAACGGATCATATTTCTTGAAGATGACTGTGGTCACACTTCCACTGTCACTTCTTGGCGCCTTGGCCCATACGTACGCTATATTTAGTTAGTCCCGGGGAGTCCATCAATATTACAGACCAGGGAAGTGGAAGATCCGGAAAAGATCAGCGGCCACCATTGCAACCACAAATATACACTATTCTCCAAATTTGATACACATTGGTGTGCCGCTCACAAATTATATAGCTGTTTTTAGGATCGATTCTTAAATATTGTAGCTTTAAGGTGTGATGCCAGATGTCATGATTATACACTTTTGATAAATAAATAAAAAGAATAAGTCGTATTTTTATTAAGATTAGCTTAAAAAAATAACTGCAGCCAAGGGCATGAATATTTGTGCACATAAGTTGTTTCAATGTTAGTCGTTAGATGCACTGACACATTTTTTCCTCACGTTGGCTCTCGCATTGGATCAGGACGTTAGTCTCCAATGTGGCGAGAAGCCAGGCAGAAAAATAAAACAAAGGAATGAAAGTGTGTGAGAGCAGATAAAAAAGAATGAGAGCGTGGCATTTTGGATGAATACCTAACAACAAAATAAAGAGTTGCCCTACATTTTTTTTTTTTTTGGTTACCTGATCCCATTTCGTCACTTCCCAGGTAAGAGCTGTTACTCCTCACACTCGTGTAGGACAGGACGGAATCTCGGTTGCTGTTGCATTCACTAACATAAAAGCAC
Organism: Hippocampus comes; assembly: GCF_001891065.2. NCBI lineage: Eukaryota > Metazoa > Chordata > Actinopteri > Syngnathiformes > Syngnathidae > Hippocampus > Hippocampus comes. The sequence goes on from NW_017805010.1 coordinate 3,409,058, forward strand.
ATAAAAAAAACAAACACAGTTAAAATGCGCCATTCCTCTCTGCCACCACAGAGGACGTTTGCCAAGCTTTATCTTGTAATTATGCTGTCAAATACGTTTCTGATAGCGTCGAGAGCTAAACAAGACGATAGTAAATGTCCAGAACTGTTATTTTTATTTTTTTTTAAGGTTGGTCTTTATACCGTAGGTATTTATGATCAACAGGATTTGCAGGAGCACCATGACGATTTATGTGGCTTTAATTACACAGCAATTTTAATTCTGCGTACTTTAGTGGCTCAGAGGTGTTGCAAATGATTCACAGAGAGCAAAGTGATGGATGGCCAAGCAGTAAGTGTACCAGACGACAAGAACCGTCTTTCTCTTCCTCCCGGATGGCGCGGGAGGGGGTCAATGGCTAGTTATCACCTGCTTGACTATTTTGCGGTTCTGTGCGTGCATGCGTGCGTGTCAGCTTGGTGGGGGTGGGCAGGATGGCAGCAATTAAGCGGACTGTGTTAACACAGCAATCTGTCACCGGTTTGGCTCAGGTTCACCATTCAATTTTTATTCACCGGTGCACTCATACAAGCAAGCAACGATGCACCCACTCTAATAAATGTGTTTGTTTAGGCTGCAGTAAATATATTATCAAGAATTTCACAATTCACATCCCTATGTCCAACTTAAATTTAAAAACGATGTATAGATTCATTGTTTATAGTGTACGCCACGGGTACAGGGCCAGGAAATGCAGACTGCATCAAACCAGACATATAAGTATCATAAATAGTAGAATAAATCATAAATAGTGTGAATATGTAAACCGGTACACAAACGCTTGGGTAATGGAATGAAATATCCACAAGGTGATGGAATACTATACGAATATAAATAATTACAATATATTCAGATGTATAAATAGAGATAGATGTCATAGTGAAAGCCAATACTATACTGGAACAGCTGTAATTTAGTCATTACAGTAACAGGCAGCAGACAACACAGTCAAAACAATCTCTGTTCAATGACTTAACGCACTGTAACACGCATGCCAGCCCGCGAGGCGATGATGTCACCGCATAATTTCAGTTTACTTCAAGCCCAGATCATTTTCGAGCAATAGAAAAAAAGATCGGAGATCCAAAAAAACAAAACCCAAACAAACCATAATTGAACAACAAGAAACCAGGAGGGATCAACAACATCCCTAAAACTCACTACTCGTCTTCTCAGGATTTACATAAGAGATTTATAACCAATCGCACAGCAGTTTGCAACAGAAGCTACTTAATCGTGATATTTGCACACACTTCCAGCAGTCACATTTAATATCAACCTATTTTCTAAAAGCGCAGCTCTCAACCCAGCACAAGACTGATGATTAATAAATATATTCCCCTCCCTGTGCACCCTCCTACCTTAAAGTTATTGTCAAACTCACAAACAAAGCCTGGCCTACATTTTCCATCACATCTTATTGCAATGAGGTAGTTCCAACACGTTGTGGCGGAGCCTTAATGAGAGACTGAGCCAGAAGGCCACACCCCAAACGCTTGGCTCGATTATAGACCAACCCACCGCACCAACAACCAATAACTACATCTTTGTGGGTGGTGGAGGGTGGGCCTCAGTGGGCCAACACACACACACACACACACACACACACACACACACACACACACACACAATCTCAAGTGAGCTCACAACAAGTAAATTACATAACCAGATCAGACCAAAACATTTTGAAGTCATTTTTGGTCATAGGATCTTAAATTACGATGCCAACATCTGGAATGAATTGTCAGGCTCCAAAAGGGTGGTGGTGGGGGCGGGGGGGGGAGTGAGCTGCATTATGGGTTTGTGAAGTCAGTAAACGAATTGAAACACTTGCTCATGTTAATCCAGGTGTGAGACAAGAGTTTCCTGTGTCTCCAAGAACTTGAGAATCCGATGTTGGGAAAATATTGCACAATGAGTCAAGATAGCTCAGTATACAGTAGTTCAAAGCTATCATGAAAGCTCAAGAAATGCTTCAGTCACCTGTAGGAGTCTCTGTAGCTCATTGTGTCATGACCCGAGTCCTCCTGGTCTTCCTCGTTCACCTTGAAGCAAACCCGTTTGATGCCACCTTGCTCCACTTTGTCCTGGTCGCAGTTGTCCTCAGAGGGACCCAAAGAAGGGGGCTGGGCTGTCTCATAGACGGGAGCCTCTCCTTCACCTGTCTGGATCTGTGTAGGCTCGGTGATGGATGACAGGAGACTACAGAAATACAAGAAAAAATATTCAGATTAAAAAAAAAAAATCTGACAAACAAGAGTCATTTTACAACAACAGTAATGTATACTGCAGGATGTCAGAAGACAAAGACTCCCTCCCTCCCTCACAATCAAAGATTTCACTCACTGCTGCATGTTACACCCCTTCCTCCGTACTGACTCACAATGAGCATGTTTCTCTCTCTCCTATTCATGCGCTGACCTGGTTCATAAATATTTTGGGCCTGAGGAATGTTCTTTTCTTAAATTGTCAGCCTTAAACAAGCAAAGAGCACCAAAAAAAATGTGGGCTTGACAACTGACCGACTCTTTCCACAGAGTTTTCTAAATATCTTTGTGGAGGCGAGACACGCATCAACGTCTATGCCAATGTTATGATAAGATAAGTCAAGACTTCCTGTTGAACGAAAGACAAAAAGGGAACAATCAACCGATCCCACTTACACGTCGATCTGAGCCACATATTGCTTCATTTCCCGAACAGCAACGTCCAGGCGGCTGTACAAGTGAAGGTAAGCGTCCTGCGTCTCCGTGTCTTCCTGCTTGAGCAAAAAGCTCAAGCCGCCTTCGCCGTGACCCCGGCTGTCCATCAAACCTTCGCCCCCATTCACAGACTCCTCTCCGTCCTCCCCATCCGGGCCCGAAGAGTTCCACGAAGGCGCTCCCATGCTTGTGACGCAATGCTGGGTGTGTGACATCGGGTTCAGTTGAGCTGGGTGTGAAAAGAGTAGAGTAGATGAATGCAGAGGAAAAAAGATAAATCGATGAAGAGTGGAATCAAATATCGCAGAGTAAAGTAGAGCAGAGTAGAGAACACTTGTGGGCTGCGGTGGGTGAAAAAAACAGACTTGACTGTCTGACGTTGATATCCACAGCAGATGTTTTAAATGTATGAAGTTAACACGTTTGTCTGCTTTCCATTTAAAAGGGAGAGCTTGTTGACATGCACTCCGGCGGCTGAAAAACAAGAGTTCAGTTAAATAAATAAGTTGAAAGACAAAATAAAGCGACAGTAACCTGAGGAATCCCGCTCGGAATCCAAACTGAGTATTATTAGTAACTTTGACATAAAGCAGTGCCCCGTACTCTATTTTTAAAACCTGCATTTTTAGATGAATGAGAACATCTGCTCAGTGCAACTGCGAGGCAGATGTCCGACGGAGCACAAGTAAGTCCCGAGGAACAATGCAAGAGATGTTGTCAAGACAGCTGCGTTGCATTTACATCTTTCATGAAAGTGGATGGAATTATTTGACTGTTTTGGAAGTCAAAAAGGAAATCTACTATTAACAAAAAGAAAGAAAATAAGAATTGTTTGATAAAATTATTGCGTGAAGACTCTTTTTTTCCTGATGTACACACAATGTCTATTTTTCTCTGCCCTTTGACCTCTGCGCCATCACATTTCTACTTCAGTAAAAGACACCAGTCACTTGTCAATAGCAAGAACGTGGCAGAGGGCTTAATGGGGTCCGTACAACAAAGCACTCTTCGGATGTACTATGGGAATAGCTGTAGCGAACTAATGGCATTCCATTCCCTGCACTGAGGGATTTCACTGGCCATAAAGGTCAATTAGCCCGAGCTGCTGTTAAGTCGCCTCTTACTACCCCGGCCGGTACCATCACAGACGGATTTCAAAAGATTAAAAGGAATATTTACGTACTGCATTATTTTCACCACTATAACTGAAATCGGATAAAATGTCCTCCATTTTCAACATTGTGTATAATTATTTATCAATATATAGGGTACTACCTTGATCCGGGTCGAGGCCAAACAGAGAGTTCTTCCGTCCAAAGCGGATACTAAAGGTCCTGCCAGCGGAGGTAACACTTTTGGGGTAGGAAACCTGCATCAGGTTGACGTGGAAGTTGGTAGGGACAAAGTCCAGGCAGCTGAGCGGGTGGGTTCCGATGCTAGCTTGCCTAAAGGTGGGCCAGGCCATGTTTCGAAGTTCCAAGGAAAACTGGGAGAAAAATATGGGAAACACAACTAGAACTAGTTAATTATCTACATACAATCCTTAATCATCACTGCATCAGAAAAGGGCAATAGCAATTAAAATCATCAAACCAATGTGAATGTGAGAAAAAGATAATCCATTATGTAAACATGAGATGCAGTTTTCAAATGGCGATTTTATTAATTAAGAGGGGTTGGGGGGGGGGGGCACCCTGCCC
>NW_017805010.1:3413770-3419283 GCF_001891065.2 Hippocampus comes
GGGGTTGGGGGGGGGGGGACACCTGCCCCTGTGTGAAAGAGGATCAACTCCCTTGTTAAATCACAAATTAACTGTTGCTTATAACATATTTTGGAAAGCTGACTTCATTTTCACTCACCGCATCCTAGCCTAATTACCTCCGGATCGGTTCAATCTAGAAATCACTTCTGTATAGAACCTGTCTGGTCAAATGAAGTCAGCCAAAAGTTGCAACAAAAGAGCACTATGCAAAGAAATTCAAGAACAGATGAGATATGAAGTAATTGACATCTTTGGAAAGGATTAAATATCCAGCAACAAGAACCATGCTCCACTCATGTTCATGAAGCAAGCAAGACCAGTGGGCTTCCATACCTGCTGGTAGTTGTTGATGCGCCATCGGATGCTCTCCAGCTTGGTGTCACAGATGTGCCTGAACTCATACTGGGGCATCGTGACCACTTTGTCACTCCGCGAGATGAGCTGGCTGCAATTGCTAACAAACAGCCTGTCATCGCGACAGAATGCCTCAAGGATCTGTGTGCATAGATAGCAGAGAAGTTAAGGAAATATACCCGCTAATTTGTGACACATGTTGATATAACATATTCATGGAAATTAGGAGTAAAGCCAAAATACTATTTTAGCAAGGTTTAACCTGGTAACTACCTTAGCAGTGAGACTAAAGCAGCCTTTGGGTTGCTTTATCTTCTCCAGGACATGGCTCTTGATCCCAGCAGTGCTGACATATTCATAAAGCACCCCATGCTCCAGGTGGACATTATCCACAGTCAAATTGACCAGCGGTGTGTCATCTGAGATGGAAAGGCTTCCCAGGCTATAATCTGTGAGCGATAGAATAAGAAATGAGAAAGAAAATCATGAATAACTACTTTGTGCCCTTTAGCCAAACATCAGACTGTGGAACATATGGTCATCCATCCATCCATTTTCAAATCTGCTGATGCTCACGAGGGTCGCGGGCGTGCTGGAGCCTATCCCAGCCGTCTTCGGGCAGTAGGCGGGGCACACCCTGAACTGGTTCTGATTGCCTGCCAATCGCAGGGCACACAGAGACGAACAACCAGCACGCTCTGGGGACAATTTAGAGTGTTCCATTAACCTGCCATTTATGTTTTTTGGAATGTGGGACGGAATCGAAGTATCCGGCGAAAACCCACACAGACGCGGGGGGAGGATGCAAACTCCACAGAGGAAGGCCGGGGCAGGACTCGAACCCTGCACATCTGCACTATGAGGCTAACCAGTCGACCACCGTTAGGTTGAGTTGAGTTGAGACTCAAAGGTATACTTAATGTGACTGTGATACCGTGCTGCAGGAAAATGATACAGATTAAGAATGAACTGCTGAACTGGCTTTTTTTACCAGCCTGGTGTCACAGACTCAATACAGACATCATTAGCCATTGGCCATCAAGATGGAAAAATTATGTAAGAAGCAATAACGGAATGTTATGGTTGCATTATTACTCAATCTTGAATCAGACAGAAACCAGCTATAGTTTATCGGTCAGAATGAAATGGTTGAGCCACAAAGGATTCACAAAACAGTGCAAAATATGTGGAGAAAAAAAGAAAAAAAAAGTGCAAATAATCGGTCACCTGTTCCGTTGGTGCCATTCTCCTCACTGTGGTCAGAGCCGTTTTCTACAGGGTAAGGCCTGAACGGGCTCTCTTCCTTTTCAGCTGAAGCTTGCGGGCCTTGAAGCTCTTCCACATCCTCAAAAGCACGGTACACCCACTGGCACTGAGGATGCAGAAAAGTAGAGCTGAATATTAATCGGTACATCCATGAATAGAATATTTAAGAATGAATTGATAAGCGATTGTTAATTTTTCATGATTAACGATCAAGTGTGCCCACTGTGCAACTTTCCTTAATCTACATTCAGAATTCCAAAAGTTAACATATGTGTATATGCTTTTAATCAAGAGAAATAAGAAACTCCGCCGAGGGTGCAGTCCATGCTCTACCCAAAACCCGGCAGGGCAATCAACCACATGAACAACAACATCCTGATATCAAATGAAGCTGCAACGATTTGGTGAAACAAAACCAAAGAGGATTCACACTTTGGCTGAGCCTGCTCATTGGGTGTGAGCGAAAAGGATTTGGAAAGAGAATAGTAGGCGGGGGATGACTGAAAGAGAACAAAACACTGCAGTGCCCTTAATACAATGAGGAGACGTCCCACTCTGTCTGAAGCCCTGTGAAAAAGTGCCTGGCACCAACCGACTTCCTGTGACCCAGACGTGAGCGTTGCAGGTTGGATGCTTCCCCCGAGTAGAATTAAAAATGAACTTCTGAACCCAAACATGACTTCGGGAAATAAAAATTCAACCGAAACATTCTTGGCAGCAGTGATTGGCAATCCTGCAGAAAGATACAAGCTTGTTATTTTGAAATATTTGTTTTGCGCACAGTCTTGTCGACGTGTTGGACTTTTGGAGCGTAAATAATGTTAATGCTCATGTCTTGTGTACCTACCAAGACATGAGTTGTGTATGCCACAAAGTGGAATAATGATGTCATCATACTTGTGGTCTTAGATTATATATGAAATAATAATATCTCCATGTTTGGTTCCTACTGGCGCGTGTCTTCTCACCACATGGGGAAACTCGAGGTTTGTCTGTTGTGCGCTGAAGTGCTCCAGAACCTCTTGGTAGTCGCTGCGGTTGACGTTGTTGCCGTTGCCCTTCAGGATGACCTGCCCGGGTTGAAGCCCCGCCCCTGCCGCCTCCCAGCCTGCGTAGAGTGTCAACGAGAAGGGTCAAAGGGGAGATCGGTTGAGTTAAAAAAAAAAAAAAGCATGCACGTGTAATCTGAAACTGCTGGATGAACACAGAAATCAAACTAAAAACATGTGGCAATTGTTGAGGGATAAACTTAAGTTAGAGAGGAACCCCAGAATCCTACAAAGAAAAAACAAACAAAAAAAAAAACCCAACAACAAAAACTTTGGAGTACCACTGTAATGTATGATGTCATTAAAAGGTCATCAAATTTTGCAAAACCTCAACTCAGTAAGCAGGATTAACTCTGGGACACTTTATATTTTGTAGGACCTGAGTGCACCCCCAAGACTTCAGTTTGCGGAAATTTTTCTCCCCCCCCAAATTCTTATCAACTCACACCTCAAGAAAGGGTGTGAAGAGAAGCAGAATATGACAAGAAAAGTTACACAGAGAAAGCAAACTTCATTAAAAACAGTAACTCCTGCGTCACCATATACTGTTTGGTGTCATTTGTTCACCAGATGAAGATCAAGTTTCGACTCATACCCGAATGTGAGACAATGACTGTCAATTAATGTGCATTTGTGATACATCTCATTACTTCTCATCATTAAGTGTTGCGATTTTTTTTCTATTTTACCAGCATCAGTACAATCAAAAGTTTTACACTGGTAATGAATATTTCCATTATTTTGTAGGGGTTTCAAAAATCTGAACAAATTGAGATGGAACCTTAAAGCTTCCACTGCATGTCATTTTTTTTTTTTTTCGGTGAAACTCATTTTAGACGTTTTCAGAACATAACCTTTCAGTTTTTTTGTTGTTGTTGTTGTCGTTGTTTTTGTTTTGGGTCCAGCAAGAAAACAGACGTCCATTTTCCCCAGAACATGCTGTTCTAAGCCACTAATGGCTTCACAGAATAGATGCCCAATCAACACCTCCATTATCTGTATCCCTCCCATTCTAAAAATATCCCTTGCATCATTTCCTCCCTTGAGCGCCAGCAGTTACCTAACTACAACTCCACTGGACCCATATTGGACAGCACAGAGGGAAACTAAATTAGGTGATACATGTTCGATTGCATTTCCTCCAACAGCTTTGGTTAGGATTAGGGCGATGTAATTGTGCATAAAACCGGTATAATTAGAAGCGTCTGGGAAGTAGAGTTTGATCTTTTTAAGGATTTGAAACTTGGCCAAATGCAGTGTGGGTGACAGGTGGTCATAAAAACCCAATAAAGGCTCACTAAGGGCAGAATGGAACAGGTGGCTAAAGGCTCGGGTTGCTTCATCCTTGCCTTGATTTCAGACGCGTTATTTGTCTTTTTGACACCATAAACACTTTCAAAGCATTCAGCAGCGCTGATGGTGTCATTGGAGGGATAAGTTTGCTGAAATATGTGCACGGATCCCCAAACATTGGGGTCCGGCCTGCAAAATATAGGAGGCCTATAACTGAGTTTGGGAAACGTAAATTCAATTACACTTCAGCAGCTGCGCACTTGTCATTAGCAAAACTACTTTTGCCAGTGAACTTACAAGCTGAAACAAAACCAGGTGGACATTTTGTTTGAGATGTTATTGCTGCATAGACACATATCTATCTATTTATCTATCTACACACATAGACACATTCGGTAGAGGTCCCTCTTAGCCAATGGGATGCCAGGATGATGCTCGGTAATAGCCAATGGCAGAGCAGCTATAAGTATGTTGCGTTCAGGAAACTCGGAGCTGCGACTAGCAGCCCAGACTGTATTTTTTACCTTTCGTATCTTTAAGTTTCTTTCCTAACAAGAGGCAATATTTTCCTGTTGAGGCGTTTCGTAACTTGAAACTTGAAAATTTTGTATGAAGAGACGTCTGTAAGTAGAGGTACCACTGTACAATCGTTACAAAGGAAGTAATGTCATTTCAAGTATTCCAACAGGCACTGTAAAGGGGTTCAAAATCTGGCAACTGTGGACACAGCGATCTTTTATTGTGCACTCTTTGGTGCCGACGTCAATGAGAAATGTGCAGCCTGGGTGGAGGTCTGCGATCGGGTATTCAGACTGACTCCACAGGGGAATTCATTTAACGATTGTGTACAGCAAGTCAATGAAATCGGTCACTCACCTTTCCTGACAGCGGAGACATGAGGGGGTGCCGAGCCGCATAGTCGAAAGGAAAGGCTGTCTGGGTTGTCAGGGACCTTCACAATCCTGAAAGTGACATAAACCATCAGACCAAAGCACGACCCATGCTTGTGCGCACGTTTATGCGTGCGTTCACTTACTCCTTGGCTTTGGTGGCCACGAGCAGCCGTAAGGAGCGTCGTATGCAGAAGGCCTGGTTGATCATGGCTTCCACCTCAGCGAAAGGCCTGAGGAACAACAGGTCCTCGTTGATGGTGTGGATCTTCCTGCCCACCTGCAGACCTGCCATCTGGACGGACAGATGGACATGGATGATCTTTTTAATAATAGGTTACACCGTCCCACCAGGCCTGTGGTCTGATAGTACGAGTGTCACGAGAGCACTGCATTGAGTTCACGTATTACCGGTGTGAGTGTGAACAGGTTCAATGCACTGTCAAATTTTGACGCCAAGATTAAACCATTCAATGCATCCAGGGAGTTTTTATTCAACCTTCCATTAGTTGCTCTGAAAATTATTCTTGCCATACAATGTATCTTTTTGTCCTCCATTTATGCCAGTGCTGTATACTGACAGACAGTGAAATGCCCTTTCACCTGACGGCACAAGGTAGTTTTGTTTTGTTTCCCCCCC
>NW_017805010.1:3419303-3538553 GCF_001891065.2 Hippocampus comes
CGCCGGCCGAAGGGTGTTTTTTTTTTTTCCCCCCCCCCCCCCACACACACACACACCCCACCCCCCAAATGTGAAATGTGTGACTCGGCACAATAAAGGTTGGGAAATACTGCCCACGGCTAAAGAAAAAAAATATTCTTCCACACATTCATTCATCCATCCTTTCACCCGCTCAAATACCCAACCACTGTGAGTCAATTTTGACTGCACACATAACACTTGAATCACTCCAGTCTATGAAACATAAAATGCATATTAGGGGGGGAAAATGAGGGGGTCGGGGGGAAGCCACATCTGGTGGGGTATTTTGTAGAAATATTAGCTGCATGCATCATTAGTTTTTTTGTTATATATATATATAAAACCCATTTTTGGGAGATTTATCAGCATATTTTGAATAACTTTTGGGGTTAAAAAAAAATACCTCAATTGTATTTCAATGGACCTACACATGGATTCTCGCTATTTGAGGGGCGTCCTGGCCCCTATGCCCTGCAAATAGTGGGAGTCCACTGTATATTCGCTCTCTCTCTCTTACCGATGTACATGTCAATCGGTCAACAACTTTCTCATGCCATTGTTTTAGGTCAGAACACGACCCCAAGGTTTTCTTTGTTCAAGGTTTCCTTCTGGTAGAATTCTTCCTTCACTACTGAGGTCAAAATGTTACTGCATGTGAGGTTCTGTGAGACCTCCTTGACAATAAAGTGCATATTCCTAAGCTTGCTCTGTATTTAAAAAATTCCTGTTGTGAAGTTGCGCAAAATAACATAAGCTGAATAAATGATCATCCAACACCAAATAATGCCCATTGTACAACACAGTTCTCAAATAATTATCATACAATTATTCAATACAATATTACATGTATGGTGTAACATTTGGATGCATGCTTTCCTCCCCCCCAAATAAGAAACAAGCTACTAATGACTCTCACACTATGTGGCAACCTGCTATAGGACATGAAATGCGGTCATGTTGTGAGAATGATGTGAGTCCAGTGTGAGTCTACAGTCTTGGACACACATCCGGATGGATGGCCTTAGTTGAGCTGGGGCCCCGACTCTGGGTAACAGCCCAGGATAGATGAATGACCGGGAGGAGCAGAGAGAAGTTTGCCTGACTTGATGTAATAGTATCACAGCGCTGTGCAAGTGTGTGCGTACGTGCGTGTGTGCGTGCGTGTGTGAGAACCCCTTTCAGAGCCCCATGGGAATCGGCTGAGCCGTATTCACTGCCCTGGCACACTGGCGATGTCACAACTACCAATGGTGTTATTGTGGAGAGGTTGGGGATGATGAATAAAAGAGCAAGAGGGAAAGAGAGGAATGGAGAAAAGAGAGCACAGATTGAGGGTTTACTGTGAATACTGCCCAGAGAGAAACAGAGAGAGATTATCCAGACGCCGAGAAGGCGCGTGATGTGGGAAACTGAAATAACAGAGAGTAATGGCACCAAGTAGAATTGAGACACTTGTCAAGGCCAAATGATCTTAATGTGGATCAAAACCTAAATTGCTCACGATACCTGACTTGTATCATTAAGATCCAGCTATTATTTCACACACACAAAAAATCAAATGCTGTGCTGAGGCCTAAACATTTGTCATTTATCAATCAATTCGTCATCAATCAATGAGTGACCAGTGAAGATCTTCACAATTCATCTCAATCCATATTACGACTAGATTCAAAGTTTGAATCTATTCAAGAGAATTTTCTACGATACTTAAATTGCAGTCTAGCTCAATTACAGCAGAGCACGCTGTTTTAAATATCGATTAAATACGTGCAAAATACATGCTCCTAATGTAATTCCATTTTTATGATACATTTTTCAATGCATGTATTAAACATCCACTATCCAAATACAACAGTAAAGAGGTTGGAGCAAAATAACCACACATTGTAGTTTTGTTTCAGTGTAAAGGGCTCGCTTGCATAAAAATTACCGTTCAAGGATGGCACAAAACCGCTGAACAAGAAACTGACATGAAGAGCAAGAAGTCTTTTTTTTTTTTTTTTTTTTTACATTTTTACACAATTAATTGGTTCTGGAAGAAATTTCTTAACTGGAAAATGTTGTAAGTAGAGATGCGTTTTCCATGTAAATGCCCTAATTTGTTCAAAGACACCCCTAAATTCAGACAAATGTTTCCCAAAGCATAAAAATGAATCAAAAGATGTAACACATACATGTTACAATTAGATTATTGCACAATAAATGAGAGTTGTGCATAATGTAAGTAGAGGTACCACTGTACTATGTTTGTCCTGCAAAACCGTATTTGGCCTACACACATTGTAGTACAGTATAGGGATATAAAACCAAGTGTAAGCACAACTCAGACATGTCTGCCAGCTAGTGGTGATTAGTGATATTACGACTTACAAAATACAGTCGAGCCCTGTATATTTGAAATTTGGCACACGTAGATTTGCAGATTTGCAGATTTTTTTTCTTTTTACTTGTAAGTTTGTGGTGTCATTTTGCTAGCTCACAAATGAAGACTGCCTCCTCACCAGGATTAAAAAACAAAATAAGTGTTAAAATAAATGGTGAACAACAAAGCTCACACTTGTTCAGAAGAGTTCAGCCAGACGCATCATCTGTCTATCCAAAGTAGTTTCACAGTCCATTTTGTCCAGCAACCATTAACGTGGCACATTATTATTTTACTTGTTGTGTGTTTTATTTTGGGAATGTGAGTGGGCCTGCCCAATGGCTCAACATTCAATCACAACAAAGCTCCTTTAAGGAAATAGAAAGAGACAGACAGCAGCCGTCCAAACATTAGACAGCCTTCACCTACAGAAACTAATGCGATGGGGCAGGGAGAAGGACCACTCTGTCTGTACGTGTGCGTGTGTGCACGTGTGTACGTGCATGCATATGTGTGTGTGTGTGTGTGTGTGTGTGTGTGTGTGTGTGTGTGTGTGTGTGTGTGTGTGTGTGTGTTACCTCAGCATGTGAGCCTCTGGTGACAGACTTCACCACAATGGCCTTGTTTTTCTCCTCAATCTCAAAGCCGTAATCCTCCTCCTCGGGGTGAATCTAGCACACAAAGATTGAATTACTCAGTTTAACCTGCCTCGTACGTACACTCATTGGCCACTTCTGGCGGAATCGAATAGTCTGCCTTCACAAATATAATAATACTCATTTTTGATTGAAACTGTTAGAATACAGTATGTCCGTCGTTGTTGCTGTTGTTAACTGTGCTGTTAAGACTTACTGTAGCTGTTGGCTGGCTGTCTTTCATATTTTCACTTGCTCTGGTAGTGAGCTGAAAGTAACCTATATTAACCCTTTCAGGGACAGGGGTTACTAAGGTGGGCAGCTTATCAGGTTATCAGGTTACAGGTTATAATTATTTGTGCATGAAAGGGTTAAGGGAACCAAAATATTAGAAGTACCTGTGATAAGGATGCGATGTTAAACACGCTGAACTATAGCACGTGACTTGTGTATTTAATCCGATACTGAAACTTTGCAAAGAGTACACTGGCACCTAATAGTGTATGTTTGCTGTTATGAGCATATGTGTGCATAACATAGAGCATCTTGCTTCTCTGCTTCTTGCACTCTATTGCCTAGTTAACGGAGGGGCTCGATGTTGTCATTAGCGAGCACATTAGCTGGCTTCCAATAAGTGAGCATTTAGGGCCATCTTTCTGCTGCACAGCCCTCATAAGATGGAGATGGTGGCGTCAGATGAGAGGAAGATGTCGCTGGTCAATAAAGAGTTTCTGAAATGTACCTGGCCCTTGACGCGTGCGCTGGGGCATATAAATGTCGGAACAAACAGAAAAGGGTTTCTATAAAGTTAAAATGTCTCATGAAGATGAAGAAATAAGATTGAGGAAGGATTAAGTGGTCCAGTTCATCCCGTGATTAATTGCCTGTGTCGAAATGCTTTTGACTGTGTGGCGCAAGGATCACGCTGAATACAAATTTGGGCCAGGGCTGTAAATGTGTGTTAAATTCCACGATCTACCAAAATCCAGATACTCAATGACAATTTATGTTGCAAAGCAGCATTTAAAAAATGTGAGTTCCAAGACACCACGGTCAGTGTTACGTGCCTCCATGGTTAACATTGATGTTACTTACCAGTTGCATGTGGTAGAGCCATGGATGGAAGATCGTGTCATGAACTTTTAAGCTCTGACTTGGGGATTTAGTCTCTCCGACTTCGATATCATCGTACCAAACTTAAATCATGTATCTGCAACCATGCCGCTGTGACAAAATTTCTACGTTACAATGAATTTTCCATTGTTGGACCAGCAGGTGGTGATGTGGCGAAAGAAGTTTTTTTTATTTTAATATTAGAGAAATACACGTAGTCATGACCGTGAAATGTGTATAAATTCATCTCGATATACTTATTCCAGGAGTGTAGATTTTTTTTTTCATCTTTTGAGTGTTCGTGTGATTCTCTCTGAGTTTGTATTCATGCCAATCCATCCAATCCTTCCTTAACTGTGTTGTGCAAAAAAAAATAAATAAAATCCTTCTTCCAATATGTTGCCCAGGAAAAGATTGTATCCCATAAATTCGGCCACGCAATATGTAGCAAAATTGATGGCGCAAGAGACCAACTAATGTATTCTACAGTACTGTGAGAAAAAAAGGGCCAAAGCCCAAACAGGACTGCTGCTTTCATCAGTGATTGGCTTTGGATCCTTTTGACTTATTTTGCCTCCAACATATTTTGAAACTCACCACCAGAGATTTAACCAAGATGTTTTCAATGAGCTTGAAGTCATTACGCTGGAGCTGTTTGCTCTTGGAGCTGGTTCCTTCCGTCTCTTCGTCGGCATAAAAGCGAAAGAACTGAGACTCGTCTTTGAACTCGCTCTTCTCCAAAACTGGGGTTGGAACACAAAATATAACGATTAGAGAAAAGAGAGTCTGGTGTTTGAATATTTAAAATACATACCACAGCAAAAGAAACCAGCGAGTTTGACAGTCATTTGTGTACAGCGAGTATGTGGCTCGCAACCAGTCCAGAATGCACCAAAGCTCAGAAGTGACACTGAACAGGCTAAACGAAAATGGAGTGATGGCTATTTTACTGTGTTTCCTGGAAGCAAAAGTGTGTTGTTAATTATGTAATTGTTGATTTTTATCTGTATCCAAATTTCTTGGTTCTATGTACCATCATGTTACGTCGATGTCTGTGGACCCCTGCTCGCTAAATCTACAACTGACAAGCTAACCAACTAGTGAGCAAAACGTAACGCGCCGCCTTACTAAAGATAATTAAATATATTTACTTTTTAAAAGTCAAATGTTTTGCCAAGACAGAACACCAATGTGTCGATGTTCTTAGGTCAGTATTCCTCACAATGATAAACAACACATTCCTGGAACTGTGCTAAAATGTAATGCTTTGCTAGTAACCGCGAGAGACCCAGTTCTCACAAGCACTTAGCTGGAGAGTATATGAAAAGGAAACGTTTGTTCGCTCCTACACACAGAATACATTGTTTGGTGTTGTTTTCAAAAGCATCTTTTTTATTATGTAGATTGACATTTAAAAATAGTATGATTTGACATAACCCCGTAAACTATGTTGAGATATCAAATAAATGCAAATACTATATTGATATGGTGGCAAATATAATACAATGCAAAAAACAAAAAGCATCTAAAGCACAAAGTGTCCACAATTTTTGTAAAGTTTGTTGGAAATGTTTTGGGCCGTTTGTAGTATCATGCATAATGTACACTTGTGGTTACCAAAAAGTTGTGTTCACACAAGAGTTTTCAACGCACAGAACTTAAGCCTTAACAGTGCACAATTCTTCACACTTAACGAGGGCTTATTGGTCCAGTGGTCACTGATGCTGACACTAACATAGCCAAAACAGGACATAGCTAGCAGGCCCCCGTGGGGGGATTCAAGAAGCAGCCAGTGTCGTAGTCATCTCTGCTCAGCCTCACTCAAACACATGGGGCCTCTCAAACAGGTGAGCGGGACATTATAAATACAAAATACAGCATTTTTGTCACGTTGCGCATTCCCTTGAGGTATACTAATGCATGAGCAACATTTGCACAATACTTCACTGATGGCATTCAGTTCTGCTGTATTTTGCGTCAACTCAGTGCACAAGCACGGGCATATCACAACACAATGGGAAAACAGTTGCCAAGACATGCCAAGCGTGATTCTCAAATTGTTCATGGTTCCCAACATGTCCGACCACAAAATATTGTGCTATGTATGCCTGTGGCCTCATAATTTTGGCTTTAGTCAGAGCGTTAACTTTCTAACATCTGGATTAATGTAATTATGAAAGGCAATTGGTGATGCAATTGTTATATTCGATTTCTTTAAAGGGAAACAGATAGAAACATATAAAAAGAACAATACTAAAACAATACCAACGGAATTTATGTGGTTGTCTTGGATTCGGTCATAACCCAAGTTTGTGTGTGTGTGTGTGTGTGTGTGTGTGTGTGTGTGTGTGTGTGTGTGTGTGTGTGTGTGTGTGTGTGTGTGTGTGTTTAGGTGATATAATGGGTAAACAAATGTAAGACAACAGGCTGCACACAGCCAAAGGTACCCAGCTGCTGAGAAGTTTAAAAAGCACCTGGCACCCGAGTTCCATAAAACCTCACAAACTGATTACACACACGTGGTGACACGTTGGTCTTCTGCCACCTCAAACCAAAGTGAGTTATTTCCCCCGAGTCATAGAGGCGGTGGCCTCATAATAACAATTACTCAAAGGGACTGAGTACTACACCTTGTTTATTTACACAAACAAAACAAAAGAAATTAGACCAGGCAGTGATGCTTAACCCTTTCAGGGACAGCGGTTACTCCAGTAGACAGCTTACCATGTTATTAGGTTGCATGAAAAGGTTAACTGCAGCAATATCAGAACACACAAAACAAACATTTTGAACTCAGAAGGGCATCCTCCAATAATATCGGCGGCATGGCTTCAGTGGTGGAGTGGTTGTTTCCCAACAGCAGATTCTCATCCATGCATCCATCCATTTTCCGATCCGCTTTATCCTCCCAAGGGTCATGGGGGGTGCTGGAGCCTATCCCAGCTGTCTTCAGGCAGTAGGCGGGAGACACCCTGAAACGGTTGCCAGCCAATTGCAGGGCACCCAGAGACGAACCACTGTCCGCGCTCACACTCACACCTAGTGACAATTTAGAGTGTTCAATCAGCCTGCCATGCATGTTTGTGGAATGTGAGAGGAAACCGGAATACCCGAAGAAAACCCACGCAGGCATGGGGAGAACATGCAGAACTCCACATAGGAAGGCCGGAGCCAGGATCAAACCCACGACCTCTGCACTGTGAGGTTGACGCGCTAACCATTCGACCACCGGGCCACCCGATTCACAGACACGATAATCGATAAAATTTCAAAGGACATGTAACATGGAAATCTGCATCAAAATTCAAATACGAATCCAGAATGCAAACCAAAAAAAAAAAAAAAGCGGAATAGAATCAATTGAGATGATGTGGCATGACTGATTCACACTGGGCAGCCCAAGAATATTGCAGAACTGAAACCATTTTGACAAAAGGGATTGTCCAAAATTCCTCCTTGACATTGGTGTAGGTCTGATCGGCAACTACTGGGAAACACTTGGTTGAGGTTATTGCTGCCAAGGGACTCTCTTCCCGTTCGGAAATTTCCACCCTCGATTGTTTTCAATGACATTAAAATGCTCAGAGTTATGCCGAGGCAAATGACTGTGTGCGAGTGAAAGTGGCCTGGTGGCTTTCACACAGAGTTCAACGCCTCAATGTTTTGCTTTTGAAGTCATCACATTGCCTGTTTTGCACCACAACACAGCGGGGACTGTGCAGCGATTCAAGGACAACCCAGAAAAAAAAAATAAAAACTAAGAGGAATGAAGAACTAGGTGAAGGGTAACAGATGTGCTGACTGAGGTGAAAGTGGCTGAGAAGAAAACGGTTCTGACCCTGAAAGAGGAAAGAAAAAAAAAACGGACACCCCAGAATAGGTAACTCTTCAAAAAGTTGGCAAATGGAGCCTGTTCTTACAATGACATCATGGGATTTCAAACAGAAATTGTAACTAGTGGAAATGTACTTTGAAAAAAAGTTTTTGTTGCTCAATTTTGTTTTGTCAAGCGGTTTCTACTTAAAATGCATCTGGATCCAGATAATTTTATTTTGCACAACCGATGGATGAAATAAAATTGAGTACATTCAACACACCATTTTTTTCCCCCAGTGTATAAAGAGGAAAAATATTTTATTATAATTCATAAATATCAGACCTAACCAATCAGTACGCAGAGCCTTCAATGCTGCGTTTATTTAGAATGCGTCGCTTTAAGCATTCGCTTTGATTGCATTTGTGTTGTAAAAGAAAAAAAAAAGCAATTAAAGCACCGTTTCCACTTTTTGGCACACAAAAAAGTGGTACGGTTGCCAAAAGGGTACAGGAAGAAATACTGCAATTCTTTGATTGTTCCACCAAGAACTGTCACAGTATGACAACAAAAATGAAACAGTACAGGGGCTCTTTGATTTACAACATAAAAGGTTTTGAGGTTATAAATAACACGCAATGAAAGAGTTAGTGGAGCGGCCTAAGAATACATTGTTCCACAACACAAGAAGTGTCTTTTTTTTCATTCAAATATTTACTGTAACAAGGACCTTTGTGTATGTTAGTGATTGATGAAAACCCCTGACAAAATGCGGGTTACGCCGCCGTTGTCGGAAGTGAACTCCAGTGTCAACAAAGATGGGTAAAATGTGTCATTTTTAAAAACAAATATGAAAGATGGACCTCATACTTTTTTATCACTGAAGATTACCAGCTCATATTGAGCCTTGAGGCGGTTGCCGAGGTTCAGTGGAACGACCCAGACCGGACAGTAGCGAAGCCAAACAAGCTCCAGTTAGGATACACTGCTAATGCTGTTTATGTTCAACATACTGGGCTGCAAAACAAAGCCGTCCTAACACATCAAGGTGGGCAAAAAAGAAATAACCTGTTGCTTATGATGCGTTTGCTTTATTTGGGTATCTAGTCCCAAAATTAGGGTGAGCATCACTAACAGTTCTGAGGTCAATTTTATTGGGTGGCGTTCTCAGTGTAAATTGCCGTATTCATCCTTCAGTGGGCACAAAATTTCTTGCTGTTCTTGGTTTTCCATCAATGTCCACTCGAAGGTAATTTTTTATTTTTTATTTTTTAAGTGTTTTTGTTCTGTACTCTGGCCTTTTTGTCCACACTCAAATTGCGGCCAAATTGCTTTAGTTTCGGGCTTATGAGGATTTTAGGATTTTTAGCATTTTAGGGCTGAAAAAAACCCGAAACTTGGTGATTTATGAGTGCATTTTTTTGTGACATTACATCTCATTTTTAAGCCTTATTCAACAATCACCTTGTGTGATCACGTAAATTTGGCACCAAAGCAGAACTTTTATGATTCCCAACACACTTATTTGTCCACTTGAATACAAAAGCATAATGCACACCTTACAGTACTCTAAGAGAAGCAAAACGGAATTTAGAACTGAATTAGTCAGTAGCGTAAGCTTTGGCAATGTTTACTCAGACTAATTGTTAAAATTAATTTTAGCTTTGAAGCAATTCGAGATATATTGTCAAGAATGCATATTATTTACATAATCCCTATTCATCAAGAAATCACTCAATAATTTGACTTTTTTATGAAAGACAGTTGTTTTGTACAAAAAAAAAAAAAACTCAATCGACTTGAAAGTTCAGGTGGATAAGCAGCATTCATACATAGAGTGTGAGCAGGGGTAAAACTGACCGTGATGCAGGAAGCCATTGTTGCAGAGACCCACACCCAGCGTCACTGCATCCTCTCGAGTCGAACAGTCTCCCTGGGAAACGATGACGCACACTGTCATTCACCGTCATCACCTATTTACATCTTCACACACCTTGACGCAAAGCGGATTACCAAACCGTGGGGCCTTTAGTATTTTTTGCACTCAACAAGACGGTGTTGACTAAATATGCATGAGAAAGTCTAATCAACATCTGGAGATTGACTTGATTATTTAAAAAAAAAAACCCACTATTATCATTGCCTCAATATGATACTTTAAAGCAATTTTACCTAACTTTATCTAAACGGAGCTCCTTTGAATAAATCCCCTTTAAATCTGCTGCGGGCTGGGTGTGCCACACAAGTACACCGTGTGTTACCGTGCCGACGGGGGCAGAACTAGAGATTGCGACGATGCGGGCAGCTACGAGCTACGTGTGTGCACAAGCAGAAGAGGCATGCACAGCCTGAAGAAGCACGGGCACCCATATAGACAGTAAAAACAATCGATTGTATTTTCATTCATGGAGGCAGCACTTATTTAGGAAAACCCTAAATCACATGTGTTAATTACAGGCGCAGATCTCTGCGTAGGGTCTATGCAGAGACATGCACAGGACATTCCATACTTTTGAGGAGAGACCTGGAGCAAAACGATAATTGTTCCTTACTGTTGTTTTAATTGAAACAAAGTGACAGTACCTGTGAGAGGAGCCAATCCACGAGTTTGCAAGCAGGCACCACGGATTTAAACGTTTTCAAATGATGATCTCTGTCCCTAAAGCAACAAAAAGAGCGCAAATTCATTTGGTGATATAATGCAAGTGCAATCAAAAAGTTATCATTTGTCAAATAAAAACCAAAGACGAACACACCTCATTGATTGCTTGTCATTTTGATCCGTTCGTTTTTGGGTTTTTTTTTTTTTTTCATTTTTGTCATATTTTATACAACTACCCTAAACTAGTTTTGTGTTTCTGTAGCTATACAAAAAAAAAAAAAACATGTACAACACAGTTGGCTGATGTTTGTCATATTCAAGTTCTCAATCTTGACTCAACAAGTTTGAAACATGGTGGACAATGTCAATTTTATGATTCAGTACCAGCCAATTCTAGACCAAGTCTGAAAAGACGTTTAAAAACGTCTTTGGGAGTGAATGAGTTAAAAAGCGGGTACATATGCCATACTGAACTTATCTGGCATGCAGTGATTTGCCTTTGTATGTTTAGGATTTATTGATATACAAGGTTTTTGTTTGCACCAATGCAAAGCTCCAGACTGTAATCAAATGGATGAAGGAATGAAAAGCTCCACGCATGCTTAAATGAGTAGTGCGCTTTTGAAACTCCTTTCTTCTCTGTTTTGCAACTTCATTTTTACTGTCTGAGATAAGCTTCACAGAGAAACAAAACAAAATTCAAGTCAGCAAAGAAAAGGGCAGGTACTTACTTGATGACGGGGGTGTGAAGGCTGTGAAGGCGGCAGTACAGCCTGACACCCTAAAAGAGAAGAACCACGCTGCGGTTGAGTCAGAGAACATCACACACCTTTCATAAACAAGCACATAAACGGCTTCAGGGTGGGAAATTTTTAGCCGCGGTGCCCCGAGGCCGGTCTTTTAGCAAGCGCATATCAAACCTAATGTTGCCAAATCGGATTAAAGAACAGAAATCGGTGCCAGATGAGTATTACCGAAGCAATAATCCCAATGTCTCATTTGAAAAAAAAAAAAAGAAGAACAGAGAGGATGACGACAAAAGTGACACATGAAATCAGATACCTTCGACATGATGTCCTCCATCTCGCTGCGGGCCTTATAGGTGCCGTCGTCGTAGCGGAAACGGTATAAAACCTGCTCATTTTTGAACTGATGCTTGTCTGATACTGAAATGACACCAGAGTGGGGGAGTGGAAACTGTCATGCGAAAATTTTTTGAGATGCAGAAAATATCTGGTCTTAAAATCCTGGAACTGATTATATGTCCACTGATGTAAGGTTAAGGAGCAAAGCGAGAACTTCAGGGAAAACTTCGGTTATAAATTCACGACTGGTCTTAAAAACGTTCACCTTGGCAGACAGTTATCAATTTCCATTAACATCCTTCCAAGCAATTCGTCGCATTCAAATATCATTCCCGCTTCCAGTGAATCCATCACAGAAACTACAAAAGAACTATTTGGCCAAACGCTGAAGACGCCACAGCAAACGAGCTGACGGTTGTCATCGTGGACACTTAATTTCTTTCATAAACCAAAGGAATGCGTCGGGAAAGCAGTTGTTAAGACGTGTCAAATAGGAGATTAAAAATGAATAGTTGCGTTTTCAGGGTTGTGGTGTGGTATGCTAAACACACAGCTGATGTTCAGTTTGTGCACACGACTTCTCAGGGTCGACCTCATTTATTGACACCAAGTGTGCTAGACCAAAACTTACGCCAAAACCTCAGTGTGAACCCGCAGAAGCCAGCATGTCAGCACTGCATCCCCTTCAGGGGGGGAAGCCACGATGACGCTAGACTTCAGGGGGATTTTCCATGGGAACCAAAAAAAAAATAAAAAATAAACAACCCTGGCAGCCGATGTGCACTTACGATGGACAAGAGACCCTTCAGCACCGTCGTGGACCACCGCCTTCATTCATTCATTATTTAGAGCTGCTTGTTGGTCTTTCATTGCCCGATGCATAATTCAGGTCAGTGGAACTGAAAATGTCATGCTTGGGAAAGTTTTCAGTGCGGAGGGGAAACGGCATGGGAAGCAAGGTTTGGGGAAAAGCTGTTGTTCCCCCTTAACAGGAACTTAGATATCATCAGTCGAATGATTGAAGCAGGGAAACGATACTAGAACGGTACTAGAAGTGCAAGGCGGTCCTCATTTGAATCGGTATCAGATTTCATACCTTCATAGGTACCCAGCTCATTCATATGCACGAATTTTAATAAGACTCATGCATGATTAACTGTGAGGCTCGGTCTCCATCAATACTTGATTTTTTTTTTTTTTTTCTTGAAAATGACTCGCTGGATCCCAAATCCAGATAATCTTAGAAACTGAACGTCGTCAGGGTGAACGCCTCGCAACCTAGAAAATCGCATTGTTTTCATGCACTGACACAAAATAGCGCAAACAAACCTGCACACCCCCACCACCAAAAACGTTACAACTTTATATTATGGAAAATGACAGAAAAATGCTTTTCTCCAGATCTAAACAAAAGACTTTTCTTATGCACAGTGGCTTTCCAAAGGAACCCTGGAAAATCATTTCAGTAGCATTTGCTTACCGCTGCTATGTAACAAAATTGCAATGAAAACTTGGTGGAGCTAAGTAGATAAAAACATGACATATTGGAGGTACGGTTGGTAAAAATAAAAAGGAAGAATAAACAAGTAAGAACAGAGAGGGAGAGGAAGTCGATTTTGTGCTGGCAGTCTCACCGTGGTGAATGATGCCATTTTCCAACAAGGCTTGTCCTAAGTTGACCCCTTCGTCAGGTTTACTGATCTCTCCGCTCTCGATCAGCCACGATACAAACTCGCTGAGAAGAACAAAAAGAGAAAGAGGTCAAATATGGATTGCTTTATTTCGATTCTTGCAGGCCGATTTCAGGGAGGCAGCAGGTACTGTGGGCAGGCTGATCCGTCGGCAGTCACAGGAATAAAACATTCACGATCAGAAAGAGCCGTGAGTTCAACTTTTGATTGCACCGCTTGGCAATTGGGGATCGCCAACCAATTCAGAGAACCTCAGCAATCTGCTGAGTCATTTTATTCAACAATTTCGAAGCTACACACACTGCATCGTTTATACACGGTGCCATCTGAAACATATCCACATGTTAGCTGCTAAGACTTTCCGTCAAACTGGATTCGGTCTTCAGAGCGGGGGAGTACACCTCCTGGGACTTCAATTGAGATAGGGGAGCAGCTGGATGTGGTTTCACTTTGTGAAAGAAAGAAGTGTCTTTAGTGATCCAGTAGCAGCGCCGGCAGCGGCGGCAGCGGCACGCACTTGGGTGGTAAAGACTCAACAATATTTGAGCGCCAAAAGAAACGGAGCGGACGTGAAGAATCCAACGGTTTCTGTTGGATCGTGTTTGCCAAAGAAGCTTGAACCTTTCTTCAAGCATTAACTGTGAAGAAGCACTTTGGAGAAGCAGACGAAGATGTTTTGTGGACTAAGCATCTTTTTTTACCCAAAGCTTTGTCTCCATATGACAAGAGCAATGTATTATTGACCGTGCTATTGATCGCTAAATGGCTCTTGTGTACTAATGGGAAGGCAGCACATTTGAGACAGTGTTTTCGTTGGGTCTAACAACTGAGAAAAATGCAAACAAACAAGCGCAAGAAAACTAGACGAGCAATCAGATGATAGAAAGCCACCAAAACCTTCACATCTATCACGGGTAAAATCAAAATAAGGCCTTCACAGGTAAAGGAAGGTAAAGCCCCATCCAAATTAACATTAATTATTAAGCATCAATGGGGGTGAAATGAGTACATTCCCATACAAGCACAAGAATATTGAAACATTCTCCAGATTGGAGACCTTTAATTGCCCATAAATGTGAATCCGAGTGTGCATGGTTATTTATTGAAACAAGATGTGCACAGGGAATGATAACTCAAGGCCAAATTCAGCTGGGATAGGCCCCAACTCACTTGTTAGTCTTTATCAGACACAGCATAAGTGGTGGAAAAATTAAACAGAAAATCAAAAAAAAGAATACTGTATTTTCCGTACTATAAGGCACAACTAAAAGCATTGAATTTTCCCAAAAGTCGAGAGTGCGCACTATAATTTGATGCGCCTTATATATGGTGTCGCAGTCTTTTTATATTCCCAATTGAGTTGTGTCCCTGTTCGTGTTCCTACGCCATCTAGTGGTGGCTATTAGCAGGAACCAATTATAACCTAATAGGGATCTGCCGGACACGAACTGACGTGCATTCGCCAACACACTCAAACAGACAACTACTTTGTGTGTGCAGCCCTTATGAACCGAAGATAATACCAAAAGCATAGTTAACTACTGACTAAATGAAGGAAGAAGGAGACAAGAAAGGCTTGTGGTTGTGAGCCCACGAGGTTTGTGTGCCTTTTTGTTGAATCAGTTGCGGTCATAACTTTTGTCATGTATTGTTTTGTAATGCAACTTGTATTTATATGTTTCATGTCCGTGTTTGTGGCCAGTTCTCATGGCTTTGTTACAGCTGCTCTTTATAAATAAAAAAAAAAGCTGTATTGTATTGTATTGTATTGTATTCCCTTTAGCGTAGCTCCATCTAGCATAGCGCAACTGCAGCCACTATTGTAGCTTCTATTCTATGTGCCTTATAATGCAATGCACCCTAGATATAAAAACAGTTTTAAAATAGGCCATTCATTGAAGGTGCGTTTTATAATCCGAAGCACCTTATAGTGCAGAAAATACGGGATCTACCCACAAAGCCACAAAGTAAAGCAACAAAGCAATCAACACCAAATGAAAACATATTCTTCACAGATGTATACTGAAGTTCCATATTTGCATCAAAACATGCACGCGAGTAAGATTTATATGTTCTGTCTTTCAGAAAGACCGCAAAATCCACCCTGAAATCGTGCAGGATTTCGCAAAGATGCTAACCAAAGTATGGTCAACAGCATTTTCTCTTTTCAAGTATGACGTTACTTCATCAAACACAAAGACTAGATGCATATGCTTATTGCATATTTTCTTTCTTAATTGATTGTCTTTCGTTGAAATGTGCAAGGTGCATGTATGGAAAAAAAAAAGAGAATCACATTATTCTCTTGAATCAAATCAGTCTGCTCACATCACTTGAATGCAGGACAGTGAGTGCGCACTCACATACGTGTGCGTGCATCCAGGCTGAAGCTGCGAGGAATTTTGACGCATTTACATTTAGATTACGCTTTCGGGCATCTGTGTAATTAATGTGTGACGTCTGCGGCTGGCCCCCTTTGTGCACACACACGCCTTGCTGGTATAAGTCTCCAAGCGTGTGCATGCACATCGAGGACGCAACAGAAGCGAGCGGACACCTTGAACCATCTGCCATAGCAACCTTTGTTGATAGCCTGCAGCATAAAAAAGTTGCATCCATCCATTCGTTCATTACCCGAGCCGCTCATTATCACGAGGGGCTGTGGGCGTGCTGGACCCCATGACAGCCATCATCGGACAGCACTTGATCAGAATTTGTTTTGTTCCGAGCGGTGAACAGCCAGGTGCATCCGATGTCTGTCATGTGTGTGTGTGTGTGTTTTTTTTTTTTCTCAGTATGTCCATAGTGGCTTGTGTTCAGGTTTAGAGCGCATGGAGGCTCTTTGTACGTGAACGCTCACGTCAAGGCCAGTGACCGTTAATCAAAGTTGATGACAGAGAACTCAAGTGTGTGTGTGGATGTTATGCAAGATTAATTTCGGTTACAGTGCTGTTAAAGAAATTATCATGATGACCACGGTTAATAATATGTGTGAAGAAGTGTGCGCAGCCGAGAGAAAACACAGAGAACCTTCCGGCGGCACAGAGTGAATGATGGGTGACAAGAAAAATGGCTTGGTGGGACACACCCATGCCGGTTGTTTATTTGGTGAGACATTCAGTGGCAGCAAATGACCACCACCACGGAAATGAATCCATCAATCCAATCGTTTTCTATAATGCATTCATATTTAAGAACCACAGATACCTCACACAGACAAGAAACACATGCACAACTAACTAACGAACTAACTAATTAAATAAATAAATAAAAAGCTAAAGATTTTCTATCAAGAATTGTAATAGTGCAATCAATCAAAGATATACACCTTGTTAGGATTATGTAAAAATGTATTGATTCATCGCATAATTTTTCTTTTTTTAAATATTTTTTTAAATTGTGTGGTTCTTAGCTTGGCTGTACAACATATTGTCTTGCTTTTGTTTGACTCGTGGAATAAGTATGTATTTGTAAAACTCTTGTACGGACATCCACCTTTAGTTCCTTATAGTAATAACATCCGAGATCACAGCCTTCTCTTAGCGATTTTGCATGCGATAAAATGGTCAAAATGCTCTAGTATTAGATGCATAAAAGAAAGGTTTTTGACAAATGTGCAAAAAAACCCAACAACAACAAAAAAACAACTTACTGTATTCACCACAGGTAACTACAGTATATGAGAGAGAGAGAGAGAGACACACACACATATAGCCTGTACAGTGTGGAACCCAGTTGCCCTTCTGGGAAGAATAAAGTTGTATTTATTCAAGAGAATGAATGATCATGACATCAGCGCTTAAAAGAATTTTGACCTGATTCCATTTATTTCTCGAGTCTTTTTCCTAGCATGAAGACGCAAGGAAAAAATATATATATATACGTATAATATACGATGACAGCTTCATTATACTAATGTCTTGGATGCCCCGACGTGGGGAAAAAAAAACAGACGTGAAATGTGATCTGTTAATGTGTATTAACGCTGACAAAGACCAGATAGGCGGTGACATTATGCTATCAGGACAACAGGCTGTTATCAAAGCGGCCACTCGATTTAATGAAATAAGCGTGCGGACCTTGGCTGCTGCCCATTCGTCAGTAAGACAAATCCAGAGCGCAAATACGAGTTGCCCCTCGTCAACCGCACTTGACGGAGTGATGAAGTGAGGAGAGCGTGGACTGGCAGCCAGCGGATAGAGCGCACGTCGACTATCATTACAATCTGAACCCGATTCAAAGCGACTGCTGGCACTGAGCTGTGACATGCAAGTGGATGGGCAGAACATGATAATTATGACTCACAATTTTAAAATAGTGGGCTCCGATGGGAACAAACGGAACGGTGGCGTATTCGGTTAGAGGGCAGAGAACGCAAAGCGCAGCCAGAGGCACATCACAACCGTCCCACTCTTTTAGAACTATATTTATATTTCTGTTTTATTTGGATCCAGCACATGACATCATATTATTGTACTCTGGTTCTTTAAATCATATTAGAGGTCAACAAAGACCAAAGTTTTGCTATTTAGAAAGCTCTTTGGACCGCTTCAGTGTGACCCCCCGCTCCGCTGCGCAAGGGTTCTCATTACACTTCACAAACAAGCCAGAGCACAGATTGTGTTGGCTGCCTGAGCTGCAAGTGATCTCTTTGTAATCCGACGACTTTGTGTGATGACGCTGCAGAAACACTTGTTTGGAAAGGAATAAGTTCTTTTTCTTGTGCTTTTCCCTTGAGCACTGCTAAACTTTAGTATGAATTATGTAAGTAACTATCTATGCAGTTTGCAATTTATTTTCTTGGAAGTGTGATGAGCAAAGGGGGTCACACTTTTCTTAAACCGAGGTAGGGACTTTTAATTCACATAAGTAGGACTATATTATGTTTATTATTTTCAAAGAACGTCTATGTTTTGTCATCATTTCAAAAGGAGTGAGTTCTGGTACCGATAGCCTACTTAAAAGTATTTAGAACATGGTCGTTTTAAGAATTGGTTTCAGGATCCGAGTGAAATGTTTTTTTTTTTCTTTTGGGGTCACAACTTCAAAGTTGCAAAAAACAAAAAAAAAAATAAAATATATATATATATATAAACAATTATAAAGGTGGAGTTTTGCCGTTCCAGTGTTAATGGGGTTGCCGGTGTCTGCTGAATGGAACTCTCAAAGTAACATGAAACCTAAACAAGTAATCCGTAAATTATGTCCTCCAGCCTCCGAGAGCATCATGTGTTTGACCTTCCGATGTGTAATCTACCAACAGCCAGATTCATCCATCATTTCAAATCAGCTAAAATAGAATGTGGTTATATTTTACGCTTTTTTTTGCACATCTTCCAATATGTCATCCATGTACCATTTTTTTCTGAGGTGGTTTCAAAGACTCGGTGAAGATTTCTTTGGTTATTTTGGGTTTTTTTCCTCTCCATCAGTCATCTTTATTTTTGCACCAAAAAAAAAAAAAAGTGATGGTTTGTAATGGCTAACCTTATTTTTGGTTCACCCTAGTTGAAAATCTGTCTGCGGAGGAAGAACCAGACTAGAAAGGGTAGCAGTGCAGATCAGGTCACTGACCAAGGACAGCAAATTCATAATTTAAAAGGATTATGTTCCTATTTATGTTGTGTGGAACAAGCCAGCCCATAGTGGCATGAAAAGAAAATGTTTATTTCTGATGTGTGTAAAGACGCTAATCTAAGACAAAATTAATTGAATTACAAAAGCAAACCAATTGAGCACAAATCACAGTAAAGACGCGCGGCAGGACATTGTTTTCATAATTGGTGAGGTTGGAGTTTAGTGGCTCATCGCTCAGAAGTCAAATGAATAATGAACCTTAACGGTATGTTAAGGTTGTCTTTTTTTCCAGACAGTCCTGCCCATGTTTTTGTTTTCAATAACGCTTCTTGTTTTCACCGTTTCGCCGAGCGTTATTTGTGGATCTCTACGGGAAGTCTTAAAAGGCCCTTTTTGTTTCTTTGCATTACAGACACATGAATGAAAGAGGGACAACCTCAGTTTGAGGTCTTCTGATGGCAAAAGTCTGCAAGGTACCACTTACTATTCATGATGGCAGATTGGCCTCGCTTTTCGGGAAGACTTGAACTAAGGACTTGGCTTAAGATGAAGGAAAGGCTTTGGGATAGGAAGCCAAAGCGGAGGTAGAGGATATAGAGGATGGAGGGAAGACGGAGGAAATCTTGCCAAGACTTTCCAGGAACAGTGAATACAAGCTCTTGCGAAAAACACACGGCGGACTCGCACTCACTTTCCCATGAAGCACTTGGGCACAATGCTGAGCTTCCTGCGTCTGTCCTTAATGAGGTGGCGGCTTTTGGTCATCATCATGTGATAGAGCTTCTCTCCTTTCTCAGCTATCATCACGTAGGCATCCCGCTCCATTCCAAGTTTGAGACCTGCGATGAGAGAGAAAAGGTGGCATGCAGTTTAAAAAACTATCCATCCATCCATTTTCCAATCCGCTCTATCCTCACAAGGGTCGCGGAGGGTGCTGGAGCCTATCCCAGCTGTTTTCGGGCAGTAGGTGGGGGACACCCTGAACCGGTAGCCAGCCAATCGCATGACACACTGAGACAAATGACCATCCACGCTCACATTCGCACCTCGGTACAATTTTGAGTTTCAATCAGCCTGCCATGCATGTTTTTGGAATGTGGGAGGAACCCGGAATACCCAAAGAAAACCCACGCAGGCACGGGTAGAACATGCAAGCTCCACAAAGGAAGGCCGGAGCCAGGATCGAACCCACGACCTCTGCACCGTGAGGTCAATGCGCTAACCACTGGACTGCGCAAATACATGTAGGTTCAAAACAATGATGTAATGACCTACGACTGGGCACAGAGTACGCATGCATTGAAACATCCCAGACTGCGCCTAACCATCGCGTAGATTGTACTCATAGCGCCAGAAACGGTCTTCCACAGTACCCACTTTCAACTTGAATCTGAAAACGGTTTTAATACATCTTACATTGGACATTCATCGTTTTTGTTTTTGGGTTTTTTTGGGCTATGGCACAACTAGTTACCATCGAATCCAATTAACAGACCTATGTGGCTCATTGGTGTAAATTGTGCTTTGAGAGACCAATAGGCTACCGCGACTCCTTACCACACTTTTCCATCTTCCAGAAGCTTATTTCGGACAATAGTGCTACAACATCCCACAGAGCCAAAGAATGAAAGCAGGTCTTCGGGCTATTTGAAGAAACAAGCATGCCTAGGCTTCCCAGCTGTTTAGACCTTGATACCATGCCAAACTAATCTTGAGGGGAAATATGAAAACAAACCCAGATGTTAATCTCAATTGAGCGAGCTATTTGTTGAGTTAAAGAGGGCATTGTGATTGGGATCTTGTTTCTGTGTGGATATGTTAACGATTATGTGGTTTGTAGTATATACAGCAAAATATGCCCTGGAAGGGCCCCATTGTGAGTTGCGCTGCCCCTCCTGCGAGTCCACTTTTGGAGCTCCTTCCTAAATCCCTGGTGGATTTTGGTGAACTTCTGAACTACATTGTGACATTGTCTTTCATTTGCTCAACTAAAGTCAGAAACTCAATAAGCGACTCAGGTCTATTTCGGTGCACATCAAACTCATTCCAAACATATTCCAAAAACATGCACGGCAGGTGGATGGGACATTCTAAATTGCCCCAAGGTGTGATTGTGAGTGCGAGGGGAAGTGTGAGCAGAAGCGGTTCAGATAATGGATGAATGAAGAAACAAGAGAAAGTCTCAGTGTCCTCAAACTGTTTTATAGGTTTGAAATGCTGAATTTCCAGCGCTGTGTTTTAACATGTCCCATATGTGCCTGTCAAACGGAAGATATGTATCGCCAATAATTTTTTTAACTCATGCAAAATGCATGGACTTCATTTTTTGGGGGAGAGAAATAAAATAAATTAAATAGATATATGTGTCACGTGTTGATTTGCGATTGGAAGTCAGAGAAACCCGAGTGGGACGAAAGAATAAATAAAAAGTCAATTTGTCTATTGAGTCTTGGGTGGATGTACTGGTGGCCGTGATGGATGTTGAATTCTATTACATGTGACGGCAGCTGAAGAACAACGGGGGTTATTGAACAACACACGGGGGTCTTCCCAGCGAAGAGACCACTCGGCTTCTTGTCCAGCTGCCACAGTTTGTCCTGAGCTGCTTCTTGTCATCTCTCACTTACCAGCATGACCTAATCACATTTTATAAGGAGGCTGTTCCCACAAGAATTCAGTGGCCTTTACTACTGTGTGTATATTATATTATATTATATATATATATATATATACACAGACAGAGAGAGAGAGAGAGAGAGAGATGATTATTTAATCCCAAAAGTAGGAATAATTTAATACATGACTTGCAAACACCCTGTAATTATATTACCCCCTGCATGTACAAAATTACGCATGCAGTAAATCAATAAACGCAGTCACGTGTTGTTTATAACTCGATTAAACTTTATTGATAGAGCACTTTAAAACGACAAAGTGCTGTACATTAAGTAAAAATAAGACGTTTAAAAAAAACTGCAGGAAAGTGTGGTGGGAAAAAAAATGCTGCTTCTCTCTGTAAATTGGTTTCAAATAAGAGCACAAACATGACGTACTACATGAGCCGCCGAAATGTTGCTGAATTAACAGTTTTTGAGATTTTATTTGGCCGTTCAGTTGTAATTTATTATCTTTGATCAACTACAATATGAATAAAAGTGTTGAAAACTAAATATAAAGAAATAAAAGTGTGAATAAAAATTGATGTTGGGAGGGGAGGTAAGATATTTTAGATTGATCAACCAATGAGGGTAAATTTCTACAATGAGGGTAAAATGACTTGATTCAAACATTGTGAATAAATGTGGGCTGGTCTGAGCGATGAAACTCCAGATTCCAGGAATGCTCTTGACATCATGTTCAAAATATGGACGTTCAGACAAACATTTGAATCTGTTGCAATCTATGGAGGGTGCCGCTGCAACCACTTTTCCCCGAATACAGATAACGTAATGAGACTGGCGCACAGTTCATAAACAATTGAGCTCTTTTCGGACAATTGATTGCAGCCACGCGTGAGCACAGTGAAAACACACTGAACACAAGCGGCATCAGGTGAAATGTCAAGCTTTGTTGAAAAAAAAAAACCTTTACAAAGAAAGTCTAAAATAAAAGAGGCTGACAGAAAGGTAAGGCCACTGTGAGAGGTGTCGGCTGTCAAAAGGGAAGCGCGAGTGGAAATGAGGCGCCGTGACTGATCGGGCATCTGTTCGCCTCAGGTTAGTTTCCGCTGGCTCGTAATTTAACACCACAAGCTGCCGCACACTTCTGTGTGCTTATTCATCAGATCCGACATTGTTAAGATCCGCTCTGGGTGATTATTTCACATATGCCCAAATTACAAAGGCAAATTTACCATCTTGTGAAACATGATTCATGAAGTATTCCCGCATTTCCGACCAAATTGTGTCCAAACAATCACATTTTGGATCTTTTTAAGCCATCAATACTATCAGGTGGCCTTTTATGTTACACACCAAACCTCGTTAAAGCCATTCGGTGTGAAATGCGCAACATTATAAAGACAGATGGCCCCCACAACAAACAGGTGGGAACATTTTCTAAGGCAGAACAGGGATGAAAAGAATTGAGTGAACACAACTGAAGCATCCGGTCACATGGTCAATCTCAAATCAGGTTATGAATAACTGATATGAACTAAAATTTGGATTCTCACACAATCAAACGTTACAGCCTGCTTGATTTTATAAATGGGCAAATAGTTTTCAGCAACTTCATCCTAATTTGGTGAAAGGTGTGATTAGCTCATTCAACAGGCGATAACAGGCATTCTTCTTCATTCAAAATGAAGTGCCACGTCACCTAAAGGCCTTCTCTCTCTCTCTCTCTCTCTCTCTCTCTCTCTCTCTCTCTCTCTCTCTCTCTCTCTCTCTCTATATATATATATATACACACACACACACACACACACACACACACACACACACACACACACACACACACACACACACATATATATGCGCATGCACGCACACACACATGTATACTTTCATTCATTCATTCATTCATCCATTTTCCAATCCACTTTATCCTCACAAGGGTCACGGAGGTTGCTGGAGCCTATCCCATGAGTTGCCTTCGGGCAGTAGGCGGGGAACACCCTGAACCAGTTGCCAGCCAATCGCAGGGCACACAGAGACGAACAACCATCCACGCTCACACTCACACCTAGGGACAATTTAGTGTTCATTTTTAAAAAAAAAAATTTTGGGGTGGGACGCTGCCGCAGGACACAACACAATAGGACAAAGACACATCCAGTCATTAATTAATCACCTGAAGGAGCCTTTTTTTATATATATATATCATCCAATATATATATCATCCAAGATGAGACTCCACAATAGGACAACTGCATGAAAGCCCAAAATAATTTCAATGATTTGAACGGGTATCTTAACGGGGTGAGAAAAATCCAGTGGTAAGCCACATTGGTCATGTTTTAGACAGTGCCAACTCAGAAAAAGGTAAACTCATTTACACTGTGGCGCAGTCATGCTGGAAGAGCAAAGGGGCTTCCCCCAAAACCGTTCCCACAAAGTTGAGGGCATCCAATTGTCCATAATGATATTTTTATGAGAGGAAATCTAGTGGAATATTTTAAGCCCCCCATACCCCAGCTCAGCAAATAATGAGGTTGAAAAATGTTACTCACTCTCTCTCTGCTCTCGCTCCCTCAAGATGGCATCCAGCCACTTCTGCTTGTCCTCCGCTGTTTTGGCCATGCAGACGAACCACTTGTTTTTCGCTGTGTTGTGGATTTTCCAGCCATTGGTCACTGTGTAGTTGTTGCTGTGATAATCCGCTGCAGGAAAAAAAAAAGCACATATTGACAACAAACCAAATCACATCAAAATAACAAGAATAAGAGGGGATACGAAACTATATTGCTTTCGTCACTGCCGTTCATATGACATAAAAATATATGAAAGTATCTAGCAGGTTACAGAAAAAAGAAAATAAAAACTACAGTGGTACCTCTACTTACGAATGTTTCAAGTTACGAAACGTCTCAACAGGAAAATGTTGCCTCTTGGTCCGAAAGAAATTTCAAGATACGAAAGGTAAAAATACGGTATGGCCTGCTACTCGCAGCTCCGAGTTTCCTGAAGGCAACATACTTAAAGCTGCTCTGCCATTGGCTCTTACCAAGCATCTTCCTGGCCTGCCATTGGCTAAGAGGGACCTCTATCGTACGTGTCTGTGTGTGTAGATAGATAGATAGGTGTCAATGCAGCGTCCTCATCATTCGCCCCTCGGGACATGAGGTGTTCCGATAGTTTTACGTAAATGTGAATCACCCGGAAAAAGTGTTCACCAGTCCGGCGGTCGCTCCCTATGCCGATGTCTGCCTTGGACATTTTCGAAGGATTGTTAAAAGCTGACAAAAGCAAACGTCCTTGGATCAGTTCTTTCCAAAATGCCAGGCAAAAAACACTTCTGAGAGGGATCATGGACTAAAGAGGGCAAAAAAACGATCAGGACGCAGTGTGAAGTTAAATGACCATCATTTTTATTCCTTACTGTATTCTTTGTTTTTTACATTATGCACAACTCTCATCTATTGTGCAATACAGTAATCTAATTGTAACATGTATTTGTTACATATTTTGATGCATTTTTATGCTTCATAAAACATTTATGTCAGAATTTTGGGAGTGCTGGGAACGGATTAGGGCATTTACATGGAAAATGCGTCTCTACTTACAAAATTTTCTAGTTCAGAAATGTCTTCCACAACCAATTAATTTCGTAAGTACAGGTACCACTGTATTGTAGTGGTTGCCACATGCCACCTTTTGTCAGACTCAGCAAAAATCGAACGTGTTTTTTTTTTTTTTATCATCCACTGAGCTGGAGGTGAGCAGCACTTAAATAATGACTGTCCTCAAGTCATGGGCTACATTAGCCTTGTGGCCAAAGGTCAAATAAATAATTGCGATACTTGGAAGGCCAACGAGGAGTAGCCCCAGTGTGTATTCGGAGAAGAAAACGCTATACTGGGGTAGTGTTTTTGCTTCTGGTGAAATCAATAGAAACACCGACATCTGGTCAGGTTTAGGAGACCTTGGGGACATTTTTAACTTTTGCCTTAGAAGCTAAAACTTAGCTGTTCTTATCTCGTTCCACTCTGGAGTTGGTTATGCGTGACATATTCAGACGAGAAATGTACACAGTTAATATCTTAGTCGATGAGATTGCACCGACAGTCTAAACACTCAGTGAGTTATGTTTGTGTCTTTGCGGTACTCTCGCAGCATACAGAAGAACAAAAAAAAAAAAAAAAGAAAAAAAGAAAGAGGAAACGCGTGAAAGAGAGGAAGACGGTGTTTCGAGACACATTTTTCACAACAGTGTCGTGCTGAATCGCACTAAGAGCTGAACCACATCCAGCCCACAGACGAGGCGTTGGCACGCGGCATTAACCAGAGTGCAAGTTTCTTGCTGAAGTTGAGGTATCTTTTGCACCTCGCGGTTGTAGCCACACCTTTAACGGAATATTGGACATCAAAAAGGTGATATTCTACATGAGTATGTGTGCTACATCCTCTTTGAAACTCGGCGCAACGACAACACTCCACCCAAAACGTCAGCGAGTTTCAGATTCGGATAAAGTTTGTCGTATCTATTTAGTGCTGAAAGACCAAATTCCTAAAACAAAACAGCAAATGAAGACACATGGCAAATTTAAAAATAACCAAAGCTCCAAAATACAGCCACCCTGAATTTTAGTCCTTCCATAGTTTGATCATGTGACACAAGCACAGTGCCACTGATCCTGCCCGGATTTGTGCAATTGTCTTTTCACTTCTTCCCAAGTTCAGTATCCTGTCACACACTGTTTTCAATCGAGACAAGTTTGTTTGTATTTTCATCACAGCATAATCTAAGTACAATTATCCAAAACATGATGTGAACAATAGACGTCAGCTTGATTTTGATCGATGTTTCTCAAAGTTTGATCATATTACCCTAAAAAGAATAAATTTTTTTTTTATTTTGAATGACACTGAATCCACAAGAGAAGTACAATTATCCAAAACATGATGTGAACTATAGACGTCAGCTTGATTTTTAATCGATGTTTCTCAAAGTTTGATCATATTACCCGAGCAAGAATAAAGTTTTTTTTTATTTTGAATGACACTGAATCCACAAGAGGCACATTACAAAATTTCCTGAAAAGGAACTAGAAAGGGGAAGAAAGAACATCTACATTTTCAGGAAGCGTGTTTCTGAAAGTATTCAATATGGAGCGATGCATATCTGGTTTGTTTAGCCTTGGCAGAGATCTTCGCTCCACTGGCATTCGACTTTTGTCAGCTATATCACTTGTTCTATGACAGCCATTTAATGAAATGCTCTGATGCAAAGAGAAATTTCCATAACTGTTTTGCACACAACCTGAGAGAGAGAGAGTCCCTAAAAGTTAATATTGCTGTGTAAACACGAACCTGTTCCATCTTCCACGTTTTCCACCTCCATCACCTCCGTGTTGATTCTGCCCCTGAACACATAGAGGGGACCGTTGATAGACTTGGTCCTCTTGGTGGACTTTTTTCCAGAAACCCTAGGAAATGAGACAGCGGTGTGGTTACACTCAGCATGGAAAACATCCGCCGGTGGCAGTGAAACAGTCAATAATGTATAGTAACCTCCTAAACTATTCTCTAAATGCTCATCAATCATTTTCTTCAAGCACCAATTCCTCCTCACCTCGACTTCCTCTTACAGTAGACCAAAAGATTATCAAACAGGAAGAAGACTCGCTCTTGAATATTGCCCGCTGAGATCTTCAGGAGATTTCCATGAAGCAGTAATTCTGTGCAGATATCCGTCAGGTTAGTGCCCTGAAAGGATAAGGAAAAGAAGCAAAAAAGAATGAAAATCATCTTGCGCCCAAACAGTTTGTTTTATTTGATGATGCAAAACAAAACCGCCATTTTTAATTGGGTCATTTTAAAACGCATGCATTGGGTGTGTGCATTGTTGTATGTGGGTAGTAATCCACTCGAAGATCCCGAATATTTCGACCACGCTCCTGACCGTCCCTGCACTTAATGTAAATGTGGTCATCAGGCCGCAGCAGTAATGGAAGGAAAGCACTAAACATAGCATTAGATGGAGTTCACCTTGCTCTACATTCTCCTATGGGAAATGGAAATCCCATTTCGGAGGGAAAGAGGAGGTGGAGCCTGAAGCATCAATTCTGAACTTAGGATGTACACTAAATACACCAGTACATCCGTTCACATATAATACGTAATAATTTATTTTCAATTGGTGTTTAACTTGTATTTAAAAATGGGTACGATCAGATGACTCATCTTTTCATGACTAAGCAACATTTTGTTCATGGCGAAAATGCTGGGTCGAGTGCTTGCACTCATCTTATTTTGCGCAAAAAAAAAAAAAAGCTAGCATCAGCAATACGATTATGTATGCGCCATTGATGCGAGCAAATATCAGCAGAGCATACAGGACAATACAGGACCTACTGAAATTGAAAGATGATCAGGTCTCTTTCAGCATCGCGAAGCAGCTCGTTCCACTCTTAATCATCCGGAACTAAATACACCCATGTGCAGACACCACCCCAGGCACGAGCATACGTATATACATCAAATTCAAACCACACTGTGGTCTTTCAAATTTCGGCCCTGCGGGAACCCCCCTCAACCAACCACACCCGCACTCAAGTGTCCATTATTGAGTCCCGTGGGGATGTTTTTATGATGGAAGGTCATCAGTCACAAGTATAAAGACAACAATGAGAAAGTTGTCTGGAGCTCAGCGTCGGATTTTGTATCGGAGGCCAATCGATTTAACCTCACATTAACTGCACCGCGTTAAGCCGTGTGAGTGTGTATGTGCATGCCTGTGCGTGCATTTGTGTGTAATTTATCTGGACCCGATTGGGTACGAGCGGATCGGTCTTCCATTAAGGCTGCAGACCCCGATCGGGTACGAGCGGATCGGTCTTCCATTAAGGCTGCAGGTGAAGAGCCTAAAGAGAGTCTACTGAGAGAGGAAAACAAGAATGAGACTAATGCAGTTAGGGATTGGGTGTGAGTGGGCGTCTTTCGGAGTATATTAGCCTGTTGCTCAGACGCGTAAGATAACAATGCCTGTATTGAAACACAAGGTAATATTCTCCATTTGATGCCGTTGCGTGCTGATGCTATTGTGTGACTGAGTGGAGTATTTACGTAAATGCTATTTGGGCAATGAAAAATGTTTCTTTGTATTGTGTTAAGACTAGGAATCGGGCATTTACACAAAGTCCAAGTGGACTATATGACTGTCGAACAAGCTATTGGTGATGTCACTTTGTAAAGAAACATTACGTGAAAGGGCACGAAGTGATTGTTTGCCAGCCCTAGTCTGACTAAATTTTTTCAAAATCCTTTGTCAGCATTTCTGAACAATTTGACTGGTAAACAGTACGACTTTGTTAGATACAGTTGCGATGCAGGAAACCATTTAACGGCGTCCTCATTTTACCTGCAATTTTATCTTGACCGCACCCTAGAAGCATTCTCACGCAATATCAATGAGATAAATACAATCGTTGGGGATTATACGAACTACAAGGAGCATCAAGAAAAAGGCAACGGGATAACAACTTTTTTTTTTTTAATCTGCATAGGGATCTAAAGTATTTTATAAGATCCGTAGTATTTATTGACATAACCCTCTTTCCAGAGCAGTTTCTTGGTTTTCTGATGTTTTCTGGTCAACTACGACCACGGTCAAATGTTGACATTTTTGTGGAGGGGAAATTCGAGGTGGTGGTTTGGTTTTGGCAAGCAAATCGCTAGATGTACTAGTGAGGCCCACTCTCAGGGTCCATCCTTTCCGGGGTTTTTTTTTTTTTTTTGGCCTCTCTTCCCTCCAAAGGTCCCCTCATAGAAGCCCCCCCCCCCCTCCAACCAAGTGCTGGTAAGACGAAAAAGCTCAGCATCCTCCATCTCTTCTGATTGGGCAGAATGCCTGTTGGCATCCCCCTTGGCACCCTGTGTAGGTGGATTGTCCCTGTGGTGCCTCCTAAGACAAGGCCTCTGTTGTGGTGGGTGAGGGAGGCGTGAAAAATGCACTGGACCCTTCATTCGGCTCCCAAGCCCCATCCGTGCCCCTGCTGCAGGGTGCTGGCTCTGGTGGCAATTAACTCTTTAGGATAGATAGGAAATATGCTGGATGATTTACTGGAGGTTGCTGTGGTTAAAAACTATGACAGTATTTACATTTTGATGCACTATATGTAAATGTTTGGTCAATTACCATTTTTCTTTTTCCCGTCCAATCTTGATGGAAAACTTCTTCACTCATTCACTCCCAAAGACGTTTTTAAACGTCTTTTCAGACTTGGTCCAGAATTGGCTGGTACTGAATGAGTTAAAACATTGGTGGGCCTCTTTCAGGATGGTATGAAAAAAAAAAAATCTGTCCAGAGCTTGATTTTGCATAAATAGGGTTTCACGATAAGCTTCCTTCCATGTGGAGTGTAATCAGATATACATTTGGAACATTTTTGCCAACACAAACACAATTGTATGCAAAAGAGCATTTTGCTGTGTTAAATAGTTCTCACCCTCAAAATGCAATTCTGCAACCCCCCCCCCCACCTCAGCCTCTATGTAAATTTTGCACAATCCTGTTAGAAGACGGGTGTGTTATTTCCCTACGTCGTAACAGTCCAAGCTCAAACAATGATATGGTTTAGCATCAGGCTGTCTCCCTTTTATAACCAATCAGTGACAAAGATATTGGGACAAAACAAATAGATTCATGAGTCAATAAGAGGTTGGGCTTGTTATATCGCTTTCCCGCTGCAGCTTAGCTTTTTTTTCCACCTCCATTTGAGGTGGTAGGTTTCCACTTCAGAATTGTATGGCTGCAAGTGGCGAAATTTACACCACACTGAATACAATGAGATAACAGTAGAGGAGAACCAACGTGTCCAGTATTTACTGTAGTTTTCAGTATTTGGCTGTCACCCACATGGTATCCGCTCAGCAAACTTGGCACACCAGGTAGCCTCACTAGTGCGCCGAGCCAAGTCAGTAAGGCAGTGTACAGTATAAAATATGCTCTTGGCGGCCATGGTTGGCTTGTTTGCTTGAAACGTAGGATTATGGCCTTATTTTTTTCCCCCTCTAGATTCAAGTTACTTCACATGGTTTATGGAGAAAAGTTGTCGGGGGGAAGAGTGTGAGATGCCGTGCAAATGTATATGCTTCCCTTCCCACGACGGACCGCCTCTAACGTTTTGATGTGATGCGTTTTGATAGGTTGATTTGCCTTCACCCCCTTTTGATACGGACAACTCTGTTTGTCATCTGCACGGCGACTGCCATGGCTAATTTTTGGACGGTTTATAAATCGCGACGGGAATCCGCAGCAATCACAGCCTCTGACGTTTGACCATGCCACCCCCACCCTCCCTACGATGTCTCACGGCCATCCAGTTGTGAAACAAGGCTTGCCTGGCCCTCAAGGATAGCGTAAATTGCAGCTCAACGTGCCGTGATATTGGTTACCCCTAAATCGATGTCTTTTAGCGAAAAGTGAGTGTTGAATGTTTTAAATAAGAACATGACAAAGCGGAAGCTTACAAAAGGGAATGTTCTCCATTTCCTCCGCCTCCCCCATATATTTCCCAACGTGATTACGATCGTCACGCTCTCACTCTGGCCTCACTCTGCTGTCACTCTGTCCTTGTTCTCACCTCCCAGCCTTCGATGTGAGACTGCAGCTGTTCCAGGGCCTCCAGTTTCTCCATCTGCCGCTTCGTCTCATTGATGTTGGAGCAGACAGCCTTCATGGCCTGCAGAGCCTCCTCTACAGCAGGATAGTCAGCATGCTTCTTCGGGGTCCGCTTCAGTAACTCCTGTGGTAGACAAACAGGGGAGAGCTTGAGAACCAAGACTTGCAGTATTTGTCACCTGAAATCAATAATTACATCATACGATTCAATTAGTATTTTAAGAGCAACCAGAGTCAATCTTTTTGAGATCTTCCATTTCTAATTTGCCATCAGCAAGTTTGGACAAAAGTTGGTTTGACTTCAATTCTTCTAACCTGACAAAATTGTCACATAAGAATGGATAGCTTTTTAAGAAATATTAAAATATCCATCATTATATTTAGCACTTGGATTTATTAACCCTTCCATGCACCCTGTAACCTGATAACATGGTAAGCTGTCCACTCTAGTAACCGCTGTCCCTGAAAGGGTTAAATGTAACAGATTTTTTTAAAAATTATTATTATAGGTTGTGCTGCAGTACACTGTGAAACAAATGCCATCTTGAATCAGCGAAATAACATGGAACAATGGATTGTACGGTGCAGTAAATGATGGTTTATCTTAGTATACAAACAAATCACTGGCACCACGGCCCAAATAGTGTAGCATTTTGTTAGCCTATTAGCATCATCTTTTTTAGGAAGCAATTTAGTATTTTTATTGACATTGTGGCAGTAAGTTAAAAATGTCTTTTAAGGCCCCCCGCCCTGAACACACACACACACACACACACACACACACACACACACACACACACACACACACACACACACACACACACACACACACACACACACACACACACACACAGTGGGCCATTAGGCATTTACATCTACTTTATAATTCGAGTTACCAAATATGGTTCCTTGACCTATAAAGAGCTGGTATGTTAAAAATCTGGTCAAATCGTTGCACACAGTCAAATCAGGCCAGATGCTAAAAGAGATTTTTATTTTTTTTTTGTGGACATAGAGTACCTATCAAGGTCTTATGTCATTATGACCTTCCTCAGGGACATTCTAATTATTTAACAGCTAGC
Organism: Hippocampus comes; assembly: GCF_001891065.2. Taxonomy (NCBI): domain Eukaryota; kingdom Metazoa; phylum Chordata; class Actinopteri; order Syngnathiformes; family Syngnathidae; genus Hippocampus; species Hippocampus comes. The sequence continues at coordinate 3,451,571 of NW_017805010.1, forward strand.
ATTGACAAGTTGGATAAAACCTTAAACATGTCTAAGCAGACTATATAAAAACATGTGTCTGGGAGTGTTTAAAAAAAAGTATTTTTTTTGCGTTAGTTATTTAATCAGCAGCTGATGTAGGAATTTGACTGGCGTATTTTTTTTAAACACGTTTAACAATCTAGGCTGTGTTTTACTGACTTTTTACCTTCAGTAGCAGCGGATACTTGCAGATCCTCTGAATGGGAGTGAGAAGATAGCCCTCCAATGGAATATCTGTGCTCTTTTTCCCTCCCAGTAGCATACAGTGCTGAAGGAGAGGCAAAGCCACACAAAAACACATCCAAAAGAACGTGCAATTAACATGACGCGACGCTGTGCAGCATTCATACTTTGAACCAAAAGGAAAAATGTTAATAAGCAGAAAGTCTCAGGCCTGGAGGTCTGTTGTTGTGCTGTCGGCAATATAAGTTGGGGAATTTGGCAGAAGTAGCATCACCCTGCATTCTTGTTCACTTTCATTTTGAGTGTGATTCCGAATGACATCCTTACTTGGGTCATGATTTGGAATTCTATTGCTCATTCCTGTTGTTGTTATTTAGTTTTTTTTAAAAGAATCATTTTATCAAAGAATTTGCATGACAGGGATATTTCCAACATTAAAATCTAGGATGTGCCTGCTACGTTATTTCTAATTGTCAAAGTGCCTATTTGCAAAATTGTGTGGCTACTCATTTTATTTCAGTTGCAGAAGTCTTTTGTGGTAGTCTTCAGTGCAGCATTTGTTTGCATTTTTGTTCTGTTCTTGCAGTACTGACCTCTGCCAATTGTTTTGATATCAATTTAGAACAGTGTCCTGCACATTTTCGGAATATCTTTTTTTTTATATATATATATACAAATTGTTACATGTTTATACAACGTGAGTCATGCCCTCGGTACAAAGTATGTCAATGTGAGACTAAAGTTTTTGTTATCAATGAAATGGAATGTGTCATGCAACATTTTTGCTCCAAAAAAATACTTTGTTTTTACATTTTAACCATACCGAGGTGTGGCGAGTGGATCCTGATTCTGTTGTTAAAACACACTATCTCAGCATTATTATCATTACTTGTTTTCTTGCAAACCTCAATTTAGCAAACAAAACAAACAAAAAAAAAACTTATACTAAATCATAACATCCTGTCACTTTTCCTCAGAAATTCAAACTTTCATTTCGCACTTTCAGATCTTCTTCCGTCACAGCTTTGAGCTGCTATATCACATGACCAAATGTCAACTTACAATAAAATGCACTAACTTCACTTTTAAGGACGCATATATGATTCTCAACCACAAGAATCTGGAGACTAAAATTCATTCTTATCATTCACTAGAAAAAAGTCATTTTGCAAAATCCGCTGTATTGCCACTATATGTATTATACACAGGTGTGTGTGCGCATGTGTGTGTGTGTGTGTGTATATATAGTATTCCGCATTTTCTGTGCCACTTATCCTTGCTAGGGTTGTGGGTGTTGCTGGAGCCTATCCCAGCTGATTTCAGGCAAGAGGCAGAGTACACCGTGGACGGGATGCCAACCAAATCGAGAGCTCATATAGACAAACACAGACATGAATAAGTCAAATCTCTCTTAGTGTGTTTTCATTGAGCCCACAGTGTCTTTGAACCATCCTGGAGCCTTGGATCCCCAAAGACCACCTCTACTTGTGGCTCGCAGAATCTTCAAAAGCAAAATAAGAAATTAGGCTCCTCTCCTGCGGAGGCATCTTCCAGGCTCTGCCCAGTTCAGTCTGGTGGGGCAGACACCCTCTCTATATTTAAGAAGAGCCTTAAAAGCTTCTATTTTGGTAAAGCTTATACTGTGGTTAAGGCTGGCTCACGCTTGCCCTGAATCTTCCCTTTGTTATCCTGCCACGGGCCTCGACTGCTTGGGGATTTCCCAGGATGCACCAAGCTGCTCTGTTTTTCACACCAACTCTGTCAGAGATGGTGAGAGAACCGAAACAATAACAAAAGTAATCAGTACCGTAAGGTAAATTGAGTCATCAATAAATCATGAATAAGTCAGAAGTTGATTATTTCTATGGGATGAATAAATTATTAAACTGAACAAATCGGAGATCAGCCACTGTTAAACCTCAGCAACTACTGTCATTATTGCTACAAATATTGATGTTATTGATCATCGCTTGTCTTGCCCAAATCTGCTTGATCCCATTGATCGAAGCATTTGGCCACGCAACAAATTGGTTCGGTTGAAGATTTTGAATGTTACTCCCACAAAGTACTTATTTGTGTAAAGTTCTGTTGAGTCTCTTGGATACATGGACCTTGGTCTTGATGAAAAGAGATCAATTGGTACATACCGTATAAGCACTGAATTGAAGCAAACTGATTTCAATTGGTGGTTGTGCATCATATTTCGGAGGAAATAAACCTCTTAAAAACAGACTGTAGAATCCCCCCAATCCATCTTTTTCCAGCACCCCACTTCCTAAATCCAATCAGGCGCTCTTTTTTTCTACTTATTTAGAATCTGCCATTTTAAAGCTAGAACTCCCCCAGTTCTCCCTCGGTTCTTCAGGCTGACCTCCTTTTTTTGTTTTGTTTAGGGTTTTTTTGCTTTTATCTACTCTTCTCCACCTCCAAAGTAATTAACACTTCATTTTTTTATACGGAATTCCAGAGGCTTCCTTCTTTGTGTGAACCAATTAGCATGAAAATGGTCACATTCAGAGAAGGAAAATTTAAACACTGCGGTATATCCCACCAGTGTCACTTTGGGCTTTAATCTCGACCCCGGCTTTCCAGTGTGTAGTTTGCATGTTCTGCGTCTGCTCGTGGAGCTAATTGAAGGCTCCAAATTGTTCTAAGATGGGAACGTGAGGATGAATGTTTGCTTCTCTATATGTGTCCTTTGATTGGCTTTCAACCAGTCGAGGGTGTAAACCCCGTGTCTCGCCCAAAATCAGATGAACATTTTTACATGACACATTTAACGTCCATAGAAGCTTCCAAATGCCTTAAGTGAAACAGTGTAAAACAAAAAAACACTCAAACTTCACTTTGATAACAACACTGGACCATTACTGCTTTGACATGAATTCCAGTTGATATTATACATCCTTCTTTTGGAAAAGATGTCACAGAAAAAGCATCCAGCTGTTAAATTGTTGATGTTCTGAATGGAGCTGTCGACACGTCACAAGACGTGACAACATGAGGGCTGAAAAACGCTGGTCAAATACCAAATAATATCACTTGAGCAGAATTCGACTATGTAGGTTTATTTCATTTTGTTCTTTTACACTCAACGTGTATTTTTAGTGACAATGTTTCAGATTTTTGCTGAAGGTTATGAGAGAACAAGCCGATGGCATTGTCCGAGCTCAGTCTGGTCCATAAACAGAATTTTATACACATAAATGGAGGACCGGTTATGCACAGTGAAGACTGAACAGTAAGTAAAAAGTCAACACCAACATTGTTACTCTGATCCTGCCGTTTCCAGACCTACGGGTCAGAAGAAAGTCACATCTGGTGGCAACAAAGTCATGTACAGCGGATCATTCCGCCAATCCCAACAAGGCTGCCAGCTATACGCAGCTGGCTGACCCACCCCCACCCCAGCCCCTGTTTCAGATTTTTGCTGAAGGTTATGAGAGACCAAGCCGATGGCATTGTCCGAGCTCAGTCTGGTACATAAACAGAATTTTATACACATAAATGGAGGACCGGTTATGCACAGTGAAGACTGAACAGTAAGTAAAAAGTCAACACCAACATTGTTACTCTGATCCTGCCGTTTCCAGACCTACGGGTCAGAAGAAAGTCACATCTGGTGGCAACAAAGTCATGTACAGCGGATCATTCCGCCAATCCCAACAAGGCTGCCAGCTATACGCAGCTGGCTGACCCACCCCCACCCCAGCCCCTTCAAGTCTGTTAAAAAATTTCCTCCGCAGATCCTGGTCACCACTTTGTGAGCATATTGTCTGGGGCCCAACGTTTGGGGTGTCAAAACATGGAAACAGCTGGCAGCGGAAACACTTACAAGAGTGTCACACAAAAGTGACCTTGAGAGCCATTGCATCCTGTCCGGGCAGGAAGAACCCCTATGACCCTTTTATGGTCTCTGCCTCTTTATGCAAGTGTTAAAACATGGAAATGGATTGGACATGATGAGAGGAAAAAAGAAAGAGGAGGGAGGGAAATGACATTAAAAGAAATATGTCACTGGGAAATTCAGTGAGACAGATGATGATGGCAGTAGGTGGGAGCAAATTAAGTCAAATGTAAGGACAAGCACCATTAAGGAACATATCGGACCCATAAAAGATGTCCGATACATAAAGACACGCACAATAAAGGAGGAAGGAGTTCCAAAGCCAGAAAGTGGTGAGCAGTTTTTCAGTACGATAAAGTACAAAAGCAAGGGGGGTGGGGGGAATGTGCAGTAGTACAACAATGGCAATGAAAAAGGCCAAAATGTCTTCTTACCAGGAGGAAGGTCCTGATGTGGGGTATCTTGTTTAGCTCCATGAGGAGCCGCAAAGCCTTCTCATGGTTGCTACAGTACTCGCCATACACGGAGAACCTCTCCCTCTGCCAAACAGAAAAAAAAACACAATAGGGATGACAGATATTATATCTTTTTGCCGCTTGTTAATAATGACACGTCAAGTGTATTGTCAACTGCTATGGGCGCCTTATTGTTTTTCAAACACGTGCACTCAAAGAACCCAAAGACTCAAGACTGATACCTTTCAGAAACTTCTATTTATGTCCCGTTTGTAAACTGATACATTGGCCTCTGGAAATCCTGTACAGTTGTTTGTCATACATTATTCAAATAGCTAGCATTAGACCTGCAATGCATAGACACCATGAAGGCCGCAATTGAGCCTGAAACGTATCTGCCTTCTGTTGTTCTTATGTGCCTTCAGTTAGCTACCGTCATCAGAATGCGATACCATGTACAACATGAGGCGATGGTCGTGGTTAATGCGTGAATCTGCCTTATGAATGAGTCTCGTAAGAGACGTATAAACAACAACTGCTGTTCTATGCATCTTCGCTGAAACTTTCCCTACACATGGGCTTTAAATAAATAACACTGTCATTATTAAGACATTAAGGCAGCGGAAAAATGGCCCTGAGGTCATACAATGTGGAGCTTAATCGAACTTTAGGTAGGTTTGTAAATATGTACTGGCAGTGTAGTCGTACACGATTCCTGGTCAGTGCTCCACTACCCAGCCACATGTCTCGGCATTCAGCATGACAACTATGCCCAAAAAAAAAAGAAAAAATCATGATTATGATCATGCAAGCAACTCTCTGTGGCGAACCCTGACAGGAAATGCCAAAAGTTCCTTGAGTTAAATTTTGAAATACATGCCTCGAAAAATGTATTATGATTACCCATCCTACAGTTAGGACAGAGGCAAGAAAACGATCCAAAGTGGCATTTGACAGGAAGATAGAGGCGCATTTTTAAATCACCCCAGGAAAAGTGTGGCAATTATGAATTTAGCCGTTCTGATGTAATGTATGTTACTTCAGCTATGAACCCTAAAAAAATGTTAAAAAAAAGAGCATAGAAAGCCAAACATGGGCCAAGTGGTATTTCCCAAATGAATTGTGACATCACTCAATCTGCCATTGTCATTTGCAGTTTCAACCGGAATCAGCAGAGCAATCCTTTCATGCACAAACACCATAAGTGTGTATGCCGGTCAAAGTCTGCTTACAACCAAAGCCCAACCTGAAGTATTTTCTGTAATTGGATGTCAACAAACAGTCGCATCAAATCCACGTAAAGTAGGGTTCTTGCATTCACGGGGTTGAACTTAAACATCAGGACAACAGTGAAAGATATCCACTTGTGCCCAGAATAGCTCCCCAGCTCTTTGATAAACATAAAGATTTATTTATATTCTTCTTCCCTGGAATGTTATTCCTAAAGCTCGATGAGAGGTTTGTGTCACGCTCCGAGAAGTGAAAGCATAATGGCTGTAGTTCAGAACACATAATGACGTGAGTGTTGGAGGACTCGCTGAAGAGACGCCCAGATTGTGCAAATATTGACGCCTCTGATTTCTCGTCCAGCATTGCAATTACATTTTGGATTGCGGAGAGGTGGAGTTACCCTAAGGGCAGAGTCTTTCAACTGTGATTTCTACGACGCTTCCTCGACGAAATGCTCAGCCTTTGAATAGTCATGATCAGCCGTGATTGGCAGTTGCTTTTATGGAACAATGTGAGAGGTTAATCAAATCCCAGTCATGGTGTTGACCTCGGTTCTGGGGTCAAGGGCTACGACCTGAGGGTGCCAGACGGGGCCGACCAATTGGCCGAGAGCTATCATTGTCGAAGGTCATGGGCTGCGAAAGGAAGTGGAATGGATATGCGGCAACAAAGGGGCGGCGTGAGGAGAAGCGCAATATTTCCAAAGCACAACACTTAAACATTACGCCCGATGTCAACATCATGACAGTGAATGTTTTTCTGATACGTTTGGAGTCTTTTCGTATCAAATACCGGTCCACATATGTCAGATATATATAAAGTGTGTTAGATTATGTACTGTATGTTGTGTCTCTAAAGCAAAATACAGCAGAAATATTCATAGCATTCCTTACTGTTTTGGGAAGAGCGTTGCCGGCCGGGTTGTCCCACAAAGTCATGTTTCTGAAAATATTTTAGTTTGCAAGAAAAAGAAATGCATTTTGCAAAGCTCCTTAAATAAAGTCTACTAGTTTTTTCAAATTTGTGCAGGACTTGAGTTGAAATGATGTTGATGTTTTCAAATGGGCTCACCAATAAATAAAAATAAGACATCGATTTATTTCTTCACAGTTCATTCTCGTGAAATCAAGTTAAACTGTGTAATGTGAATCTGAAGACTTTATTGACCGCTGCAGGGACTGGTTGATTGATTTATACAGAGGTTGCCATGTCTGTCTGTTGAAAGGCATTTGAACTATGTGAATGATTGCAAATATGAATCAACTTCTAACTTTTAAAAAGGTACTTACACAGAAAATACTTATTAAATAACATCATATATGGTCCAAGTTGGATTTTTCTTTTTGACATGGTGCAATGTTACATTAGAAAACGAATTACTATATAAAAACTGTCAATTCATAGGTTTTGATTGATTGCTTTGACTCAGTATCTCTCACAAAAATCAGTATTAAATACTGCCTTCAGTCATCCATCTTTATTCCACCGTATTTACCATAGTCACCCTTTTTTTTTTTCACAGCTAATTTAGTTCCAAATCCAAGTACCTCCTGCTCGCACATCCACAGTCTGACCTTTCTGTGGCCCGGTCCGACCACGCTGTGATGGAAAAAGACTCCCGTAATCAATTTTCCACCCTGACAGACGGAACGGCCTTGACGTCTCAGGCACATGTGTGAAGGTCTTATCTGATGAGCCACTTGAAGGAGTCATCAACAGACACTTACAATGAAAGTCACTTTGTGTAACAAACGATTGCTGAGTTGTTTGGGGCTTGTGACTATTGATATAAATTCCAAATGCCATTGCCGAATCGAAAATTTGAAAAAGAAAGACATTCATAACACTCCACGCTCATTCATCACACCACAACATAGCAATTCCCTGATACTGTTAAAATATGCTTCCTGAGGTCTGTGAATGGCATCAGTGATGACATCACAGTGATCTGAACCAAGTGTCGCTTTTTTTTTAATACATTATATTTTAATTACTTTAAATGGCATTTTAATCATTATTGTTCCAAACCCAGCGTTGGCGCGCCTGTCGCAGTAGCCTTATGAAGGATGGAAGCTAGACTCACTGCTGTCTATTTATTAAATGGCAGTGAAGCAAAAAGTGCTTTGACAAAAACATTGTGGATTGTGATCAAATGTGAATTCATAGGCACATTTTGCATTAACCTTCTTTGGTTAATTAATATGCAAAATGTCCTCTCATATGACCTATGAGGTCTCACTATTTATGTATTAGCGGTGGGCGAAGAAGGTGCCTCATGCTTATGTTCATGTCGGAAGGGGGTTGTGTTGCTGTGTGTGTATGTGTGTGTGTGTGGGGGGGATCTCACGTAGTGCAGATGTGTGGAAAAAATGCTGGACCAACTATAAAAATTAACCAAACACATTACAGCTACTGCATCACAGTCCTGTTAATGTCCTCAAACAAATGTAAATACATCATGTACTACAGTCCCATTCCTGTTGACTGCGTTTCAGTTATCCAAACTGTACATGACAAATTTCATGTCCCTGAGCGGCAACATAATTATCACAGCTCTTCCGTGATAGCGGTTGAGCGTGATTGTTTAAGGATGCTGTTGGCCGCGGCAGACCGTGGCACAGCACCCGGCTGCGACACTCAAAGGCCCCGGTGAAAGTCGACTTGAAAATAGTCAAAGCAAGACAAAGTGAGGGAGCGCGAGCTGGAGATGGAGTGCGACCAGAAGAAAAGGCATTGTCCCCTCGCAGACTGACACAGCAGCTCTTCCTTCCCAGGACACAGACCCGTCTTTGTTTGTCCCTAGAGGCCATGCGAGTTCAAACAGAGGGGAGCGGTGGTAGTGGTGGGTGGGGTGAAAAGCAGCGTGGATGGGTGGAATGTTTACAAAGAAAGAGCCAAGGAGACACTCCAAACATACTGTATGTAGTTTAAATGACACTACAGTTACATCACTTGTCCAACTTTTCAAAGCTTTACAGCGCAAATTGAATCGTGCTATTGTGAATCTGCATCAAGCTAAATACAAGTAATTTAGAAAACAGTTAAAGATGAATATTTTCCAGTGAGAAGGTGGTCAGTCTGGTTCAAGGGGAGTAACATTCACAGCAAGTTTTTATCGTGCGGTTAAAGTGTGCAATAGGCGGTGAGACAGTTGCTCCGACTGACTTGACCAGACATATTCATTCAAGGCATTTGACTCTTGAGTAAGGACACAAAAAGTCCCCTTTTCATTTGCTAGGTCTGACCACAAACTGTGAAAACTGTGTGTTAACCACCAGTAAATGATCGTATTTTCCGCACTATAAGGCGTTTCCCGAGTATAAGGCGCACCTTCAATGAGTGGCCTATTTTAAAACGGTTTTCATATGTAGGGTGGTGCATTATAAGGCGCATAGATAGAAGCTACAATAGTGGCTGGGGTTGCAATATGCTCCACTAGCTGGAGCTATGCTTAAGGGAATAGAATACAATACAATACAATACAGCTTTATTCATATGGAGTTTTCACAACCGCTGCGGCTGTAACAAAGCGCTTCACAGAGCATTTCAAATATTACGTCCAAAAAAAAAATCAGAATATTTATCCATATATAAGGCTCATCGGATTATAAAACGCACGATCGTCTTTTGAGATAATTGAATGCTTCTAGGTACACCTTATAGTGCAGAAAATACAGTATTTTGTATCATTTTGCTTTTTAATCAACTTTGCTCTTTACTGGAAATGAATAAATGTAAAGTCAAACCTCGGTATTCGAACGTCTCTATTCTCAACCAAATCGGTTTTCGACCAAAAATTTCGAGTTTTTTATGCCTCGGATTACAACCGAAAATCAGTTCTCGACCAAACCGAGCGCACTTGAATGCGCCACTTGACTCCTCTTGCCTTCCTTACACGAGGAAGTGACGCTTCCTCGGGTAGACGCTTCCTCGTGTAGCGTTCCATTGTGAGCAGACGTGTTCAATCAAGATTTTTCATTTTTTTAAAAGAGTGTGGTTTCGGTTTTTGAACAAATCGGTTTTCAAACAGCCTTCTTGAACGGATTATGGTCGAAAACTGAGGTATGACTATATTTACTACCCCAGTGCTGCAGCCGAGGGTTCTACCTTGGTCCACTGAAATCTGACTGAAAAGATGTAACATACACAGTTTTCGAGTGGAAATTTATACTGCTTGTGCGTTGTCAGTCATGTGCATCCTCCAGTCTACAGAGCAATATTTGATTTGGGTGTTGAATACCAATAAGGAGAAAACATTTTCCTGCATCTGTGGTTAAGTGTGAAAAGTGTGCATGTTTTTTTTTGTATGTCCATGTTTTTGCTGTTGATGCATTTTTGTATTACTGGACTTACAAACTGGAGAAACACGTGTCCCAGTGCATGATGGGGCTGGGGTTCTGGCTGCAGGATGGCCTCCACAGAGGACAACACCTCTTTGTGCAATTCCAGGATGTCCTCAATGTTGGAAAACAGAATCTATACACAGTGGGATGATTTAAACGGAAAGGACAGAGAGGAATGGGGAGATAAAGGAAAAGCAAAAGAGGGAGGAAGGAAGTGGCCAACAGATGGATCCAGATGTGGGGCAGAAAGGTAAAACAGGAAAAATGCATTCAGTGTGGAAGAAAATCCAGATTCATGTTGTTTTAAAAAAAGTCAGTCCTACCTTGACGTGTTCAGGTGAGAGACATTGTTGGTCGTCTGCAGTTTGTCTGATTCTGTGTAAAAATGCCTGGAAAGGGGAAAATAAAATTACGGTAAAGCTGTTTAGTGTGCTTGACAAAACTGTTAGCTTTACATTTAAGGGAACACACATGGCACTGAAAGCAAGCAATCGTTTTGTAAGCCTTAAGTTTATATGTAGAAGTCTTGGTTCTATTCGTTGATAACTGCAAAATATGAACACATAAATTGTCAACTTGGAAAAAGATAGATGGGCCCATTTAAAAGGGAAGTCAACCCCAAAATGTTCTTTACAATAATGTGTTCTAAACCTGACATTCCCCTTTAACCCTTTCATGCACCTTGTAACATGATAAGCTGTCCACTGTAGTAATCATCCCTAAAAGGGTTAGTAAGGCATTAAGTCTTTGAACAACATTAAACCACATAAGCATTAACATTTTTTTCCACATTTGATGGAGCCATGAACAGAAAAGAACTTAATCCACCAGTCAACTAATCGACAGTCAAATGAATCGAATCATCATTTCGAATCACTGTTTCATTTAAAATTGGCAGCACTGTGCCGTGTTATCTGTGTTGAATTCGTCAGTGGGTTAGACAGTGTCGCGCTACTATGATGTCATGTTTATTGCAGTCCTGCCAGGGAAACATACCAGTGTTTTTTTTTTTTGGTTACTTTGCTTGCCTTCTGACACCGCATATTTGTTCTATAGATTGAGTTAATGCACCGGAAAGTTGATGTCGAGGACCGAAACCTAAATAACTGCTCCACTGTCCAATTGCTTCCAATAGGACGAAAATAACAGGATCACTCCAATGTTCAGTTAAGGTGTGCACGTTTCTGCTTGAATGCTGGCCAGAAGCAATTGTGACATGTGGACAAAGACAGCAAAAAGAAAAGAGGGATGTGAATCTTTCTTCTGCCATCGCTTCCCCATTCTTCTGGCCATTATCCCTTATCTGACAGTCTTAAACCTTCTCCACCCGTCTGACTTTCGACCTCAACTCCAGACAACCATCGTCTGAAAAAAATAAGAGGGATAAAGCAAGAGACGTCAGTTCGAAAACCACCCAATGAAGATTTTACCGGCGCCCACCTCCTTCCTCATCTTCCTTCCTTTTCCTGTCAATGTAATGAATGGTGTTGCACTCATAAAGTACAACCCCGCCTTGCAATTCTGTTCTGATGGCACTGAATTGAGCCAACAGTTGCACAAAGGAAGTCTGAAAGTTTCGTGAAATCTCCATACCTAGCGCCACGGTCCGAGTGACAATGCATGAGCGGTATAATACCAACAGCTTTAAAGTAATTGAAGATTTTTTTTATGTTTTTTTTTTGTGACTAGTTTCCCCACATCAAGCTATTGTGAAGTATAAAATTACTGCCAAGCCACTGTACTACAAACCCCAATTCCACTGAAGTTGGGATGCTGTGTCTCAACCAGACAACAAGAGGAGCCGCTGCGGGTGCCCGCACCGCAATCAAAGGAACAGTTCATAGTTTATGATTACTCAACTCAACTGTATTTATAGAGCAGTTTCAAACTTTTATTTGTTTTTGTATTTGTATTGATTGAACTGAAACATGAAAATATTCAATCAATTTGATGCCTGCAAGCACTTGCTGTAATTAATAATCAATTCCACACAACCCCCCCAAAAAAATCATCATATCATAATTTAAAACAGTCATCAGCAAGTCTGTACAACAGTGGCAACGGAGAATAAAGCAGTCCCCCCAGGAATTTGCGATTCTGCAATCGGAGAATTTACAGCTGATTCCAAAGCCCTCCGCAAAAATCAAAGCAGTTCGCGTAATCTCGGGCGATGTGCAGAATATTACATTTACCTGTTCATTTTCATTCCGGCAGCTAGCTCTCGCAATCATACCTGGGACAGTTTAGAGTGTTCCATCAACCTACAATGCATGTTTTCTGGAATGTGGGAGAAAACCCTAGTATCCGGAGAAAACCCACGCAGGCACGGGGAGAAAATGCAAACTCCACAATAGGAAGGCCGGAATCGAACCCTGCACCTCTGCACTGAAGTAGACATGCTAACCAATCGACCACCGTGCCGCCCAAAGTTTGCACAATATACCTTAAGTGACTTGTGATACTGTGGAAACAAAATATCATGAAAACAAAAATCACCAACTTCATTGACCCATCTGGTGGAGACAAGGCTTTACTGGCCACTCAAATTTGTGATCTGGGTCTCAATGGCAACAGCAGAGATGCTCTTTATCCCTATCACGAGCTACTGCGGCATGCAAATTATTTTGAAGCTGTAATTTTACGTTAAAAGTAAAATGTTGCTGCTTCAAGTTCAAGTCTGATGCAACCTAACACTTAACGCTCTATAAAAATGAACTCGCAGTCAACGCCAACTTTGGCAAGTGTTACTTACAGTAGCTCCCTCTCCTTAAAGAAGGCCAACACTTATAATCACACATTTGCTCACAAGATTGAAGTCATTATAATGTCTGGGGAGACCAAAATAGAATGCAAAAACAGTGAGGTGCCCCCTCTCTAATTAAACCAGGGATAAAGGGAATCCGTTGTTGGGATATTGGCTGTTATTTTGGGGAGGAACCAACAATACTTTGTGCTTGAGGCGTGCACTAATTTTTTTTTTCTCCCCATATGGCAATTTGTCACAAGTCCACACTGAAGAGTTCAATCAAGTGAGAGAGTGCCCAGTGCCAAATAAGACAAGAGGTGGCTGATGATGACTATAGCAGGCTAGAAGACAGCAAAAGATGAACAAATAAAATAGGTAAAGTGCTAGTGGTACAAGTTAAAGCGAGTTAAAAACAAAAAAATATATATCCTGCAAAGAAATGTGCTGCACAGATGTGGTCACAGGATGGATTATAGTAGGAAGGGTGTTGGGCCAGAGCAACAAAGAAATCCTTTCAATCCAGTTCTCACTCTATTGGCCACCCTCATCCAGGATTGTGTTGGCTGTTGTCATTGTTCCATTACAAAGCACACAGTTTTGTTTAGAGAGAATATTCTAGCTTTCTCCCTGCACCACCCTGTTTCAGACACCGACATCAGTAGATGAAGCAGGGTGCGCACGTACAAAACAAATGCCAAGTGAGGTGTCAGAAATCAATACTTTGATCATCTAAGCTGAAATAATTTGAGTGCGATCACAATCATAAACAGAACAAAACAAAATTGGCGATCCTTAACATGTCCTACCTGCTGTACGTTGTATTAATGTAAGTCACAAAATGCTCTGTCAGCAGACTGTAGTACATAACTGCCCCACTTTGCACTAATACATACATACATACATACATACATACATACATACGTACGTACGTACGTACGTACGTATGTACGTAGATAAATAAATCTGCTCAAATTGGTAAATCGCGAGAGCCCATCAGCGTCGACAATATACTTATTACATCTCACACACAAACACACAGGCACACAACAGCGCACAGCACACACAAAGCGCACACAAGACACACAACCTGGTGAAATAAACAGCGTCGGACAAAAATCATTGCGGTCTGTGGGCGCGGGAGATACCCTCTTAACACGTTGCGGTTTCACTCCAAACTCAGTAATCACAGCCTCCATGGCGGCGAATAAGATACACTTCTTCCAGGTATCGTTTTCTCAAAAGGGAGTACGAAGAATAATCAACAGTGGGAAAGCCGGAGAAGGCATGCTAGCCTCAAAGATAACAATGTCATCGTGAAGAATAACTGAAAATATATGTTGTTGTATATGTTATCGTGATATAAAATGGCATATATCTTGATAGATTTTTTTTTCCATCTCGCCCAGCACTACCTTCATGTAATTTTCCCCAAGAAGACAATTCCGCAAAGCCCTTAATATAATGACATTAAGGCATGAGCTGAATTCTGAAGATGCTATCTCTTACGTGGGCCGTAGCTAAACTGCTTGCTGTGGGAGTCATGAAAAGAAAACACCGTAACTCGATTCTCCCCTCTGAACACAGTTGTTGAGCTCATTACTTCTTAATAAACATACTGAGAGGCAAAAGGACGCAGCTGATGGCCCCTGTTTACTCTCTCCTACCGCCATCTCAGATGACCTTTGCGCGTTTTTTTCGGACATCAGATAACTGTGGTGAATAGTGAGGTCTAGTGGAGGGTCATGCATTAACGTATAATCTCCTGATTAGAAAAGGAAAGCTCTTATCTTCAGCCAATGGGTACTCACAACACCCGCAATTGTAGTTTGCTTACATCATTGTGATGGTCAAAGTGGAACATGAAAAATCATGTCACCGTATTAATCAAGGATGAGCTTTTGACAGCACAGTAGCGATATGTACAAACGGGGTGGGTGAAGTCTGCTTTAAGTGTTGTGCTTGGTTGCCATGGTAATGGACAGAAACGGCCAAAGTAAGGTTGCGAGCGGCACGGGAGCGACAATTCAGTGTGTTCAGTCAGCCTGCCATGGATATTTTTGGAATGTGGGAGGAAACCGGAGTACCCGGAGAAAACCCACGCAGGCCCAGGGAGAACATGCAAATTCCACACAGGGAGACCGGAGCTGGGATTGAACCCGGTACCTCTGCACTGTGAGGTCGACGCGCTAACCACTGGACCACCAGAGAGGTCATATATACCAAATAATATAATAACAAATGGTTCTTGGCTTGGTTCCTGTTTGTAAGCGTTTTTCACATTCGATTGCTCGCAGACTATGCAAGTATTGTTACGCCAGTGAAAATAGCAGCAACATCCATCAGTTTGTTCACAATAGCTGATCAGATGGGACCCAAATTCCATCTTGCCAACTGCCAGCAAGGACTCAAGAGAGAGGTTGCACATGACGGCCTCGAGCCAGAAGCATGGCAGGCTTTAAAGGTAAACTGCTGATGATGCAATCCCACAGGAGGCAAATAAGCTCGATTAGCTCTTCGTAGAGCGCTTATAAAGGCTGCCAAGTACGACCCAGGTGCATTCAAAACACTCATGTCAAGTAAGGTCATGTCCCAAAACAACTCAAAAACGGAAATTGTTCTCGCAATAAAATAGAAAGCAAATTGAAAACATTGTCAAAGGTCATCATTCCTGCTTGTAAATGTTCATGATGAAAAGATGACACAGTTGATTGCTGCTTTCATCCGGTGGCTGCGCAACTAGGTAGCAGCGGCTAAACCGCAGATGTTTACGTGGGCAGGCTGTGCAAACTCCACTCGCATTTTCATGCTTCTTAGGTGGTACTTATTCGAATGATTCGACAGATTTGTTGTATTGCCTTGTTTTGGATGACATACTTCTGTCATGTTACAAGTGTTGGCTTTGTATGACATCCGGTAGCTTTCTCACCCTGCACGATTTCCTCTAACCTAAAAAGCTGTGGAGTATTTTCACACTTAAAACAAGAACCGATGTGGCCATAAGATGATCGGCGTGGAGATACCACGAAGAAAGCAAGAAGTGGTTGTCACGTGAGGAGAAGCATCGCGTGTATTTAAAGAAGTATGTCACTCGATGGATTTTCATCATAGGCGCACGTTGTTTTATCGACCTCCGGTGATCAGATGAGGACACAAGTTGCGAAACCGCCCAGTGCTGCGTCACCATTCACTTTATTGCAGCAATGTACAACATGAGGTACACTTGCACAATCTAATACGTTCCAATAGAAGCACAGTATGTGAAATTCTGCTTGTAGATAGATGATCATGCTCATTTTTTTTTTTTAAATCAACACGGTTCATGGTATGTATACGATATGTTTAGCATAGGGGTTGTAGGTTGCACCGCACTGCGCTGCATTCCATCATACTGCTTCTGATGTGGCTGTTGAATGTAGAAAAAGATGCGAGAAGTCGGGGTGAAAACAAAGTGCCGCAGAAGTGCACAGGCAACACCTCTGCGAGTGTGTTTCCGTGTGGCCTACAAACAGGAAGAAGCTGAAGGAGAACAAAACAAACCTTTTCAGGCGCACACAAATATAAATCTATTCAAGCAGATCGGCAAGTGGCACAAGGAGCCGGGGCAGGAAAATAAACAGTCTGCGCAACGAAGCAGTGCTTCTCGCGGCAGATGTTGTTTCAGGGCAGGAAGTGTGGCCTTTGTAAAAAAAAAAAAAAAAAAAAAAGGAAGGACATGTTTAACTACGAATGCCACTGCTCCGTCTGCGACAATCGGTCTTAAAAAAGTAATCCATCCACCAGTTATTTCAGGTTTTCACAAACTTTCTCAGTTCAAGACAAAAAACAAGAACCTGGGTTCCGCTCCGGGACTTCAACGTAGAACAATATCGATGTACATGGACATACATAAATGCTACATTACACACGAGACAGGATTCTAAAATCCTTTGCCAAATAAGTGCTTGAGAATTTTTTAAAAATGGCTGACAGATAAAGCTCTGTGACCAATAAACCTTGCTCCATTTTGGATCCAGACCCTAAACCTGACAAAACGCCAAGTTGATTGAAACCTCAGTCAGGGCGATACAATCGTAATTCAGTCTTTAATTGAATGCCTCCATGTTTCCAATGGCTGAGAAATTAAGGAACACTTTGGTTGAAATGTTGAATGTTGTTGCACCTCAATACACACAAAATGTAACATTTGCAAGCCAATCCCCAATCCCAACAAACTTTTGGGTTTTATGTCGGGATGCCACTATAAATGGATTTTAGAGGCAATTTGATCTATTATTCCATCAATTCATCGAATAATCATATCAAATTTTATTCATTCATTCATCTTCCGATCCGCTTTATCCTCACAAGGGTCGCGGGGGGTGCTGAAGCCTATCCCAGCTGTCTTCGGGCAGTAGGCTGGGGACACCCTCAACCGGTTGCCAGCCAATCGCAGGACACACAGAGACGAACAACCATCCGCACTCACACTCACACCTCGGGACAATTTTGAGTTTCAATCAGCCTGCCATGCATGTTTTTGGAATGTGGGAGGAAACCGGAGTACCCAGAGAAAACCCACACAGGCACGGGGAGAACATGCAAACTCCACACAGGGAGGCAGGAGCTGGAATTGAACCCGGTACCTCTGCACTGTGAGGTTGACGCGCTAACCACTGGCCCACCGGGCTGCCATCAAATTTTATTTTGCATCAAAGTATACAAAGTATTACGAAAATGTGTTTTTTCCGATTACTGTTTATGAACCAATTGTTGTTTAGTTGGTATTGTTTAGTGATTACAACAATAACTAAAGAACAATTAAGCCACATCACATGAGAGGGACTGATGTACTCGCCAAGCCGTTGAAACTGATTCAGTTACTGATGTGGTCTGTTTTCAAAAGTGAGAGCAGATGTTTGCAAATGTTTTCATTTTTAGAGAGTTTGGACAATTTTGAGTTTAACAATGGCACTAAGCAATGTTTTGATGATGGAAATAATTGTTGATTAATTGGATAATCGATTCATTTTGACACCTCCAGGTTTGTGGTTTCAACCAGTGACAAAAAAAAAAACCTGACCAATTTGTCACTAATAACATTAGATTTGCAAATATTAAAGAAAACAATCGTTTCAGCAAGTGAATAAAAAAAATGAAAATGATTGAATTTCAAATGATCAGGATCATAAACCAACCACGCTGTGATGTATACAATTTTGAATAATCATTATCACTTGTCATCAAATGTTGCCTGTTTTATTGATGTCATTTTTTTTTTGGGGGGGGGGCGGCGTTAGGATCTCTTGATACTTGTTGACAATTTAGAATGTTGAAAAATCACTTGTGTGAACCATGTTACACCTTCCTCATCCATCATATGGGCAAAAATTGTTTTGCAATGAAAACAAATTGAGGTTGACCCCCTCATCCTGGAACTGATTGCATTCCACCTCAGAGGTCACTCATTTAACCTGACCCTTACATTTAAGAGCGCATCCATCATCATTGCCACCTGACACATTGCAAACACTCTTTATCACAGCCAACTGTGCTCAGTGTCATGTACTATCCATCCGGCGTGACTGTATGACCTTCAATCAAAGGGTCAGATACGTGTCGGAGGGTCTGCTAACTGCTGCAGTTAATGGGCAGCAACAAAGAGCCAGACAGTAAGGTGTGAACAGCCAGATGGACCATATGCTGGTGTGGCCTTGTGTTCGCTCCAATGGGCGATGAGTAAAGAAGCCTGCTGCCCTCACGTCTGCCGTGTCAGTCTCGGAACCCTTTTTGACCTCCACCATCGAGCCAGTCCACACAATATCATTATTGACAGGAACTTCTGTTTTGGAAGATTTGGATTCACTGGCGCTATTCAAGAAAAAGCAACTCAAGTTAATCAAAAGGATATTGAGTTGACCCTCAAAGTATCACGATGGACCATATGCTGGTGTGGCCTTGTGTTCGCTCCAATGGGCGATGAGTAAAGAAGCCTGCTGCCCTCACGTCTGCCGTGTCAGTCTCGGAACCCTTTTTGACCTCCATCATCGAGCCAGTGCACACAATATCATTATTGACAGTAACTTCTGTTTTGGAAGATTTGGATTCAATGGCGCTATTCAAGAAAAAGCAACTCAAGTTAATCAAAAGGATATTGAGTTGACCCTCAAAGTATCACCAAAGTGAACTAAAGGGTTTAACAAGGAATATTGAGCAAAAAGGTAAACGGGGTGAGATGAGTGTGCGGCGTTGCTTTTCAAGTTTTACGACAAACAACTTACCTGTACGGCTTCAATGCTAAAATACCGGATTGCTCAATTGTGTGTAGAATGATGAAATGTGGAGACCTACTGAATGGATTCATTCTATTTCAGTAATTTATTTTGGGGGAAACAAATTCCAACTGTTAACCAATCAAAAGTTGAATGGATTGTGTTTGGCTTTTTAAGTGGGTAAATGGAGCTTGGACAGTGAATGATTGGTATTTTTTTTTTTAATCTGCCTCTAGAATGATAATAATACTCATAATTTGTGTGACGTTAAATGCTTTTTTATTGCAGTGTAGAAATGCACTACATCACAAAGGGGAATGTTTCAACTTCAACAACCTCATTCGTTTTTGTTTTTGTTTTTTTAAGTGAGTGCAAAATTTGAGAGCGAGAGGGCGGCACCGTGCTCAACTGGTTAGCGGTTCGGCCTGACAGTGCAAAGGTACAGGGTTCGATTCCGACTTCGGCCTTCCTGTGTGGAGTTTGCATGTTCTCCCAGTGCCTGCGTGGGTTTTCTCCGGGTACTCCGGTTTCCTCCCACATTCCAAAAACATGCACGGCAGGTTAAGGGAACACACTAAATTGTCCCTTAGTGTGAGTGTGAGCGCAGATGGTTGAATGTGTACATAAACTGAACTAAGCAATGCCAAAAACATGTTTCGGGGCAATGAAAGGGAAACGTGTCCAACTTTGTCAGTTGGGAGGAAAAACAGGTTCTTCATCAAAAGAATGGAGAGAGTTACATGCCTCTTGACAATCAACCAAGAAGGGATTTGCTAAAACTTGTCATTTTCAATTGTCTTGAATGAATTTAGAGGCTTAGCACTTTGCTACCGGAGAGAAGGGTGCAAACCAACCACATATTGAGGATTCCCATCCACAAGAAAACAACAAGCTGTAAAATAATGAATGCGTCCATGAATGGTCTCTTTTAGGTGAGCCAGACACAAAGGGGAGGGCCACAGGGCAGTTTTGGAGAGGTCTTGGGGCTATTTTGGGGTCAACATGGCATGAAATTGAATAAATAAATGTCGAAATTCCCTCTTCAGAGGGCAAAGTGCAACAGAGCCTGAGAATGTTCCGTGTTGCTGCCACAATGAAGGATTCTAGCAAACCTTCAGTCGACTTCTTTCTCCCTGAGGCCCAAATTCACAAACTCTACTCTCAGGCACCCTCAAAACTCCCACAACGCTCCAACCAATCCCTCCCTGTCTTCCAAAAGAAAGCTATTTTGGCACAAGCAATCACGAAAAAACAAAGTCTTCTTTGAATGTTGTCCAGTTACTACCCCCCACAACTCACTTCCACTTTGAAGGACTTTAAAACTTCAGGTTTCTTTCAGTAGCTCACGGGGGGATGAAACATCAATGGACCAAAGCTTTCCTGACATTATACAGTACATGTTGAAGATAACTGCTGAAAACTTGCAAAGACATTGAAGTGAGAACTACTACAGGTAGTACTCAATTGTGCCAATACTTGTAAAGCGTTAAAATGTTTATCACCATTTCAGTTTTCCTAACTTTTGGGCCGTGGCTTCATCAGCGTCCGGTGAGGCACTTCAGCATCTATGTAAGAACTTCGACGGCACAACTGCGAGTGACCTAGTTATTATGACTAGTTCCAAGTCTGTTAGCTTGCGAGCTAGCTCTTGACTGCTCATCGAGGTAATGTTCATGAGGTAATTGGGTCCGTCATCTGTCCACGTATTACATTTCTGTCATTCCACGTCATGATGCCATCCGTGCCAATCATCGAGATAACGGGAATCTGCTGATTGGAAACATGCCAGTGACATCTTCATCCGTTGCCGTGATTTGATCAAAACAAACGCTCGGTCAATTTAGCGCAAGCGAATGCTAACGTTAGCGTACATCCCGCGGTAGCAGCAGAACGTCACACATTAAATGGCAACCCCCAGCCACTTCGCATGGCCGCACACTGGAAAAGGCACACACAAAAAAAACTCTCTTCAAACACCAACACCTTTGACAGACGGTAAATCCCTTAACAGCACGTCAGTCTTTAATTGTAACGCGCTCGTAGTGTGGGTTACGCTCTCTCTCCCCTCTCGCTCGACTGCAACGCCAATTGCAGAGGTGTGTCAAACTCATTTTTGTCGTGGGACACATTTTAGTTACCATTTCCCATTGGAGGGCCGTTATGACTGACGCCAAATAAAAAAAGTCAATAGTTAAGGGTTTAACAAGGAATATTGAGCAAAAAGGTAAACGGGGTGAGATGAGTGTGTGGCGTTGCTTTTCAAGTTTTACGATAAACAACTTACCTGTACGGCTTCAATGCTAAAATACCGGATTGCTCAATTGTGTGTAGAATGATGAAATGTGGAGACCTACTGAATGGATTCATTCTATTTCAGTAATTTCTTTTGGGGGAAACAAATTCCAACTGTTAACCAATCAAAAGTTGAATGGATTGTGTTTGGCTTTTTAAGTGGGTAAATGGAGCTTGGACAGTGAATGATTGGTATTTTTTTTTTTAATCTGCCTCTAGAATGATAATAATACTCATAATTTGTGTGACGTTAAATGCTTTTTTATTGCAGTGTAGAAATGCACTACATCACAAAGGGGAATGTTTCAACAACCTCATTGGTTTTTGTTTTTTTTTTGTTTTTTTTAAGTGAGTGCAAAAATTGAGAGCGAGAGGGCGGCACCGTGCTCAACTGGTTAGCGGTTCGGCCTGACAGTGCAAAGGTACAGGGTTCGATTCCGACTTCGGCCTTCCTGTGTGGAGTTTGCATGTTCTCCCAGTGCCTGCGTGGGTTTTCTCCGGGTACTCCGGTTTCCTCCCACATTCCAAAAACATGCACGGCAGGTTAAGGGAACACACTAAATTGTCCCTTAGTGTGAGTGTGAGCGCAGATGGTTGAATGTGTACATAAACTGAACTAAGCAATGCCAAAAACATGTTTCGGGGCAATGAAAGGGAAACGTGTCCAACTTTGTCAGTTGGGAGGAAAAACAGGTTCTTCATCAAAAGAATGGAGAGAGTTACATGCCTCTTGACAATCAACCAAGAAGGGATTTGCTAAAACTTGTCATTTTCAATTGACTTGAATGAATTCAGAGGCTTAGCACTTTGCTACCGGAGAGAAGGGTGCAAGCCAACCACATATTGAGGATTCCCATCCACAAGAAAACAACAAGCTGTAAAATAATGAATGCGTCCATGAATGGTCTCTTTTAGGTGAGCCAGACACAAAGGGGAGGGCCACAGGGCAGTTTTGGAGAGGTCTTGGGGCTATTTTGGGGTCAACATGGCATGAAATTGAATAAATAAATGTCGAAATTCCCTCTTCAGAGGGCAAAGTGCAACAGAGCCTGAGAATGTTCCGTGTTGCTGCCACAATGAAGGATTCTAGCAAACCTTCAGTCGACTTCTTTCTCCCTGAGGCCCAAATTCACAAACTCTACTCTCAGGCACCCTCAAAACTCCCACAACGCTCCAACCAATCCCTCCCTGTCTTCCAAAAGAAAGCTATTTTGGCACAAGCAATCACGAAAAAACAAAGTCTTCTTTGAATGTTGTCCAGTTACTACCCCCGCCCAACTCACTTCCACTTTGAAGGACTTTAAAACTTCAGGTTTCTTTCAGTAGCTCACGAGGGGATGAAACATCAATGGACCAAAGCTTTCCTGACATTATACAGTACATGTTGAAGATAACTGCTGAAAACTTGCAAAGACATTGAAGTGAGAACTACTACAGGTAGTACTCAATTGTGCCAATACTTGTAAAGCGTTAAAATGTTTATCACCATTTCAGTTTTCCTAACTTTTGGGCCGTGGCTTCATCAGCGTCCGGTGAGGCACTTCAGCATCTATGTAAGAACTTCGACGGCACAACTGCGAGTGACCTAGTTATTATGACTAGTCCCAAGTCTGTTAGCTCGCGAGCTAGCTGTTGGCTGCTCATCGAGGTAATGTTCATGAGGTAATTGGGTCCGTCATCTGTCCACGTATTACATTTCTGTCATTCCACGTCATGATGCCATCCGTGCCAATCATCGAGATAACGGGAATCTGCTGATTGGAAACATGCCAGTGACATCTTCATCCGTTGCCGTGATTTGATCAAAACAAACGCTCGGTCAATTTAGCGCAAGCGAATGCTAACGTTAGCGTACATCCCGCGGTAGCAGCAGAACGTCACACATTAAATGGCAACTCCCACCCGCTTCGCATGGCCGCACACTGGAAAAGGCACACACAAAAAAAACCTCTCTTCAAACACCAACACCTTTGACAGACGGTAAATCCCTTAACAGCACGTCAGTCTTTAATTGTAACCCGCTCGTAGTGTGGGTTACGCTCTCTCTCCCCTCTCGCTCGACTGCAACGCCAATTGCAGAGGTGTGTCAAACTCATTTTTGTCGTGGGACACATTTTAGTTACCATTTCCCATTGGAGGGCCGTTATGACTGACGCCAAATAAAAAAAGTCAATAGTTATGGTTTATTCACCTATTGTTTAAGTTCCTGTAACGAGGGGTTTGGTTACAAGAAAATGCTTACGATTTGTCTCTTATTTATTACATATGAGAATTGTAAATTTTGGTTGAGATTTTAGCAAGCATCAAGACGCCAAATAAAAAAAGTCAATAGTTACGGTTTATTCACCTATTGTAAGTTCCTGTAATGAGGGGTTTGGTTACAAGAAAATGCTTACGATTTGTCTCTTATTTATTACATATGAGAATTGTAAATTTTGGTTGAGATTTTAGGAAGCATCATGGAAGGTGACATGTTTGATTTGCTTTCGCGGGCCACATAAAATGATGTGGCGGGCAAGATCTCGCCCCCGGGCCTTGAGTTTGACACCTGTGACCTTTTGCATTCCTTCCCAACAGTAGTCATCAATTTTCAATTAAAATGATCAGGACTTAAATAATAAAGATCATAAGCTAAAAGATCATCTCAAAATGCAGTGAGAATTATAGTGTAAAAATATATAAAGTACCTTGCAAATCAAAATGCAATACCGTAACAGACTAGCATGGCCCTTTCCAATTGTAAAGGGTCATGTGTAATACATATAATATTTTCATCTTGACCATGTCATGTGATTTGCTTGCTGGCACAGATCACAAGCAGGCTGGGACTTCCAGTCTGACCTTTCCTGATTAGACAAAGAATTCAACCATTCGGTAATCTTAGACAGGTTTTGAAAGTCCTAGAAATCTGTTTGCCGTTTTTTTTTTCGAATGGGCAAATGACCTTTTGACCCGAAGGAGAAGGCACACATCTGGTTGTACTTGAGGAAGCCAACAAACATGTTAAGGCTGCTACCTCGGTTGGTGAAGCCCCTGCAAGCCTCAGTGCTGACATTATCCAGCATGAATAAATGTACTGTACACTGCACTTAAACAGATACATTTGACACACGTTACAAGATATAACAGGTTCTATTTACAATTCGGTTGAAGGAGCCCGAGCTGACCTTTTAATACGCATAAAACCTATTTTCTACCATACCATGTGATTTTTTTCCCCCCAATATTTATACACAGTAGCAGCAACCCATTTGACACATGTTACAAGATATAACAGGTTCTGTTCACAATTCGGTTGAAGGAGCCCGAGCTGACCTTTTAATGCGCATAAAACCTATTTTCTACGATACCGTTGTGATTTTTCCCCCCAATATTTATACACAGTAGCAGCAACTTTTGATGGGAGGAGGTGAGGTGAGATCAGGGTGGGGCTTTTGACTCATGCCTCTGGGTATTACAGTGGTTTAGACTTGTTAACTTTTAATTCCTTAAATTCCTGCCGCAGTCTTGTGCCTGGAAAAACATGGCTTAGTAACACACATTTTCGCACGTGACAAAAAATGTCAACTGCCATTCATCTTCGTATTCCATGATGGTGTATGTGCCACGAAGCAAAGTGCCAGTCTTCAAGTGCTATGAGATCCACCACATACCAAGCGACAACGCGACTTGAACAGTCTTGCAGGATGCGGGATCCCGCAACGAGATTTTATGAATGGCCGAACATGCTACGATTTGAAATTTTAATCACGGGTGAACAGCGGTTGCCTGAGATCCGCCACATACCAAGCGAGAATGCGACTTGAACAGATCCCGCAACGAGATGTTATGAATGGCCGAACATGCTATGATTTGAAATTTTAATCACGGGTGAACAGCGGTTGCAATATCGCAGATCTAACCACCAATCAATCAATCATGCTGTACCACTTGGAAAATCAAACTAGCCGCGACAATATATAACACCGGATGTGGCGTTCACCAACAAGAACACCAGTGGTCACTTTTTTTTTTTTCTTTTGCTGCAGCAAATCGGCCAGGCAAACTCTCCACGGCCGCGACAATATATTAACACCGGATGTGGCGTTCACCAATAAGAACACCAGTGGTCACTTTTTTTTTTTCTTTTGCTGCAGCAAATCGGCCAGGCAAACTCTCCAGGTGTGCAGGCGTGAGTCTCCGACTGTAATTTATTCACAATTGTCCACTTCAATCACGTTCGGGTGTATTGCTCGGTATGCTGCGGACCTAATAGAATGACATATAGCGGGAGCCTTTAACAGTTACTCCACGTCTGGCCGGGATGCGAGATAACATTCACATCACTGACCCAACAACGGATCATTGTCTGACGTCCATTTTCACAGACCTTTTTTTTCAGTAGATGGAAGAATAACATTGCTATGAGTTGCTCAAGATGATGTACTTTGCAACCAAAACAACAACAAAATGTTGGCGCTCAGTGCTGTCTTCATCTAATCCTAATAAATAACACCAGTGTTTTCAGTCATTTCTAAAAGTCCATGCACACAGGGAATGTTTAGACAACACTGGTGTCTTCATGGAAGTATTCAACAACTCCAAGAAGCACATTCTCGCTTTTATTAGGCTGTTGCCGCTTAACCGTAGCTGAAAACAATCAAACTGAATTGTTTAATTCTCTCCCCTCCGCTTTATCGAAGCACTAGAATATCAGCAACAGGCAACATTGGAAGGCGAGATTAAAATGGGTGTGACGCATTGCCCGTGGAGAATAAATGGCTTGTTTAAAGCCCCAAACCCTCGTAAAATCTCAGCAGGCCTCCATCGGAACTGTCCTACCTGCTGTTTTAAAAAAAAAAAAAAAAAAAAAAAAAACTTCTATTACATGATGCGTGCCCTGCTATGACTTCAGCTCGGGTGAGGTTGCAATGGACTGTAACCACCAGCGTTGGAGGCCAAACAGAGAGTTACGCTATTTATACCACCCCTCCTTAGAGAAAGTCCAGGGAAACTTGACGCTTGTGTGTGCCACCGACAGGGCAGGGCTGAGACGAAGGAGCGGAGGAAACGGAACACAAAAGGAAGTTGACACACGCTGAAGATTGGAACGGAAGTCGAGACGACTTGCTGCATGACGGCCACGCTGCACCCGCGGTGTTATGTGTAAGCACGCGTGTGTGTCATCCTGTTTGCTTGCAATTACAACAACACGCTGCAGAGAAACAAGCGCACAAGGCAGAACAACACACAGCATCTGAGCTTTTGATAATCTCACATGTGTGTGGCCCAAAGGAAGGACAGGATTTCCAGATCCTTCCTATTATCCCACAGCAGCATGATGATGCAAACCCCCGCCCCGCCTCAATCGGCATTTACTTTTCACAGGGTCAAGAAAGGGGTGCCACAACTGTTGTCTATCGTGAACAGGCGTTAGAGATAAGGTGAGAAGCTCCGTCAACCCAAGGGAAGGGGGGGAGGGTGATTGGGGTTTAGTGTAAGTCAAGAAGGCCCACTTGAGGCGGTTTGAGCAACAATAATAGAAACAAAACACTCTAATGTGCGTGCCAGGCCAGTAACTGGCAAATCGCTACAACACCATCGTGTTCCACCATTTTGGCTCAGCTGTACTGGCACATGCCAAGACTAAACATTTAAAGATGTCTTCTGTGTTTACAAGGGACAGTTTTCATCATTTGCATGGGGGTGGGGTGGGGGGGCTGCACCAGAGTCTCCCAAATACCACAGTGAGAGCTGCACGCACAGCTTAGTAACCTATGAGCAAGTACCAAACTTCTGCTAACTATGGAGTTACTTGCAGGAAGCAAATTATGTGGAATGGATGTCAAAAAGTGAATCATGACCATAAGGGAGTCGGTTTTAGCGCTACTATATTCTACTGATCTTCGGTGGAAACGAGTCACAAAGGAGGGCGGATGTCCAAAAAAAGACCCTGCAGCTTTTATGGCAGCAAACTCCATTGTTATGCTTCTATAGGGAAATCCCCTCACTAAGTAAGTAAATAGAGGAAGAGAAGATAGATGGCCTACATTTTGGTACTGTACATGGCGAGATTCAACACAAAGCTGATCCATAATAGATCCCCGCTAATCTAAGGCACTAAGCAGTGATCAGATGCTAACAAGGGAATTTGTGGCTGGGAAAGAAAAAAAAAACCTGCTATGGCAATTGACTCTGGCTTGTAATTATAAACCAGCTTTTCACTCCAGCAGAAAATTGAGATATGCAATGATAACACCTCAAAAAAGAAACACAAAACCAACCCTGTAATCCCTCTTTTGAAACTCCCAACCACCTCTTCCATCCCACCATTCCCTATGTGGTTGCATTCAGCTCACAGAATGAGCTCCTTAGCGCCACCTACTCATGGTTTCTTTTTTTGTGTGTGTTACTGTAGCTGGGAGGCTTGTTTTGTGCCGCTATAGATCTGGGGAGGGTTCAGCAAAGGGTGGAAAAGGGAGGTTAAAAATAAATCAGTGTTAATTAGTGCAAGAGGTGATGTTCGATATCTGCCGGGGATGAAAAGTGGGAAAGCAGAAATCTCCACCAGGTTTCTCAGCGATGGCACTGAGTGGAGCTCAAATCAGCCACGAGGCTTTAAGAACGGACATCCGACTAAATTTCCAAACATTTCGCAAGATCGCAGTGTGTCAAATTTAAGTAGAAGATCACTCATCTCCCCGTTCATCACATTAAACAAAAGGACCCTCTTCATTTTCAATCATTTATTCGGACTCCTGACTGTCAGAGACTCCATCACAAAAAACAAATTATCTTTTTTTTTCTCAAACCTGTCCCGTTCATGATCATGCAGTATGGTGCAAATGAATGCCTTGTTATGCCAGAACAGTTTTTCTCTGTAACAGTGTGATGTGCTCACTCTGTGGTGACTTGTAATTTGACAGATATTTATTGGACAGAACGAGGTTTGAGAGAGAGAAC
The DNA here is from genome assembly GCF_001891065.2 of Hippocampus comes. Taxonomy (NCBI): domain Eukaryota; kingdom Metazoa; phylum Chordata; class Actinopteri; order Syngnathiformes; family Syngnathidae; genus Hippocampus; species Hippocampus comes. Next base: position 3,479,878 of record NW_017805010.1, read on the forward strand.
AGACAGTGAGAAAATGGAGAACCTTAAATTATTCTCTATCTTTACGGAAACCATGTGTCCTGAGCTCCCACAGGCGGGACCCCCTTATCAACGCCCCTGTGAGCTAAGTGGTAACAAAGACTCGGCTCCCGCTGAGGTAAGAGGGCAAGCTCAGCTGGAGTCTGGATGGAAAGCAAGTGAAGGATTAGCAGCAAAGGAGGGCTCTTGGCAGAACACTTTTTTTTTTAAGTTTAAGTAGTACATTTTCTCCTTGTCTTACCCAATCGGCAGGGCTCCAACAGCGCAACGTACAGAGAACTGAATCCCACGTGAATATGTTTCATATTAAAATGTGTGAAGGGCGCCAAACTCATCTATACCGCATTTTGGAACTCTGACGTTGGTTAGTTCTTCAAGGGTTGAGCAAGAGACACTAAAGTTTGCTGACTGGTTTACAAAAAAAGATCGTAATTTCCACTGCGATAGTTCTGTCTGAGCGGGTCAGTTTTTCATTTCAAAAAACGTCTCCATGAAAAACTGAGAAAACCACGGCAGATGGACAGAATCAGTTGGAACAAGAGGCTATGACGACGACGCATGAAAACAAGGTTTACTTATCAGCATGTGTTTGTGGGACACAGTAATGGGCTTCTAAAATGACACGACTTGTCGCGCTGTTAGACTACCAGATACACAGCGTTCTGTGTCTTGGACCGGGTCACACTACAAATCCATCACCAACAAGAGACTGCCCAGTTGTCACGTGCTTCCATCCATCGGCGCAGGTCTGTCGGGGAGGCGCCACAAGCAGCCATAGTCATGTTGACCGAGGCAAAATGTGCAATGTGTACTGTTTCTATGCTCAGAAATGAACCAAAAAAAAAGAGAGAGTATGAAGCTGTTCCTGTGTGGTGGGGGGGGGGGGGTATGGACTGTCTCTTCTCTAAAAAGAACACGAGGTAACAAATTTGTGACTCCACATTTGCTAACCAACTTCTAGCTAACTTGCAGTTAGCAAACATAGCATGAGTTCAAATGCTACGTATACTTTCCAATATTTCCCAATTTGTTCAAGTCACTTTTTAAATACTCGACACCACATTGTGATTGTGTGCCAATATGAACAAACATTCTGACATGCCAGACTTTTGTCATGGTTGTGAAGCGTCCCAGACGTCTCTAGTTCATCTAATGGTGAACTAATAGAATGCAACTACCTAAGATCAAAGCATGCGCTTCATGTTGCCTCAGAGAAACCACACTTCGAAAGCCTAACACCAATTTCTTCAGCCGAGGTACAAGCAAAACGTCATCACAAACGACTTTTATTATTCCCTTAAGTGATGAAGTAATTGCATGGCATTTGTTACATTTGCTGTCATCGTGATGTTGAGGAATTAAGTTCGCTAAGTTGGTCTCCTTCGTTTACCCACAGCAGAAAGATGGCGGTGAAACGCGCCAGCCTCCTGTAAGGTATATAATTTGAGATTAATTCAACTATGATTCAATTAAAAAAATATTCTGTTGATGTAATAGAACATATATCTATTTGCATATTATAGAAATTAATAGTGTATTTTCAAAATATAGAACATTGAAAAAGCAACCATTTTTACACATTGCCTCTTTAAAGCGCAGACCTCCAACAAGGTTGCCACATTTGTTTTTGAAACAACATATTCTGGCCCTGCACAAGCATTTTGCTTTGACACAGAAGACAATCAACGCAATGAAAATGGAACAGGACCATCCGAGAAAGAATCCAGATTGATGCATCAAAAACTAAGGGGCAGGCAGATGTACACAATCTGCCTGAATTGACTTCGGTCCACGTACACGGGGAGATGCCAGCTTTCACATGTCCACTGACATCTCTGATAAATCTTGGAGGCTGCGCCATTATCACTGCTCCCGGAAGGGGGGTCGGTAAAGGGAGGGCGACTGAGCACGTCCCTCTGCTGCTGCCTAAACCGTCTTGCAACACAAGATAAGCACCGAGCGCCTGTTACGTGGCGGCGACCTAGAGAGGAGCTTTTTTTTTTTTTTTCAACTGATCGTATAATTGGGATCCATGCATCACACCGGTGCAGTGTTCGACTGGTGTTACGTAATGGCTGAACAATATAGCACACTACAACATCATACTGGCATGAAGTGAGGGCTGGGTTGGATGAAAAGACCTGTTTCAAAGTGGGGAAGTGCACACAAACATGTGACAGAAATGATGAGAAAGAGGAAACTGCATGACAAACACTTGCCAATGTTCAACAACCACCGGCATGTGGATAAAACAATAGCGTGTTTGCTGACAGCGGCATTCAAAACAGAGGGAAGCCACATGAAGCCGAGGGCTGGCTTTTGACCATGTGGTGACAAAAAAAGCGATAAAGCACAAAAAGCTGCACTCTATTAGGCACATTAAATGCGGATAATTCAAAAGTTAGCCCACGATTCACGTTCAGTTGGAACGCGACGGCGACAACACCTGTCTTCTGTGAGGTGAAATTTGCAAGACTACGTGCATATTCATGTTTATATGAAAAACAATGATAGAAAAAGTGCTGATGTTCCCTTAAATTGGTCTGGAAGGGGTGGGGGGGGGGGTCCTTGGTGCTGAGTGCTCATGAATAACAATTTACGTGCACACTGCCGATTTATTTTGAACCTGGGTAATCAAACACAATGGAGAGGTGTGAATGACGCCTGCGAGATAAAATCGCAGCAGTCTGTCTGACTTCACAGTCACAGCATACAACACAAAAAGCTGTCAAATGCGTCTATGTAAAGACCGAGTGGTGCACAAATGCACAACAAAGTGCTGTAAAGGTTATGCAGAAAAGTTACTCGAGTAGTAGAAACTGCCGTCGTTGATGTCCACGCCAAACCTCGTTGAGATTCCTAAGATTTTACGAGAGAAGACCTCTGCTTTACTGCAACACAAAACAAGCTACGCTAAACAGAGAATCCATCATTAAATGGTTTTGTCTGTAGCGCCGAATTAATGAAGTTAATGTACTCCTTGCGGACAGCCATGTGCACGACGCTCGTCTTGACCGTTTTAAACTGGTGAGGTCGCGTCCAAATGGAGGTATTTGTGCTCGGAGTTTGGCGTGATGGTCGAGTGAAACGTGTGAAGGGTAAAAATGGGACCACAAAAAGGGGTGAGAGGTGAAGTCAAACTTACCGACTGGAGGAAGAGCAAAGTCCGCACATAATCCCGCTCTGTGTTCAACGTTTCGTTGAGAACACACAGCCTGAGTCGTTGCTGTCGGTCCGACTCCTTGACGGCGTGGACCTGATGCCCGTCTTCCTCGTCCATGGTGGCGAGTAGACCCCTCAAAAAGGTGCCTCGCAACAAGAGGTTGGAGGGTAGAAAAGTAGTCTTCTCACGTCGAATATCCGCAATTGGCTTGCCAGCGACCCCTCAGTCCATTTCGAAGCATCCAAGCAACAAGGTCCCCGGGCGGGAGATGCTCGCAGCACCGCGCACCACGCGTGAAGCTCGACCAGCAAGAGAGGAGAAGTCCGCTTGTATGAGCAAGGAGCAGCTGAGAGCCGAGCAGCGGACGCCGGAGGATGACGAGGAGGAGGGGCCGCTTCACTCTTGGGGTGCCTCAACTCTCCTCTAGTGGCGAGTCAACTGTTGACACCTTCAGTCCGGCCGCGGGGGCCGCAGCAATGAATGGCTGTCGGGAATATAATTGAGGCTGAGGGCGCGCGTGTGAAAGCATTTCAAACGCAATTGAAATGCAATCACATACACGATAAAAATCAAATTAAATCAACTTAATTGTCGCGACACATACCCTGGAAGGTAATTGTGATACCAAACACAAGTCAGGGTAGGCCAGTGAGGCAGTGACCTACCTGCTGTCCACTCTGTTGGTGAAGAGTTAAAACAAAAGAAGGAATAACTTATGATCTCATCAAATTGTTACATTTTAGCTCAATGGTTCATGCTTTACATTAAAATTCTTTTACAACCCAATAATTATTAGTGATTGTATTATTAAAATTGGCAAATCCAGTCCAAATACATGGGTAGTTTTTTTTTTTAACTGTGGTCTGGGACTGTGATGAGGCGGGGCTTAAAATCCAGTCCCATGTCAGCCTCTACTCGTAGGTCATATACATTCAAAAGGTTTGCAAGTAGTGCAAATAGTGATTGGTTTTTTTAGCCTTTTTGTTCAGTGAGCTACTGATCAGTATTTTGTAAAATAGAGCATCTTTATAAAAGTGTTTAAAGTTCAGTTTTTGGTGCCTGTATTTACATTTGTGTAGATAGAATTTAGCTAGAATGAGTCACAACTTTTAAATTCAAGTGAAGGATTACACAATCCGTGACTCCAATGATAACGCACGCAATTTCCATATTTTATAAATATATCATACTTACAAAATATGCCAATTTAAGCATATGCCAATTTGCTTGCTCACTGTTTTCCAGGCATAGTCTTTTTTCGCACAGTACTGAATCCCGATATTGGTGGCAGAAGTCAGCAAAAAGTTCCAGGTGCCTGCTCAAAGCGACGCAATTTTTTTTTCTTTGTTTTTCTGCTCCACAATTCCAGGTATTTTACTCTGATGCAGTATATTCTTGAGACTGATAGGCCATCGTGTGAATTTGTGGTATGTGTTCAAATCTTCCTAACAGTCTAAAACGTTTGATGAAAAAAGAAAAAAAAAACTTACGTCGCTTAATGTCCAAAAACAACACTGAGTCGTCACCAAAATTCATGTGCACATTTCTACTCCTGCCCATGACAACCTCGGAAAATATTAAAACAATTACCCTAACATTTTGGATTTTATGGATGGTAAGTGTTTTCTTCTGCAAAGAAAACCTTAACGTGAACTGATGTCAGAAAACTGTCATGAATCTTTATGTGACATCTCTGCTTCAGTCAGCTAAAAGCAAATGTCAAGATTACAACATTGGATTTCACAGACATGAAACATCTTCCTTTGCATATGAAATCACTGCAGATATGCCTAATATGGAACATTCCTAATAGTAAAAATCTGAACTACTGTACTTGTGTGATTGTACTAATAATTTCAGAGGTCGAATTGGGCACAAGTACAGATGTCCACATTAATTTGGGTTGTGAATAATTGCAGTTTCTGACGTTAAGAGACATTACCACTCCTACTAAGTGGGATATGAAAAAAATACTGCCTAAGTATGCAGTTCAGATAAATATACCTTGTTGTGTTTAGTGTTTAAGAACTGTTTTTCAATTGTGAGGTACAATTTTTACTGTACTACTTTAGTTTAATGTTGGTCATGATGGCAGTACTTGGAGCGAATCACGGATTCAGAGTTGTTCAATGAACCTACCATCACATGTTTGATATGACAGACACAGCAGACAGACAGACGGATTGAGAGAAGCGGATGGAGAGAGAGAGAGAGAGCTAGAGACAGACACAGATATACATATAGTGGACCGTCGCATACTAGCGTATCGGCACCTGTTGATTCATATACAGTATTCGATTACTTTTTTTCCTCAAATTTTGTTGTTGATTTTTGTCAACCTTTTTTCAGTTTTCTATCCTGATGACTTACAATGGGCGTCAATTATACGCGGCTTTTCGCTATTCCAATGTTCTCCAAACAGGACGTCAAGATTCAAACCCAGAACCTTAGAAGTGCCAGGCACACGTGCTAACCACTGTTCTGCAAACGCAAGATCTACTGTATAGCTATTTTCTATACTCTCCAAAGTGGATAACGTAACAAAGGGTAAGCTATGAATACAACCACTGGTTTTGCATACCAACTGGTTGGCTTCGAAATCTTAGGGAAGGGCGCCATGTCGTGGCCAAAACATTACATAACAGAAAAGTCAAAAAATGTAACCATCCACTCTCGCAAATGGTGGTCTGCTTCATGGCAACACTGTCGAGTTGGCCTTGAGCACACCCCACCACAGATGATATTGCTATGCAGCACATAATATATAGGAAGGTGTTTTTAATTTCCTTTAAGATATTAAGAGTATAATTATTTTGGTCCAGTGCAGTAGGTGAACACTGAACACTTCCAAGTCCACATTCAGATCTTCACTTTTTAAGTGAGCAACGTATGCAGTGTCATATACGTACGTAATTGTTGTTTCCGTTACTTGACTTCAGTCTTGAAGTCCAGTACAGCTACTTTGCTTTGAGAATTTACCCCGTAGCTGTTGGCGAGTTGTCACATCCGCGCCCATTTCTTCTTGGCTCACTTTCTCACTCCTTCACCAACTGACAACGGTAATTAACTGCCTTAATCCTCACACCCTAATAATGGTGGCTTTCTTGGTAGAAAAACACAATATGCACTTTTTCAAAAACTTGCGGCAGAAAAAGTAATCTACGTCGCACGGCACCAAACAACAAAAAACACCATCGGTTAACCTTTGATACTATTTATATATTTTTTTCTTACCAATACAGTATAGTTATGACGGCACGACTTTCATGTAGGTTGTGAGACGACTGTGAGTAAACAATCTTGGCGCTGCCGGAGAAACGGAACTCCGTCGCAACTCCGAGGATAAGAAAATATTTATCTAAACGTACATATCGTAAAACTGAAAGTTCAATTTATTTTCAAGAAACATAAAAAACTGAACGGAGAATGAAAATATCAATAATAGCTTTAATGGGTGTATGTTACATTCGGCACTCGTCCCACACAAAAACATACACAACCTGTCTCCCCACCCGAAGTGAGGAATGCAACAGACAACTTGTAAATGCCTTATGCTATAGTATATTTACAAATCATCCTTCATCGCGTCTGTACATGGCAAAAGTCCTTAAATATGATCCAACCAGTGAAGTAGTAACAGGATACAAGGTGGGTCATCTTGATTGTATGTGGGCTTTCCTCCAAAGGTTTTTTGTTCTCCTTCCCAGAAAAAGGCATGTGCATAAAGCACCGTAGTAAAAATTGAGTCACACAATTCGATGTGATAAGTCAAAAAGTCCATGGCGCCATTTCATTTACATTTTCACACGATAAAACTCTTCCTTCAGCAGGGGTTTCTTTGCAAATACACGCTCATTCAAAAAAGGTACAAAAAAAAAGGGAGAAATGTTCAGGTCACCAAAAGGGACTAAGAAATAAACACAGAATGTGCTCAGTGCATTAAGACTTTCCAAACAGAACAAAATACACTCGCCGTTTTCCACGTTTGTGATAAATAAGTTCACATTGTTACAGGCAAGACAGTGAGAGGGGCCTTGAACTAAAATTACAGTGACTGAACACAAACAATTACGGAAGCTACCGCGTTGACAAAACTGCACACTTGTCTTTTTCTTCAGACACAATCTAAAGGGGTCCATTCAAATATAGGATAAGAATGTAAAAAAACCTAGATCTATGCAGCCAAAAGTTTTGCAAGTTTGATATGTATGTCAACAATGCTGTGATGCTTGAGCCAATAAATTAATCGCCAAAGACATTTCAAGCATGACACACAAACTGCTGTGGTTCTGTATAGGGACTTGAGCAAAATGCATAAAGTGAGTCTAAGTCATATTTTTCAGACAAAAGTCATTATCAGAATATATGATGAGTGAATTCCAAAAGTCACACACAGTCGTGTCCATATTTAGATGTGCTGCTGTCGCTTGTGAAAAGTTGGCAGGAGCCTCAAAAGACCACAGCTTTAAACGCGATTGTTTGTAATAGATTACAAAATTATTGTACAATTTTGACTCATTGTGAGTTTAGTGACATTTTTTTTTTAATTTTATGTATTGTTTTATAATATTGACTTTACTCTGGTAAAATAGCAATTACTTGCTCATGTTAATTACAATTGCAAAGTTACATCACCCGAGACCCCAGTGAGGATGAGCTGTTTGGAAAATGGATGGATGGATGGAAGTTACGTCATTTGTGTAGTGTTTGGACTCAATTCTTATTCTATAATCCCAAAATACTTCTTCATAAAGCTAAGGGATTCCAAAATGTTGGCACTGAGCTCAGACAAGCATTTCAAACGGGATTGTATGATTCCATGACATAAAGTGACAGTGTTATCTTTTAAATGCCTTTGATGTGGTGGGGGGAATCGGGGGTGTGGGGCACTCTCGGTCAGGTTGACTGGCTGGAAAAGCATAAAACGCACATGCAGATGCACACAAGCACACAGCAGTGGTTTGTGAGATGGGCCAGTTTAGGTATAAAACGACACCTCCATACAGTAAAAGAATACAGCTGAACCCCCGCGCCTATGAATAACAATCATTCAAAAATCAGTGTGCCTGCTAGTGAGCTGCTGCCATGGCCACCGGCGTGCACAAGGAAGACTTTAGCATGTCGATGAAATGAGATGTCGGTAGATTCGTAAACAATTCATGGCTCCACCTTGGCCGAGATCCCACCAGCTGTCTGTGGAGATGTGTGGTGGGACACAAATTAGTGTGAGCAACAAGAAAATCATGTCGTCACAATTACAGAGGACATTTTTACAATCTTAGGTTGCTGACTGTGGTGTTTTTGTATTGCAGTTCGGGATGAGAACAAATTATTCTTCTCGAAGCAAAAGCAGAAACCCAAAGTTCACGCAAGGCCATTTCAGCTGAAATTGTTTTGGGGAGTCGCTTTTGTTTTTGAGCCTGAAAACGGACAAAAAATAGAAAAGATTTAGGTGGGGAAAAGTAGATGTTTGTCAACACCGACTGTAGCATTAACAACATAAATGGTAGCCAGTAAAATTGAAGGACATCATAGCTAACACGCAACATTTAGTACAACTGCTACACTGTCCGGCAGCTACAAACCAAAACAAATGCACGCCATGTTGTTTTTTTCCAGAGCAACACTTGCAACTACTGGCCTGGCATACATATTATGATATCTTCTATTATGTTTACATTTCTTTCCAAAACTATGATTTTTAATCGTGGAACAAACAATCAATGTGGCAATATAACGTAGCATTATCGCTGACAAGAAATACTGTACTGACACACCAGCATCAAACATCCACATCTCTGTATACTTTCTTCAGTACTCTCGATAGTGATGCGTCTCAGATTTCAAATGTTTTAACTAATAATCTAATCATCATTAACTGAATCACTGTATTTTGATTCTGTCGTTACCACTGGCAAAAGACTATCGCGAATAAGTGTGATTCCCACCCCTCGTACGAATCACATATTTGTGAATGCCCACCCAGACTGAGCACAAACAAAAGTGCCTTTTCTCTCCTTTCACAGACGACACGGAAACGGTAACTGGTATTCTGCCAAATTTTCACTTCAGGTACATTAATGCTAGTTTTTCAGGCTCAAACACTAAAACGTTGCAGTTTCTGTCACACGTAAACAGCCGTTGAGGGAGGCAGCGCAGTCACGGCCATTCAAATCGTCGAGTGAATTGTTGTGACCTCGAAATGAAGCCTCCCCCCCCCCACACACACTTTACTCTCTCCCCCCCCACACACACTTTACTCTCCAAGTCAGACAGTGTTGATATAGGAATTTATATAAATAACAAAGTTGAACAGTATAAATATAAAGATTCTGTGTTTGTCGATGACTTCTGCATGTTTAGCATACATGTGTGTGTTTGTGTGCATGTTGTGTTTGTGTGCACTTGTGAGCCAGTGTTAAGACAGGACATGGCAGGGACTGTTAGAGGTGAGGCTTTCCCTCCCCCACCTCGTGGAAGAGGGAGGTGTAAAATTCGGGCTCCAGTTGCTTGTTGCGGTAACGCTGCACAATCTCCGTGATTCTCTGCTTCCGCCTCACGTGCGGCGGGTTGTACGAGTCACTTTCCAGGCGTTTCCGCCTGCACACGTTGATGATGGTTTGGCGCACCAGAAAGCCTGTGAGGACAGAGTTGTAAGTGAAGGTTTCCTGATAGTCTGAGGATTCATAAGTACTAAGTGCAGTACGGTTGTAGTCTACTTTTAAGATGGATGCATTTGCATTTAGTCTTTAAGAACTGTACTTGGGGAAGACTTTCTTGGACTGACTGACAAGATTCAGTGAAATATATCCACCAATAAGTTTGCTTGCATGCAATACTTTGCTAAATCCCTGAAAAATAACATTCATCAAAATATTCAGAAGACACATAGATAAAAGAAGCGAGTACCTAGTGCCCGGCGGCTGACCACCATGCCATCCACCAGAGGGATCACCATGCTAAATTTGCCCACAGCTCCATGCAGTCGGATCCGAAAGAGGCCCGTCTTCAGAGGGTGGATAAAGATCAGAGGAACGTCCTTCTCGAGTAACCCTGATCTGAAGCAGGAGCAACATCAATAGCAGTGATGAAGTACATGAATGACTTGTGACTTGAGAAGAATGCAGAATGAAGTCTATTTGAGTAGCACAATGTTTACACTACCTGCAGGAGGTGCTGTTGCTCATGCTTGCTTCTAAACCTGTGCTGGTTTCACCAAGAAGATCAGACAAAGGGAAATTTTCTGAAAAAAAAAAAACAAACAGCTATTTTCAAGAAACCATTTAAGACGACAGGATCAAGTTTTGTATCACACGAAAAGTTTTTGTGGAAAGTGATCCACAAGTACAAACATGCCTACCAATATCATCGAAGCGCTCCACCCAAATGACAAACACCTTTGTCTCTGGGCCCAGGGGTGGGAACGATTTTCCGCTCGAAGATCTCTTGGTCTTCACTAAAGGACTCAGCTTGAGAAAATCACACACACAACTTAAATTAAACTGCCCTGTCAAAACACTGCTCAATAAATTAAACTGCACCTTTTTGACAGACTCCAGGTTGTCCGAGTGATTAGGGAATAGCTCCAGTGTGAGATTGGGCTGTTTGAGTATACTAGGCATAAGGTCCATGCTGGTGTCAGCCTCCAGTGTTGAGTCACTGTGGACTGATGACTCCTCTGTGAGATAAAACAGCAGTTTTTTTTAGATCACACCAGGTTTTCATCCTCATCTTCCAGTGCACTTGCACAGGTATTAAAAAAATAATTAAGAATATAAAAGCACATTATAATTTTTCATCCATGTGAGAACTAAATGTAAGCTGTGAAGCACATGCCCAAACATGTAGCACTGAAGCACCAAAACAAAAATGAAAAAAAAGAGTAACATGGATTGATAGATACTTGAATATAAAACCAATATAAAAAAAAAAACTGAGCAAAACAGAAAATAATTTTAAAACTGAATCTGAACAACTATATGTAACAGGCCTACAAAAGTAGATTTCATATTGAATAATTAAAAAATGAACCTATAAAAATTCCACGATTTACAAACCCATTTTTATAGTTAATTTTTTCAATCTTCACAAATGTATGCACTCGCTATTTTAGATTTGGGGCTCAACAAGAAGTCACTCCCTCGTCCTACGTCCAGCCCATTAACTAATTTCAGTGTGGTTGCAAACTGGGTCTAAAATACTGTATTTCTTGCTCTTTTGGGTATTGTGATGGACGCATGTCACAGAAATGTTCAAGACATGTGGGAAGTACTCCTTTAAATTCTGGGAAATAAAGAATAATATGTCTTCTATCAACTTTGGCGATGGTAATAGACTACGAAATGTCAATTATTTTGGGACACCGTGAAAACAGCTTTACTGTTTCAAAAGGTAATAAAAAGGTAACAGAAAATCACCCATCTTCAAAAAAGAAAAAAGAAGGTGTTCATGTGGCTATGATTTCATACATTTTCAGGGATCTCTTTTAAGTTGTCAATGAGAGCACAAATACTGACCAGAATGTTCAGTTAGCGATGGAACAACAAAGGCAATTTCAGTCAGGGCATCTGCGTAGTACAAAACTTTCTTCTCTCCGTTGAACACCGAACCTCCCGTGTCCTCAGGAGTAGCTGCTTCGTCTGCAGGATAAAAGAAACATCTCAAAGTTTCTCATGTCATTGACGGTGACACGTTGTTTCTGTTTCAGTCACTGACCAGTCTGTTGTACATCACTGTCAGACCATGAGTTGAGAGACCAGCTAGTATCGAGGTGTCCTGTCCACCCTGGGTGGCTCCCGACGTCCACAGGCCAGCCTAAGGACAGAAGGAATTCCAAGAAGTGGGGCTGAACGCTGGCTGATGATTCCACGTTCTTCAGGATCTAAAATACACAACACAACAGCACTGTGAATACATCTTTATTCATCACTTTCACGACAGCTGCAAGAAAGCACTTTACAGAACATTTCACTTAAAAATAACAATACAACAGAACACATCACATAAAACATCAACAATAATACAATCGTAACAACTATTCCGACATACACCTTGTTGTTTGAAGTGGTTGTAGATGAGAGAGGGGAGAATCAAAGTCTCCTTTCACCAGTGGATCAGAGACATCATGATCACAGCGTGCATGGCGTCACACACGTCTGCTACAAGCTAAATTAGAAAGTAAACAAGAAGCTGCAGCGTCCAATGACAAACACAAAGATTGGTTCAGTTCTCCTGTCCCATCTACATCCTCTTCAATTCCAAACGCCGACTCTCAGTTCCAAATACACATCTGCGCTCCTCTCTCCTCATCCTCAGCTCCACCAGAACATCCGTCCATCCAGCCACACCAACGCAAACTGTCCAACAGCGCCGACATCTCCGCTGATCAAAACGAGGCTGTGAAAAATGCTGCCCATTGCAGGCGCAAAAAAACACAAGCGCCCCCCAGCTGTTAAGTGGCGACAGTCAAATAGGTACACCCTTAACTGGTCGCCAGGACACACACAGACGAACAAGCATTCGCGCTCACAATCACACCTAGGGACAATTTAGAGTGTTCCATTAACCTGTCGTGCATGTTTTGGGAATGTGGGAGAAAACCGGAGTTCCCGGAGAAAACCCACGCAGCCACGGGAAGAACATGCAAACTCTACACAGGAAGACCGGAGCCGGAATCGAACCGTTTCACTGTGAGGCCGACGCGCTAATCAGTCGACCACCGGGCCGCCCCCGCCATCACAATATCAGAAAGAAAAAAAAAAGTTGGTTATCGATGTCAAAAAGTTTGAGTGAGTGCATTCAAAGATCCACACAAAACTTTCCATACAGCACTATGTGAAAACCTGTTACGAATCTTAGGTACTGTATGCACTTTTCACAAAGTGAACCAGTCACTTACAATCCTACACTTGTTGTGGATTACACTTTAGCAAGAACTGGAGTGACAGTTTAGAACCGGAATTTAGGCTCAGTCCTCCATGGTTCCCTCAGAACACGGTGACATCACCAGACTAAGACTTCAGTCTTAAGTCTTTCCAAAGCTACGGAGTAAGAGCGGACCATTTTGAAAACAACAGAGTATTGGCGGACTGATTTGGTAACCAAGCATTCAAATTTAATGATTATAAGGTTTTCGTTTAGAGATCATATCATTTGGAAATTAATGGTTAGTCCATCACAAACGTCATCAGACAACCAATCTGGCCATTACTTATGTGTTGCTACATCCATTGCTCAAGTAACATTTGACTATGGAAAAATGCTGAGTCTCTCACACCATAAAACTGATGTTGGTATTTTGTTCCATCAGGAAAGCAGATACCATTTTACAATCGTTGTGTGGATTAGTTTTCCTCACCTCGTGACTGCTTTTCTGTCCAGCCCTCATGTAAAAAACAAAGACTGTGTCAAATGGGCGGCAGGGGAGCAGGTCCAGGTAGTTGATGTCATCAAAGAATCCAGGCAAGGATGACTCCAAGCCAATCAGATGAGGAGGTAGACGACTGTTGTTGGGCTCCTGCCAATAATTCACCAACATTGGTGAAGTAACAATTTGGGAACAATCACACAAGAATAGCATTTAGCTGAATTTGAACAACAATAGCGGCACCTCAAGATACTCAATAACCTGTGCTATTAGCAACCATAGCAAAACATTTAGCAGAAATGTTGACAAACCTTGAGCGCCTCCAGGGAAAGAAAACCAAAGTGGGACAGGAAGAGCCGAGCAGTCTGGAACTCCTGCGAAGGCGGAGGAGGTTTGCAGTCTATCTGTGGGTCAGGGAAAGGCTTGGACTTCCAGATGTCATCACCGTGCCGCTCCAACGTATTCTCGTAATCTATTTGCTTGGTCATCAGAATGCGAAGCTTGTCGTGTTGAACTTCCAGCTGAATAAGGAGGATGAGAGGAAACATGTTTAAAGAGGATTCCAAGTCAAACTGTTGTGGGCGGACATCTGGTTGCACAAACCACATTCCCAAAACAGCGTTATCTTTTCTCAGTGCTGAAATGAGTCAACTGTGGTTATGACTTCATTGTAACAGCATTTTAAAATGGATTTAATCAGAGGACAAATTTATATTTTACACTTTATGGACTGGAATGGAAAGCAATTTTACCCGAAATGACGAAATTAACCAACTGGGGTTTGAAATACTGCAACCCAAGAGTTGGCATGTGTTACATCGAGACCTCGAAAAAATATTGGAAGCACAAACCAACTTTCCAACATGTCTAAGTTGCTGCTTGTGCAATGTATAAATTGGCACCATGCCTTTGGCAATGTTCAACCTGACTGATTGCCTTCTAGCAGGCTCCTTTCTTGCCAGACGCAAAACTATCACAAAGATTGAAGATGCTGTGGCAATTTTCTGGAGTGGTTTCAATGCATCAACGATTCTCATGAATTGCCAAGATGAAAAAAAAACCCAAGAGCACCACTTTCATTTCCATGTAACCAAATACAGTCACTTGACCCTTTTCTTCCCTGACAAGTGGCATTTCCATCACCCATTAACTCGCGTCTGGAGAAAAATATCTCAGCATATGTGTAGCTCTCAGACCATCCTGCCAGCCAATACAACACACCTGAGTTTATATAGTAACAAATGTTTCAGACTGTCAGACATACCGTATTTTCCGCACTAAAAGGCGCACCTAAAAGCCTTCCATTTTCTTAAAAGCTCACTGCACGCCTTAAAATCTGTTGCGCCTTGTGTATGGTCATTACGGTAATATGTCAACCCCAAAATGGCTCCTTGCTCGAGACATGCTGACAGCGCAAAGTTCAGACTTAAGGCGATCGGTTACGCAGTTGAACACGGAACTAGAGCAGCGGCAAGAGAGTTCAACGTTAACAAGTCAATGTTATAACTTGCTGTTGGTTAAGTGAACTGTGTCGCTGCTTTATTAAATAGGTTTTGCTGACATCTGATCGTTCTGTTGGCATTCCCTTAAGCGTAGCTCCATCTAGTGGATGCATTGTAGATTGCATCTTATAATGTGGTGCGCCCAATGTATGAAAAAAATTACAAAATAGGCCATTCATTGAAGGTGCGCCTCATAATCCAGTGCGCCTTTTAGTGTGGAAAATACGGCACTTAAAATCCTGAAATGACCTCAAACATCAACAGTGTGCCTGCTACATTAGTTTGTCCTATACTTCTAGTAGCTGTTGAAAAATGTGGTGGTGACAAACCTAACGTAAAGATAATAAAGGAAAACAAGTAGGCCATGGGCAAATATACTTCTATGACTATGCGTACGCTTCCACTAGAATTTGTTCTGTTTGTTGTTTTTGTAACACCTTCATAATTTTGTGATAAAAAGGATTCAAGTCCATTTAAAACGTAATCCTTTTTGTTCAATTATAATCATCGTTCTTTGTTGTGCCGTTGTCGGATTATGCGAGGCTTGAGTCAGGAATTTCTTGCCCGTCTGACATAAAACAAAAGGTAAAGCACAGTGCCGATACACTATCAAATAAACATATTTGAATCAAGTATTTAACATACAATGCTTCACAAAAATTATGTATCTTGTGTATGAAAATAGACCCATTCATCAATGTTGCACTTTACATCCGATGAGAGTTTTATCGTCCATAAAATACGGTCATCAAAAAAAAAGGAATAATAATCATAAATTGATGCAGTAATTCAGCAATTAAATGTAACAGGCCAATCTGCAAATGAATGATGGAAATTTCTCTCACCTCTTTGCTAACAATGTCGTCCAAATCAGGAATGCTAACATCGGCTTTGACCAGAGGGATCTTATCCACCTCTTCAGGGAACGGCCTCTGTTTTATGTTGTATTTGATCCCGACATCATTGTTTGGTGTTGGACGGCCCTCGGGAACAAATACCTGCTGTGGAAGGAGGAAAGAGAAAGGGGGAACGGAAGATCATGAGGGTTGTCAGTAGGGTTGTACAATTTTGTAAAATAATCAAATACAGTCATCTAATTGCAATTGTTTTTGCTACTCAGTATTGCAAATGTGATTTCATATGCACTTATTTTTTTTCAAGGTCCTTATCCCATGAAGTTTTTAAGACAAGCAAAAAAAAATGTGTCTTTATGCGATTTGAAATTGCATTCTATGACATTATGATGTTGATTTCAATTTGATTAATAGTTTAGCTGGCGGCACGCTGGTCGACTGGTTAGCACATCTGCCGCACAGTGCAGAGGTGCAGGGGTCGATTCCAGTGTGGCCTTCCTGTGTGGAGGTTATGTTCTCTAAGTGCCTGGGTTTTCTCTGGATAATGCAGTTTCTTCCCATATTCCAAAAACATATATGGCAGGTACATGGCAGGTGAATGGAACACTAAATTGTAGCAATGTTGGGTGTGATCTCACCCTTTGATTGGCCCGAGCTCCTCTGGGTTGGTGGAAGAGTTGCATGGTCCATGCATGTCTGCCAGCAGTCCCTCGGATCAGAACTGTCACTGACGGGCTGGGGTCTGTCATGAGAGAGGAAGACCACAGCCCATTTAACTTGACGCTCATCCGAGGGTGATTCTTAGAAATATTCAAAATGTAAAAAAAAAAGAAATTAATTGCTGACTCTGCTCATTGCCGAGAGGTTGCTCCAGCATGGCGAGAATGACTGAGTTGTCCAATACAAAGTAGCGGAAGTTACTGGCCCCAGTGGCGCCGAGTCGTGCATAGCGAATCAGGGTGTCTTCATTGAGCAGACTGCAAGTGGAGGCAGGCCCGCTAGGAGACGGGAATGCTCCTAAGACCTGCATAATACTAAATGACCACACAACAGCACAAGCAAAAATGATGAGTTTTTTGTTAAAAAAAAAAAAAAAGTCATTGAGGCAAGGAGATTTTTACATTTTCAGGTTCATAATTATTATTCTCCCAAATCGTTAAGCCCTAATTTGCAGGTTAAAATGAATCACTCAATGCCAACAACATTCGACAAAATCTTCTCTGATACATTATGTATAAACAATAATTGCATCTCACCATGATAGAGTGGCCTCAGCTGCATCTTTCACCCTCATGGAAGCAGGGTTATGCTCCTTCTCTCCTTTATGTCGCACTTCCTGTTCCTGACGGGACTTGCTGCCAGAGATTCCCAGCTCCACTATCTCCAACACTTCAACCAAACAATCCTTATGCAAAACAAGATTATGTTAACAGGTGAGCTAGTACACAATAGATTATTAGTTTTCCGTAATGGCTCATCTAAGAATTCTTCAATTTGGTCCGTGTACCTTTTCATCTAGCATGTCAGGGTGTTCAGTGAGCCACACACAAAGAAATTGGAAGGCAGCTACAATCATGGAGTGAAGGTCCCTGGACTGAAGAGGTGCTGGGCGGCTACACTGGTACACAATGTACCCACATATAGAGCTGACTGCCCGTTTACGGTCTGCGGAGTCAACCCCCACCTTGACCTAAAAGACAAAATGAGTTTAAGCGTGCTTGTGTGTTCCTCTCACTCAAAGTGACACTGAGTCATAATTAGGAGACACCTCTCGTACCATTTGAGGAGCAGAAAGTAATATTCTAAAATATATCTATTATTTTATCATTTTATTTCAATTTAAATGAGAGATTCTCCCTAGTGGGTAGAATGCTAAATTACATTTGGATTTAAGCTGTAAAAGGAAGCATTCAAATCTGTATATATTAGTTGTATTGATGTGATTTTTAAAAAATATATATATTATTATATTCCGTGGTTTCCAGAAGATATTCTCGATCTGAGCCACCTTTAAGCTATAAAGCTCTCAGATCACAGCAGCTCACTTGTGATATGGAAGTGATTTGCTAGTATTCCTTACATTTTACATCCCTTGTTCTTGTTTGAACTGAATAGGGTACAAGAAGCTAAGCTACATGTTTGTAGGGTTTGGCCATTGTAGCATTACCTTGGCAAGGCCAGCCAGAAGTTCCAGGGCAGCTAATGAAATGCTCATATCTTGGCTCCATTGGGAGTTGAGCCTCTGGGTGACCAGGTGGATGCTACGCACCAACAGGCCTGCCGCTGTATCTGGAAGAGCTAAAACATATAACAGCCCGAAATACCAAATAGAGCACAGCATAGAAAATACACCACATGTTGGTGTTTAAAAATGTGCGTGAAAAGAGAAAGGGATGAGGGGGGAAGCACAGGTTGAGCATATTTTGCACATATCCAGGCCTAGATATAAATGTAAATGGTACAAAATAGGGCAGGGCAATGCTGACAATTTACTTCATTAATTCCTTTACAACTTTTTTTTTCCCTCCACAGTAATGCCCGATGTCCCAAAAAAATTTATACACAATACTGCATGTGATGCATTCAAATAAGTGTTGGCACCGCATAGATTTGGCTCCAGATTAAAGACATTTTTTTGTGGTATGTGTATACCATCACTAAATCATGTTCAAATAGAGGACGTACAAAATTGAGTGCCTGGTGGTTGTTGTTTTCCCTAAGTCACGTTAGCATTGGACCATAAGTATATTCAAGGTCTTATTTCAGTGGTTTCATTCAGTTTGTCACATTCAATGGTACAAATGTATGTTGTAAACATTGCTCAGCCCGACAGTACATTTGAAAAAGATATGTTTAGGAGGAGAAAAAAAAATAATACATCTCTGGAACGTCATTTGGCGAAGAGAGTTGGAATAAAGCACAGCATCACAGCAACTTCAATTGCTATCACCTACAGAGGCATTTTATCCAACGCCTCTTAAATCTGCACATCACTTTAACCACGTTAGCTATTAAGGGGGAAAAATGTTCAATTAGTACATTTCATACTCTAATTAGACAAGAAAGCAAGCAAAGATGACATCTAACGATTCATGTTACCATTTAAAGTAATTAATGAATTCATCAGAGATACTCTGGAATGAAAATTCATGGTTGAAACCGAAAACAAGCAATGGGGAAAACAAGGCCCGAAAATCGGAAATCGAAACATCCAAAGATCTTCAGCTGGATCATTTTCTGCACTTAGCCAAATTAAATGTGAGCTCTCTGGTTTCTGGCAAGCGTTGCACACGCTTTCATGGCTACAGAGATAGCAATCTCAGCCAAAATGGACTCATTTGTTTTTTTGTTTTTTTCAGGGTTTTATTGCCCTCCTGGAGGTAAATATCAGGGGTTTCATTTCAGGTTTCGGGTGTCGTTAATATTTGTCAACTGCGGCCATGTGAAGCCCTTTGAGGCTTTTCTGTGATTAAGGGCTGTGTAAATTAATTTGACTTGACTGACTTGAAAATAAACGCACAACCCCAGAAGATTTTTGCAGATTTTTCTAATCGTCGTATCAATGTTTCTATTGTGGAAATTTGCAATTAAGAATGGGCACAGGCCACGGCACAGTCTCTGGCTTGAATGAGAAGAGTTTGGCCTGCCACAACACATCAAGCGGGGAGGTGATGGCGGTCGGATGGCTTAAATGCTCACACTTGCCCAGCCAAACGAGGCCAAGTGTGGCTCCACAGCGAGATGCAATATGCGTGTCGCCACATATTTTCTGGTCAGCCACAACCCAGAGAAGCAGGGGAGCTGATTGCAGTCGTCTGGCAAGTTTAAGTGCTCACACTCACCCAACGGAGAGATGCCAAGATGCTTGCATTTTTTTGTGTGTTCTCCAATGTGAGTTCAAACCATGTTTAAGTGCATTAAAATGTGATTACAGAGTGTGGGAGGGGTACTTTAAAGCTGAAACTATTTATATGGTTTCTCTATATCGCATATATTTACATTAAGTGGATGGGTCTGGAACACAACTGCTGCGATGAATGGGGGATCACCGTAGTAACAAACTACAAAAGGAATACATTTTTGCGTGTGTGCTGATGCCTCCTACCATAGTCCCGAAGCAGGGCTTGGGCAGGACGCTCACAATCTGGGCTGGTAGCCTCCGTGCTTCCCCCACTGCTGAAGCTAATGCCACTGTTGTTTCTGCTGTGGCTCTGGTTTCTCATCGTTGAGTGGCCGCCATCGACGCTACCCTAGCAACATCAAAGCAGCGGATGAGAAGCATGGACCAAAAGCCTGGGCCAAAACGCTGAGCAGAACACCACTTTTTAATGATCTTAAAAATAAATAAAAAAATCTAACTACTACAGAACTAATACCTACTGTTTCAGTCTGTGCACCGATGGACTCCAACAGTGCAGAGTCTTGAACAATGTTCAGCATCGCACCTGAGAAGGGAGAACAGATTAAAATGACAACTTTAAAATTAACAAAAGGAACACTGGCTACAATGCACAATTAAACAAAAGAACACTCTGTCACTCTGTTAGAATGACACGTAGTTGAACATTTGTGAAATTGAATTTTAAAATCTAAACTCAAGGTTTTCTCACAAATTGTTGGACTGATTTATGTTGAGCACCGTACGATACGGTACATATTAAAAAGAAATAGATTAGAAAGAGACACAATTCTAAAATTTAAAACACTGTACACCATACTTGCAGAGTATGGAATTTTTGTCTTTTCATTTGACTATCTGATCCTTTTTTTCCATTGAAAATGCAATGTTAAATAGATCTCAAGCATTTTCTTGAAATGCAAGCACTGATCGGATGCCTATCTTGAAATAAAGGAAAGATATAGCAGCAGATACCCAAGATGAGCTGTGTGTTGGCAGGATCAGTCTCTGTCTGCAAGGCTCCGATCAAAACATTGACGAGGCGCAGCCTCAGGGACAAAAAAGACACAGGCTGGTCGTGAGGCAATCCATCCTCCTCGTTAAACTTGCCCTCCAACAGAACCTTTGAAGAGACACCATCCCTCTCAACACTGAAGTGGATGTACTATACAGAACATTCACCTCCAGAAAAGCTCAGGGAGTGAATAAAAGCTATGAATTACCTCGGATTTCATGTTGCCAAAGTGATGTGGCAATGGCAGCATGGCCAGTAGAATGTTGATGGAGGCTCTCCTCAGATCGGTGGGATTTACATACATCTTGAATTTGGACAGCTCCCTAATAGAAATGACCACAGCAAGTAGACTTCAAGAAACTTCAGGTGATATCTTGAATCTTAGTGGAAATATTCACGACAAAAGATGCCCAGCATTTAAAAAAAAAAAAAAAAAGATACACAATTCATGTTAAAGTCAATCTGAAACTTTTTGCAACATGGTACTAGCCTGACCTGTCTGGTACAATAGTCTCCAAAGCCGCTATGAAGTATGGTACAACCACATTGATGCCCTTCAGGTCAGTACAGAAGAGAGAGGAAGAATTAAGAATGATGGAGGCCAAGACAGGTCTACAGATGTAATCAGAGATCTGGAGACCTTGAATGAGCACCATGTAGAACCTGTTGGACAGGAAAAAAGACATTTCTCAACATTGTTCTAAGATTTGACATAAAAGACATGATATTAAATTAGGTTCCTTAACACGGTAGCCACAGTTATGAATTACAACCAACGAGCATCTCCACCTGTTCTTCACCCCCCCCCCACCCAGAGGGGAGGTGTCAATTTCAGGTGTAGTGCTTATTTGAATTTCCGTCGATTAGAGTCTATTGAGAAAATATGCCATTTTATTAGATAGTGTGTGATGTTACCTGGATAGATAAACAGGTAGAATTTCTTCACTGGTTTTCTTGCTACAGAAGATGCGACATAGAGTCCCGCAGGCCTCAGCCCGACCTGCCTCATAGCTCTCTGGGAACTCATTTGCATCAAACATGGGATTGGACACCATTGATTCGGTGGACATTTGGGAACCTTTCCTTCTCAGCTCCAATCCTACTTGTGTGGCTATTGCTGCATAGAGTGGGAAGAGACAGAATGAAAGCACCCTGAATTCTGAGGTGGCTATTCAAGTACATAACTAGTGCTCATGCACATCGAGGAGAGGCAAACTTAGATGCTAGCATTAAAAAAAAAAATAAATAAATAAAATTAAAAATGCCATCAAAAGAAAACAAAATTGACATCACATCCATAATATAAACTGAATACATCCATGACAATCGAAACACTCACATAATTCCATAGCATACAATCGAGGGAATTCTGACACAAAGAGTTTGCCGTAAAGTTCTGCTACCCAGGGACATAAAACATGACCAAGTAAAGGGAAATTAAATGCACCTGTTGCAAGACCACAAAACAAAATCCCTGTGTCAGCTTTCTGGCTGTTGCAATCAAACGACGACCACTCATCGCACAGATCATTCACTTCATGCATTGAGGCACCAAACCAGTATAACCAGAGATCAAGTCAAACGGACAAAACAAAATGAACAAAATGAAGCTGAACTTGAGATGATCTGAAGCCAAATAAGAAGGATTAGTGTGACCGAAGGAAAATAAATAAAAACACATACTGGCAATGTTATGGTCGAGACAGGTGGTCAGTTGGTGAAAATCATTCCATCACTTCCAGAAAACGCTGAAAATACGCTGATGAAGTTTTTTTGGGGGGTTTCTTTTTGGGGGAATGATGAGGAGTGAAAACGTAAAAGGATGGCAGTAATGGCGATGATCATGGGGCAACTCAAGTCAAAAACGGGAAGATTGATCAAGAAACGCAAATCAAGTGAGGGGAAAAAAAAGCTGCTGTTCCTACTTACAAGATTTATAAGAAAGGAGAATTTGGATAAAAGAGGCTGCAAGATAACAGAAATAGTGGAGAGACACAAAATCAAAGATCAGCCAATTCATTTCAAGCATGAATTGTGTTTTTGCTGTTGTTGTCCTCTATAAATGACATTGACTCACTATAAACAGACACCGGAGAAGCGTATACAGGACACTACACAAATAGAAAGACGGGGAAAGAGAGGGAGCGGTATAAGCAAGTACTCGGCATGCTGTCACTCAGTGGTCTTGGAATTACCATAGACTGCATTCCCAAAAAGTCGCCTTAGCTCTGAAGGGGAACCTCGCCGCAATTAATTGCAAGGTGTGTCATTCAGTGAATTAAACGCATCACCTCAAAAAGATTGCTCTTTTTGTCACCATACAGGCGGTGCCCCGACAAGCCCATTAATTTACTGATTGGCTGGCAACTAGATCAGGGTGTACACGCCTACTGCCGAAGACCCTCGTGAGGATAACCAATTCGGATAATGGATGGATGGATGATATTTGCATGGTCTTACAACCGTGCAGAAAAGTGCAAATTTTCCTGATCACCAGTGCCGTTCAGGCAGGTGCCTCAATTGTCGGGCCAAAACCAACGCTACATATACACAAGTGGTCGGTCCACAAGAGTAGAGTGGATGTTTTTTTTTCACAAATTGCTGACAAATCTAAAGTGTTGAAAATGGCTTGCGCTCTCTGATTATGCAATGTTAAACAAATAGGCCATTTCTGGGCTCTTCTGAAAAGTAATTTTGGACGGTCGAGGGTTCCAACCGACGTCCGCAATATGTGGCAATGCAATGTTGAAACTTTTAACAGGGCAATATTACTTCTGCCTGGAAGTGCGATATTCATTGACATTTGAATAAAACCACACGCCAAAATAAACTGCTTCTGTGAATCACATTGTAATAAGCAAGTCGCAATTTTCCGTCGACCAATAAACAAGCAGCAATGTGTCTGGCCCCACCCATGCTGTGACACATATCCTCCACTGTGTTTGGCTCATCTTGCGGGATAGCAGATCGTCGTTTGCATACCTGCTTGACTGCGGATTCTTAAGTGACCGTTTTCTATGGGTTCTTACAGTATACGGTGCAGGCAAGTCCGACTTTTGAGTTGCTCAACTTCAATTTATTAGTACACTGCACTGCATCATGCTGGGCAGCACTGAGTTCTACTGGGAGAGAGGAAGCATAATTAACAGTAAGAGGCAGAAAAGGTCCCCAATTAAGTAATAGTCATTGTTCCCACGGGGCAGATCATATATGACTGAATATTGTTGTATGTTGTACTTGTTATGTATTGCTGTGCTATCAATTATTTGAAGGTTTAGAGTCACCATGATATCCATGCTAATTTCCATTAGCTTGTCATGACAGCAATAAGACAGCTGACATTGGATGAAATCACAGGGATTAGTTGAACATTTTGGTGGTTTAAAGACACAATGCTTGATTCTCTTTTGTTTTATGGCTCAGTAAAATTTAACTGGGAGTGGCAAAAATGGTGGAAATAAGCAGGTTTTGCCTTGTTTGGAGAACTGCGAGAGAGAGAATGAGCACAGGTGCCAAAGGAATACTTAAAAAAGTGATTTAATAAAGTTTAATAAGTTTGTTTCAATATGTTTAAGTGTGTTTCAAGAGTATGGAAGGGATAACACCCAAAAAAAACATCTGTATCACTGTATACAGTATCTTCACAAATTGAAGGTGGCTCTGGAATGTATCCCCACCCCCCACGATAAACGGGGGTGCATTGTAGTCAGGTTTACGCTGTTGCGTGATGTGAATGGATTAAAATCTGGCGAGAGTCTTCTCGCCAAGCCCTCCACACATAAATAGACACAAAAAAAGTTTCAAAGTCAATGGTTGACAAAGAAAAAGGAAAGCACATCCCAACAACATACAGTTCAAAATAAGACACCAAAAACACAGAAAACGCCACAAAAAGAGGCATATTAATTGGCCAGCAGCAAAACACCCAACTGCCCATGCATGGAATGGAAAAGATAGAATGGGGTATACTGTAGTCTCATGCCTTACCAGTCATGCTGGGGTCTCGACTGAGGCCGCTGTGGAGCTTACAGTGGACCAACGCAGCGTCAAACAACCACTGGCCAAACAGGTTGAGGATACTATTGACTTTTGGTCGCGCTGGAGCAGGGAGCGGCCGCGACTCCCAACTGCTCTGGTTTGGGCTGGACAATAGTGTGG
Organism: Hippocampus comes; assembly: GCF_001891065.2. NCBI lineage: Eukaryota > Metazoa > Chordata > Actinopteri > Syngnathiformes > Syngnathidae > Hippocampus > Hippocampus comes. Next base: position 3,504,852 of record NW_017805010.1, read on the forward strand.
GAGATGAAGAAGTTTGTTGCTGCTGCTGTTGCTGCTGGGATGCTTTTGTTGGTTGACTCCCACTGCCCTGCATTGGGGAAGATGCCACATTCAACGAATGAATACGAATTAAGATAACTAATCCATCTGTGGGCGGGACAGTAGCCGAGTGGTTAGCACATCTGCCTCACAGTGCAGAGGTGCAGGGTTCGATTTCCTCCCACATTCCAACAACATACATGTCAGGCGAATGGAACACTCTAAATTGTCCCAAGTTGTGTTTGTGGGCACAAATGGTTGTTTGTTAATGTGTGCCCTGCAATTGGCTGGCAACCAGTTCAGGGTGTACCCCACCTACTGCCCAAATTCAGCTGGGAAAGGCTGCAGCACGCCCGCGACCCTCGAGAGGATAAACGGATTAGAAAATGGATGGATGGATAATCCATTGGTTTTGTTCAGCTATCTCACGAGGCCAAGATTTTATCCAGCACCACCCACCTGCTGTTAACTGAAATTGACATCAAAGTCCCGTGTGGCCCTAACAACGTCACATGACCAAATCCAGAAAAAGGTGAGCAATGATGATTGCCATGCGACCCCGAGAGGAGTCTGATGTCAATTTCAGTCGACAACAAAGGGCAGTAGTGTCAAAATGGCTGCCCCCTAAAATGAATTTAAATGGGTGGATTAATCTGCTTGATTATTCATGCAATATTAATCGCAATACCAAGTTTAAATTAGTGGGGGGAACATGGAATATATAATTGCAAAGACATTTTTTTATTTGAGTCCCCCTTCAATGACCGATGTGGAAGAAGGTCATATAATAAATAATATAAAGGACAATCAAATAACACTGTGCATAAAATGGACTTACAGTAGAACTCTTGCTCGTGGTTTTGGTGACAACCGTATGCCGCTGCTTGCGGCTGTGAGGTGGCGTGGTGTTGGCAATGGAGGGGGGCGGAGACATGCTCATTCTGTTGACCGGCGTGGGCGGGGCACTGTCAGCTCTGGGACGGGATATGCCTGATGAGACACAAAGATCGAATGACATGGTGCCTTTCTGTAATAGCTGGGATGGGAAGAAGAAGGTGACAATCACTGAAAGCATTTTTCTTTTTTGCCGTTAAAAGAGAAGGAAACGGAGTGACAACTGAATCTGGGAGTTGATTTTAGGCAGGATTAATTTGTTAACATGCGAGACAAGTGGTTAGAACCAAATCACAGGTGCTTGATATTCATCCTGATTGACTTTTTCTTGCCCACAAAAGAGCCCTTGCAGGTGTTACAGATGCACCTGCAAGGTGGTCTGGAACTCGAGTTTTTAATGTCATCACCACCAATGAACAGACCACTTTCTCATTTGCCCATATTATACAACATGGCAGCTGGTGTCGGTACCATGGGAGAGCAGCACTGGACAAAAAGAGAACACCCTCTCCCGCACATCTCTCTTTTCAACTGAGACACCTATAGTGTAGAGAAAAAAAAATACACACTGACATGGAGTGATTTTGATAATTTAACTGACGTCAGAATTTCTCGCAGGGAAGCGCTCAAGTCACTGCAATAATGTACAAGCACAAAAAAGCAAACATGTTGCCTTGTAATTCTTGAGGATTTTGCCTATTCGGGTTAAGTTACAGTAAATGCCTTGTTAGGTATATTCATACTGCATGCATGCATTCATGCAAGTATGATGTTGTATATACTGTACAAATGTTCAAAACAAACATTTAAAAATTGGCCAGCTTGTGATCAGTACTGTGCTCTGGAAGGCTTACATATTTATTCATATCTCCTTACCAAGGAAGGCATCCACAAGGCAGCTAACTCCCCTCATGGCCCTGAAGAAAATCTGGGGTAGTTGCTTGAGGCAGGGGTGCAGCACCACCTCATGTGGGATGCTGCTGGAGTTGAGAAATTGTTCTTGAAACTTTGGAGTAGTGCTCACTATCGCTGGGTTGCTCAAGTCCACTGGGTTGCTAGCAGCAAAAAAGTACAATGCAATGGAATTATTTTCGGAATTATCTCTGCTACAGCCTGTATTGAAACTGTACAATAACAGACAGGATTCATGATTGGATAAAAATGGGAAATTAATCATTCATCATCTATTGCACTCTGTTTTAAATCACCAAAGTGAAAATTTAAAGAAAAACAAAATGTTTTGGTTGTGACTTATCTCTTTCATATGGAATCATAATGTGAGAATTTCATTTTATTTCTTATAATGGACACGGGTGAAGGTCTGAAAACGGTCTTTGAGGATGTAATTGGAGGATAGTGTATCGACAGGCAATACCCATCCCCCAAAATTATTTACATAAGGTGTTTAATTCCTTGTCTGTGCCACGGCTCCTCTGTCACCCCCAACAAAAACACAGGCTCAATGGAGAAACGGCATTACATGCAAGGTGAAGGATGCACTGACATTGGGCTAAGTTCATGTACCTGAGCATGTGTAGAAAACGATACCACGCCTGTGCCACACAGTCATTGTCCATCTCTAAAGGGATCAGGTTGGCATCCTCATCGGGGACTTTAAAAGCCGGGAATGAAGGCCCATGGGTGAAGCGCAGAAGTCTGAATAGAAGATGGCAAATGTTCCCACAATACTCATTTAGAGGACACTACAGCTTCTCGACAACCTTCAATTCAATGGCCATTATTACAATACAGTTGAAAAAGAGCCAGGCCAGCGAAGTACAGTAAAAATCACTTTTTATACCTGGAAATTTCAATTTACCGGTACTAAAAAAATAAAGAAATAAAACATGCACCTTATGTGAATCCACACAAGCCTCATGTATTTTGTGACCCTTTGTCAGCAACATGCGGTGAGGTTTCTAACTGGTGAGGCACTGACTCTTCTGGAGTTCCCAGTTAGAAGATTAGCCTGTATTTCAATTTTGACCTTCATAAAAAATATTTGTTTACAAAGCTTTTAATTATGCAACACTCATTGTTGTTTTTTCAACCGTCCGAGGCTTCCTCTAGTGGTTATATAAGTCTACGGAAAGAGCGCCGTGCATCTTCCACACATTGCGCCAATGGAGCTCAGCATTGCTACCTGTGGCAGCGGCAAAGTACTTTCTTGGCTCCATTATGCACTTATAGTCGCTTTTCTGGCTAATTACAAAGAGTAAATATGTCACCCACATTCATTAAATACGATATGACACCGACTGCTATAAACATCAGCATGTGCTGCGCATGTGTGATAAAATACGGATATTGACGATATAAAGACAAAGCAGCGATGTCTCTTATGTGTGGACTCGCGCCAACTGCCAGCAATGTATTAGAACAAGAAATACGTAAATTCAGCTATTTTATTAATTTTAATGATTAAATCATTCACATGATTGAACTGAAAAACAGCAATGTAAAGCACCAAGATAAAATGGAAAATAATATGAAGTCATTATTATTAGATTTTGTCATTTTAAAAAATGGGCTTGTCCCATGCAGGGGACAAGTAGGCTCTTCATCCCCTGCTTCCCCTGACCGCACATTCCCGTAGAGTGTGAAAGTTTATCTCGAAAAATTTCTTGTCTAACACGTTCAGCATAGAAACAGAAATGGGACTTGTTGCCAAACTAACCTGGAGGTCAGGGCACAGGCGACCCGGCTCCACTGCTCAACAACCGGCGGATGATGTCTCCAGTTGGCCAGCATCTCCCTCGCTGTCTTCCAGTATGGCGGCGTGGGAAAGCAGCGGGCACACGCCAGGAGCCACACCTCAAACAGCACGGCCATTAATTTCTCTGCCAGTTTCTCTGCGACGCCCACTGGTAAACAACGAGTTAGGAAGTTGTGGTGGTTAGTAAGGCAATGCAAGTTGATGACATCAGCTAAGAAGGTTGGGTTTTCATTCTGCAACCTCCTGCTTGGAAATAGATAGATCTCTTCCATGAATAGGGGCTACATTTATCAGAGCTGCAAATTAAGCAGAGGGAGAACATCAATTCCTACCTCCGACGGTAGGCGGAGCAAGCAAGGTGTCGTTGATACGAAGTAGGAAGAGCAGCAGCACCTCCCAGGTCTCCCTCACCATGCAAAGTGATTCTCGTGCTAGTTTTTGGACAGCAATCAGGACTTGCTGGCATAGTCTGATGTGATTCAGGCTGTGCTGCTCAGGCCTGGAAGAAGAGAAAGACAACAGTTTGACACGAGTAAATGAAATTTCTGACATCACATTTAAAGATGACACCATGCAGTATTAAAACATACATGCCTCCCATGATTACCATACACTGTGTTTGAATATGAGCAAATGAGAAACTATTTTTGTTAGATTGTAATGATTCACTTAAAATGTCTTGCAGCTCAATTTTTTTTTTTTTTTGGGGGGGGCACCTAAATGTTTGTAAACAAGATGAAATGCTAACGCATGAAAGTGAACTACAACTCAACTGTGCTTAACAAATTTACTGGATTTAAATAAATTGCTTTAACTACTGTAACGTCATGCACAATTTGAACATTTGCATTAATACTACCACATATGGGAACCAGTGATGCCGTTTCGAGCCTCAAATTGAATTTATGCTCAGTATAACGTGAACAGTTACATGTCAGTACCGTTTAGCAAACATCTTTTTTTTTTTTTAACTTTAAATTACTTTGAATTTGTTTCTGTTAAACGGTTGTTAACTTGTCTTCACCCTCTCTGACATAAAGTCGTAAAGACCCAAAACAGACTGTGGCCAAACATCAACAACGTCTGCAAAAATGGTCAAGACACATATTCGAGACCCACCTTGGTACAAAGACATTGTGGAGATGTTTGAGGATGGTCTGCACATACATATTGGGCTCTCTGACCACAGGCTGAGGCATCGAGTCTCTGGGCGACACAAGGGCCATCATCCAGTCTGTGTACACGTCCACGCAGAGCTTGACAGTGTCACCCTCTAGGGGAAGGGTGAGCCCATAACACAGCACCTCCATGGTCCATTTCACCTTGGGAGCCAAACCGTTTTCATGAATAAATGTCTAAAACATATAACAAACCTAAGGCCAGAGAAAATGGTGCTCCGGTTGAGGGCAAACCTAAATTAAATGTTCTACAGGCAAGTTCAGTCACACAAATGCATTTCATTTCCAAAATCTCAGCAATATTTTGTCATATTTAAGGCAGACTTCTTTGGGTATTCCAAACCAATGCAATGCCTTTGACATCAGCTTCTCTCACCTCCTTGTCCGTCTTGAGGATGTTCTCCGTGGCTACAGGGCTGACGGCCGTGCAGAGTGGCTTAACCACGGCGTTGGCCACCTCGGTGCCCACATTGGTGGGGTAGGAGTGCAAAACGCTCAGATGGCCCTGGTCGCTTTGCACCACCAGCTGCAGCGAGCGCCACTCTGAGTACATGGTGCCGACGTCTGCTGCACTTCTACTCGCACCTCATGCTCACACCTGTAGACAAAACGTGTTCAAAGGTTCACCACATATACTGGTGATACACAGGGAGCTCACTATTGTTTATATTGTTCTTCTTATATGTGGAGTATTGGGCTATGTCTGTTGCTACACTATGTGAACAATGATTGATGGTAAGTGTAGCGGAATGTAGCTGCAGCTACTCCAACCAATGCGCCTAGATTGCGCTAGCATTTGGCCATAATTGTTATTCCTGTTTAGGGCACATGCAAAATAGAATCAGAGTCCAAAGAGAAGTTTGTGCCAAAAAGAGGGAACTATAATTCGATGGTTTGGCATTGGTTTTGTTTAAAAAGGTCAGACACCGACCACAAAACAGTAATTTGCAATCAAAGCTTTTCTACCACTTAAAGACATGACATGAAGAATTGTGCAGGGACAGCATGAAGTTGCTATGACGCACGAATGTCACATCAAACCCACAGTGATGAAGAAAAAATAACATACAGGAGTCATAAAAGAATTTTTGAACAAAGGCAACATGCAAGCAAGACACTATGGAATTATAGATGCCGTCTCTAAATTAGTTGATTTATTTGATTTGTATTTATCTTTTTTTGTGTGTGTGTTTTCTATATACTGTAAAATATGTTATAAAAAATAAATGGAGAAAACAGTAGACAAAACTGCCATTCAATTCATTTCATTTTAAGGATAAGTAGTAGGGGTGTAACCAAAGCTGATTTGAATTGGAAAATTGGTTTTGATTTAAAAGATGCAAGTGCATCAAATTGAGCCAACTCGTTCCACTTTGGAATATCTAGAAAAAAGTATCCAAATCGGCTTTTATTGGAGAGATACATTATATCTTTGAAGGAAATGCCACATTTACAGTACTGGCAGGTCCATTCTTATGCATGCAAAATGACAACAAATTCATCATACTCTCTCAAATTAAAACGGACCTTACTGGAACCAAATCGTCATCCCACTAAATCAAATCATTACAGTTACAAAACAAACCATCCTTGAATTGTATCGCCAACAGAGTATGGAGCAAACAACAAAATAACCACGTCCTGTAATTTCTTGCTTGAAACTTTACGATTCAAATTGGTTTTCGTTAGACCCCGGGATATTAGTGTAAGATAAATGCTTCGGGATCCTAGTTTGTAGTATACCTATGTCTTTAACTATCAATATTTGAAATTAGAAGTATTTGTGGGGTGTTAATTACTCTGGCAAGGCTCAGCACCTATGTTTACTGTATCTTCCAATGAGAGTAAAGCTGCCATCTCTGCTAATTAGTCACACGCTACCTGTATTTGTGCATAAGCTACATCAGCCAAGTTTTCGTTTTGATGCAAAGTTAAACCAATTTAGATGCGTGTGAGAAAACAATATTAAATAAAGTGCCATTTCTATGCACAAAAAACACTGGATGACAGAGTGTAAATACATGCGATTTGACGTGAATGCTGTATAGTTTGACAGTAAAGGGGGACGCATAAAACAAGTCATACGCCTCACATACATACATTATTGTTGTTAAATTGTCACTTTATGGTCTAAGGTGTTTGTGAACGGGCCGTAATCATCAGTAAATGCTAAGCTTCGGGTCAGAATCTCAACCAGGAAACGGTACCATTAGCCTGCTGATGCTAGCTAGCAGGAACATCACAACATATACGATTAGCTTGCGATAGCCGCTGCTTGGCTTCTGCGGTTCGGTACTAATAACACCAGATGTAGAAGAGCGTATCCACGAGCTTAACATAACAGTTATCCAATGCACCGCTGTAGTTTATTCGACTTGCAACCTAGCTTCGCCGAGTTAGCGCCGTCGTTGACATTAGCCCAGTCATCAGTGCTAACTAATCAAACAGAATCGAAAGGCATTCGTTTGCCTAGTACGCAACGACTGTTTTCATTTTACCTGACCCAAATTCAGACGTCATAACATGTATCCAAAAGGTGTAGTTCGTGCTCCAGGTTATTACCTGGGTTTAAACCCGAACAGCCTCCATCTTCGCAATGTCAAGGCTTGAACAGTGGAGCTTGACACGGGAAACGGGATGTGATACGGACGCCTCCAACTGGTTGCCAAATAAACAGCAACAGACTTCACCTCAAACTCTGCACGGTCCTCGGTTTACGACAGGCTCGATCGCACGTCTAACAGAGGGCGATTTCTATTAAAACATTTTAGAGATCATCCACCCATTTTCAACACCGCTTGTTCTAAATAAGATTTTGTGTGTGTCTGGAGGGGTTGCTAAAGCCAATCCCAGCTGACTTCGGGCGGAAGGCTGACTACACCCTGAACTGGTCCCCAGTCAGCCGTTGATAGAATTGTTAACACTTCCGTCTCACAATGCTCAGGTGCAGAGTTTTATTCCGCCGGGCTCCGACATTACTGTGTTGAGTTTGCATGTTCTCACCGTGCCTGCGTAGGTTTTCTCCGAGTACTCCGGTTTCCTCCTAAATTCCTAAAAAAAAACAAAAAACATGCATATTAAATTGAACATGCAAACTCCACACAGGAAGGCCGTAGTCAGAATCGAACCTTACACTTCTGCACTGTAGACGGGCGTGCTAACCAGTCGCTCACACCCCGCCCCAGTCAACCTTCAACGTGTGATTAAAAAAACGAAATTTTGAATTTTGAAAATTTTGAATCAAACTCAGTGTCCATTTAATTTAATATTAAACAAGTTTCTATATATTCGGATTAATCCACACACATTCATTTAAATACAATTGGGATTGGTTTTGGCAACAGTAAATTAAAACTGAACGCAGTTCCACTAACCGATTTATTAAAAACATTGTTTTAGTGAGTTACTGATAGTGTAGTGGTACACTCGCCGGACTCAGGTGCGGCCACCTATGGATCGGTTCCCACTCAGTGACGGAGTGGATGTGAATGGTCGTTTGTCTCTATATGTCCGCTGCGATTGATTGGCGACCACTTTAGGGTGTATCCGCCTTCCACCTTGAAGTCAGCAAGTCCCCGCGACCCTCTTCAAGATAAGTGGTGTTGAAAGTGGACGGATAAATGGATTGTCAAAATGTCCTGAACCTTGTGCGTTGTCATTTAAAAAGACTGAAAAATGAAAAAGACCCAAGAAATGAGGCTGGATAAACACCCCAAAAAAACATTAAATGGCTTTATTGTGAGCTGATGTTACAAAGTAGAGAGCAGGTCAACAGAAAAATAAAATATCGGTTTGTTTTTTTAACTCTTAGCGGACGTCGATCTCTTTTAATAAAAGTAAGCTGCTGTGCTTGTTGACAGTAGAGGGCAGCAAAGACTAAATCAGTGACAGCCTTTCTAAATAAGATTTTGTGTGTGTCTGGAGGGGTTGCTAAAGCCAATCCCAGCTGACTTCGGGCGGAAGGCTGACTACACCCTGAACTGGTCCCCAGTCAGCCGTTGATAGAATTGTTAACACTTCCGTCTCACAATGCTCAGGTGCAGAGTTTTATTCCGCCGGGCTCCGACATTACTGTGTTGAGTTTGCATGTTCTCACCGTGCCTGCGTAGGTTTTCTCCGAGTACTCCGGTTTCCTCCTAAATTCCTAAAAAAAAACAAAAAACATGCATATTAAATTGAACATGCAAACTCCACACAGGAAGGCCGTAGTCAGAATCGAACCTTACACTTCTGCACTGTAGACGGGCGTGCTAACCAGTCGCTCACACCCCGCCCCAGTCAACCTTCAACGTGTGATTAAAAAAACGAAATTTTGAATTTTGAAAATTTTGAATCAAACTCAGTGTCCATTTAATTTAATATTAAACAAGTTTCTATATATTCGGATTAATCCACACACATTCATTTAAATACAATTGGGATTGGTTTTGGCAACAGTAAATTAAAACTGAACGCAGTTCCACTAACCGATTTATTAAAAACATTGTTTTAGTGAGTTACTGATAGTGTAGTGGTACACTCGCCGGACTCAGGTGCGGCCACCTATGGATCGGTTCCCACTCAGTGACGGAGTGGATGTGAATGGTCGTTTGTCTCTATATGTCCGCTGCGATTGATTGGCGACCACTTTAGGGTGTATCCGCCTTCCACCTTGAAGTCAGCAAGTCCCCGCGACCCTCTTCAAGATAAGTGGTGTTGAAAGTGGACGGATAAATGGATTGTCAAAATGTCCTGAACCTTGTGCGTTGTCATTTAAAAAGACTGAAAAATGAAAAAGACCCAAGAAATGAGGCTGGATAAACACCCCAAAAAAACATTAAATGGCTTTATTGTGAGCTGATGTTACAAAGTAGAGAGCAGGTCAACAGAAAAATAAAATATCGGTTTGTTTTTTTAACTCTTAGCGGACGTCGATCTCTTTTAATAAAAGTAAGCTGCTGTGCTTGTTGACAGTAGAGGGCAGCAAAGACTAAATCAGTGACAGCCTCGATATGGAAAAAGACCACGCACGTCATACTCGTGTATTAACTATTAATAACTTTAATTATAATCCCAGTTACCTGGTGTGAATAAATATTACTGATGGAATCAAGACATTTGTATTTTACTTGGTCAAAGGTCACACTGAAGGGTTGGTACAGAACAGTGCATTGTCATTTAGGAGTTGCCAAATGCAATGTTCATAAGTACTTCTTATAAGAATAGACCAAAATGTTAACTTTTCTCTTACAGGTATGGTGTATAATAAAAAAAATAAATCAAAACAAATGCTTAGGGCAATACTGCCCCGTTGGTGCAAAATATTCTCCAAAACAAGCCACGTCAATCACCCAATGGACACTCAGCATAGCCTTTCAACAAAGACCTGAGATACATTTCTTAGTTTGAATGCTTTTGTTTTTAACAGACTCCAATGGGCCTCTAATGGAACAGCTATACACAAAATGTTGCATTAAAAACGATTGTTGGATTCTATTAAATAATCTTTAAATTGAGATATGTTTCTAAAATTATACCTGACTGGGGAAGCATTAACACAGAGTATAAACATTTCAACCAGGCAAGCTAATAGAAATATGAACACAAGTAGTTCTTTTGTGTTCCAACTTTTTTCAGACAGCATGCTCCACATTGTAGCGGACCACTCCTTAGTGTCTATGTTTTCCAGACGAGTGCTCAGTACGCCAAGCTACACATCATTCCTGGATGATATTCACGGAGCAAGGAGAGCCATGGGAAAGAATTCTGAATGAAAAGTCAACATTGTTCTTTTTGCCGTGAGCCTCCATGTTTGGTTAGGTGCACTCGCTGCTATGGCAGTGTTATGATCGGTAGCCGTACGTTGACGCATCTAGAAGGGCAGAAGGAGAACACAACACAATGAGCATAAATAATAATGAAATGATGAGTTTGCATGAGAGCAAAGTGCAGCACCAGATCCAAAGGAAAAGTAAAACCTTTTACTTTTGTGTTTAATTAACTTGTTTTTTTTTTTAATTACTTGATTAATATGTAGGAACAGGCTTGTTTGATAACCTGTCTCAGTTTTCAGATTGATCTCAGTCTCAGTGTTTGTCAGCCTGAATCAGAATGATTTAGAATCAGAATTAGTCTGACTGGCTGCATTTAATAAACATAGTTCAAGTGACCTAATTTGACAGTGTATGCAGCCAAAAAAAAAAAAAAAGATTGCAATATTTTCAGATCTAAATCAGGCCCTTAGATGTGACATCGGGGTAAAAGGACAGATTGGATTAACCCTGTCATTACAAGACTGATACCACTGAAAATGATTGAGTGACACCTACTGTACCATCTATGACCCATATTTAAGCACAGTGATATGTATCACTTGTAAGGAGATTTAAACACACAAAAAATGATTTAGGCACTCTATCAAAATTAGGTATCCTTTGTCCAACTATGGTGCTGCTGTTTCTGCCTGTACTTTCTCTGCCTTGTGGTGCTGACTAAAGCTGTACAACAAAAAGAAGCCTAATTGGTGTATGCAAATTTGTTATTGATTATGACTGACCTCCAAATGTGAAGTGCACCATATGTCAAAGGAAAACGTTCTCTTCCAAGAGCAATGTTCTAAGCAGTACACACCGCAAATATGTTGTTGCTTCATTACACAACTTAACAAAATTTTAGCAAGCTGCATAAAAGCACTCTGCTTTTTCTAGTGATGTTTGTTTGGCAACTTCTTACTCGGCAGAATTTATGGGGAACCCACACATCTGAGAAAGGAATGAGAGTATTCACATGAGGAAAGTTAGGTAAAGACAATTGAGATGCTCAATAATCTCTTTCTAATCAGCAAAAAAAGAGGGTGATCTTGGAATACTGAGCGTTCTGTTCCCTAATTTTTTCAACTTTACACAAAGGTAAACAACAGTGTGCCAACCCCAGTGGCAGAAAGTGGAATTACACGTGAAAACAACAATATCGAGTTATCACTGGACAAGAAAAAAAAAATTGACAAAAAAGCACGACAGCAAACACCGAATGGGTGATGGCGAGGGGTTTACTGTAGGGAGCGGCGTCTTAAATGATGGCATAGCAGTTGAGGAAAAATGTTCCCAACCCACCCCGCCCCAAACATTTTACTCTGAAAAAAATAAAATAAAATCATGGGGCCACTGAGAGTGTGGGCACAGACCACATGTGAATCACAGGCTGCCAGCTGCCGATCACTACCGTATATTTTTTGAGAACAATAAACATACATAGCATGCTGCTCACCTGAGGCAAATTTTGCCATGCAACACAGTCCCTCCCCACGTGCTGTCTTATAAATGGGTGACACGCAAACCCTTGCGGAAGGGGGAAGGTTGGTGAGTCGCGTCGACAGAGAGTTGGGCGGCAGGTAGAAAGAAGAGCGCTGGGCCACTCTTTGTTGTCCTTCCCAGGTGAGCCAGTAGCCCCTCAAACCATCAAAGCTTCCTTTCCAGTCAACCTGCAACGAGTGGCTGTCCACTGTAGTCAGCTGCAGGTCAGTCAGGGCTGGAGTCTCTGCAAAACATATCAGAAATCAGGAGCCATACAAGAATAGAAGGTGGCAGTTTTCATAAATTACTGGGTAGAATGTACGTAATGATTATCCAACACGCCCTGGTTTTGCGCCCATGAAAAGGAAGTGGACTCCCCGTCAGCACACATCGGAGCACTCATGTTAGTCAAGCGAACCGGACTCTTTCAAGCATGCCCAAGCATGGTACAAACTGCAATGAGTGAATGGTCCCTTAGCGAAGGAACCTTGATCCCAGAGCCGATTCCCAATGGAGTGAGCAACTGCCATGGGGATTTACCTGACTTAACCTCTTCATACCAACACTGTCACATCGCATGAGTTGTACGATATAACAGTATGTTATGGATATATTTTATTATTTTGTTTTAGTTAATGGACAATGAGAATAAACATTAATCCTGACCAAAACATGAAGACATGCTTGCAGCAGGAAGATTATTTTCACCTGCAGTCAATCTATTATTAGATTTCCCTCATCGCTGCTGAGGAAATACTTCTTTACCACCACTAAGTTAGTGTCTTAGTGTGATTTTTATCATTTACAGCTCAGCACAGTCATACTTCATATCTGACTGGTTAAAGAAACTGTCCAATTGCTAATATTGTAAAGTTTGAGTTGCATCTGTGAGTACGACTGATTCTGAAGGCTCTGGACAGATCAGATTTACAATTGCACTTTGTAAAATCTTTAAAGAACAATACAAGTACTGGAAGCAGAGCAGCCAAGAGAAATTCTACAAATTGAAGACAATAGACTTGTGTGAACTATTTCATAAAATTTCATGAAATAAATATTAAAATGTAAGTTGTAAATGTAGGTCAATGCTTCTGATACTGTTTAGGACTGCAGAGAAGGCCTTGCTGGGCCCATGCTCCGCCACTGCTAGTTAGCCACCAAGTTGTTCATATAGCTCACCTTCCTGCGTGCAGGCTTTGACCGACATTGCCTTCTCCTTCCCCGATGAATGCCGGGCGCTTACAGTGACCAGGTAGGTGCTATCCGGTTGGAGGTTCTTGAGGAGTGTAGAGTTTTGCCGCTTGTCCACTGTGACAGTATGTAGCTTTCCAGTGGGCAGGGCAGAGTATTCTATGAAGTAACTTGTGACAGCCTCCGGCTGGAGAGAACCCCAGCTCACTCGAACACTGGTCGGCCCTGACTCGGACACCGTGACCATCGCCAGACTTTGAATTTCTGGTGGGACAGCGAGACCAAATAAAATATAAGCAAAGATCATATTTGCGGCAAGCGATCACGCTCCAAAGTTTACAAGGTTTAAAATCCAACCTGATTGTGTCGTGAAGGTGACCGACAGAGTGTTAAAAGCTTGTTCATTGGACTCTGGAGTCAAAGTCGCAGTATAGGTGGTGTCAGGCTTTAGGCCTGTTAGCCTGACAGAGTCGGAATCTGATGATTGAACCAGTCTCTGGTAATGACTCCCACCAGTGCTCGGACTGGTCCCAGGACCGCTTCCTCCAGTTCCTGTCCCGCCTGATGGAAGTGGACCAAAGCGGATCTCATAGTAGCCCGCCAAACCGGACAGAACAGGTCGCCACTGGAGCGTGGCAGCGTTAGAGGACACATCCCGGACATTGATACGTTCGGCGCGGATTATCTCTGTGGAAGGCATAATGGAGAAATATGTACATAAACGTGATGTTTTCTATGAATAAAAATCTGTCGTAGCCCACATATTAAAATTACAGTCCTGTGTGCTCTTTCAACATCAATGTACTTTCCTATACGACCAAGCGTAATTGTAAAACATTCATCAAATAAAAATGTAGACAGCATATGGGCTTTGCAGTACATTAATTAAACTCCTGAATTTTTTTGTGATCTGGTCATGTAACACATTTGCGCTGCCACTTGTTGCTTGACAGAAATCATCATCACTTTGTTTGTACCCCACAGTGTAATGAAGAAAATTTGCAGTTGAGTCCACCACGCTGTTTTTTTTTTTTGGCCACTGCATACCATAGCGAGTGCCACCAGAAACACAAGGTCAGACAGACACAGTAAATATACACCTGTATATACAACCAGTACATTTATAGACATTAATTATGCAGTTAATTCGGTACTTGCCCCAATGCAAAATTCACGATATAAAAACATTTCTCGGTATTCTAGACTGCACTATCATTCAGACGATGGAGCAAGACAGAGTGCTAAAAATGTCTCAGCTTGAGACAGAAACCAGAGTGCAGACCAGCTTGGGTTTCTTAATACATTCATAACCCCTGCAATAAGACCTTGATATAGACAACCCAGTCAGGCCCCGAGGCAAAATAATAACATAACATAGAGGTGTTATCTGGGCATGTAAGATGATCTGTTGGTCTTTGTTGTGCACATACAGTATGACAAATTCATTCATGCAATGCAACGTGGCTTTGAGCAGCAGTGTGAATGTAAAATTGTCGAGGAGTCCCTGGGGGGGTGTCCAGGCAGCTACCTAATCTGGCAGCGAAGAACTGGACGTGTTCCTCAGTCTATATATAGGAAAGAATATATGCATCTGTATGTGTCTTGTCTGTTACAGTAGCGTGGGATGTAACAACTCATTAATCCCTGAATAGATCATACTATCTCATTACACATGAGCTCAGTCATGAGTCCGGATTGCCGTCCAGTGTCCGTGTCTGCAGAAGCATGCATGGAACTTCGAGCAACTCGAAATGCAACTTATGATATGAGTATTGGCACTTCCAAGTGGTCATTGCAGTTTGGTGGAAAAATGTTTATGTCCATCCAAGAGCAATGACCTTGCACTAGTGAGGCCCGCTGTTGACTCGGCATAGTGTTTCAAGAGAAATACTTTGTTGGCGGCTTTGCAACATGGAGCAAGTTTATAAAATAAGATAAGAAAACCTTTATTAGTCTCGCAATGGAGAAATTCCCAATTATTTAAATAAATGGGTGCAATTTGGCATCATCATTGCCACTGAAAGCCGCATTGTCAATTTAACTAAAACAAATACAGTACAGTATAAATGTCATCAATTCTCGCCTGTTGTTGCACCTTACACTGGTCGACAGCCAATTGCAGGGCAGATAAAAGACAACTTACAGTCTTTGAAGAACCTAGCATGCATATTTTTTTAATGTGTGAGGAACAAAGAGTACAAAGGAAGGCTTGGAAACAAAGGGGACAAAGAAAGGCTGGAGCCAAGATTCAACCTTCCATCTGGGTGGGAGACATCCGAACCACTAGTTCATTGCACTGCACTTCGAGATCATACAAATATGTTCATTAAATACTTCTCAGAACTTTCTTATATGAATCGCTGTGCTGCCGCAGAAGAGAAATAGTCATTTCTACATAAAATAGGTACCAAAAAAATAGAGATATTCCCAGTACATTTTGAAAGTTTGCAAATTTCTCCTTTGTGGGACAAATAAAGGTTTTCTTATCTTAAGTTTAAAGGGGAAGTCAAGTCAAAAATGTTCTTTACAATAATATGGTTAATGCACCCCCACTAGTCTAAAGATGATATTCTGATCAATATTTTAAAGAAGATGAATCAAGCAGCAAAATCCACCCATTTTTATCCATTTCAAATGGCATCATAGTGCCCAAGGGCTCAGCTTGTGAATATCACATGACCAAACCCAGAAAACCGGTGAGCCATTATCTGAGGCCTTCTGCACCAGACTGAAAATCTCAGAATTGGCACAATGTGTGTTCCGCCACTGTGTCATCAAACATGGCGGCACCCGTTGTTTTGCTTCTTAAAGTTATATTACAACTTCAGTAAATTAGCAGGAAAGTAAAAACGTGAGCTCGGGCTTCCAGTCGCTGGCAGCTATGGCTCCATTATTTATCACAATCTGTGACTCTTGCACGATTTGCGGCGCATGCAAAGAAGATTGCAGAGTACGGCAAATACAAAATACAATAGGACAAAATACACAGGTGACTTTAAAAACAAGTAGGTGACTTTAAAACATTGATGGAAATAGATTTCAAACGGCTTCTCAGTTTAAGGCTTTGATATACATCCAACTCACCGATGATGGCATCTCGCAGATCCTCTAAGATGATGCTCATGTCATCAATGTCCACGAAGTACAGGTGGTTCTCAACAGGTGGCGACGCAACTTGCCTCAACACCTGGTAGTTACCATGGCCGGTGGAGACCACCAGCACGGCCACACCCTCCTCCCTCAGCTCAGTCATTGGGCCAATCACATCGCCCGGTTTCACTCCATCCGTCAGCCACACCAGCACTCTCGGGAGCCCCGGACGAGCCCCGTCCACAGGTCCTGGTCTCAGCACTTGATCCTTTGCAATTTTCAGCGCCTCTACGGTGTTGGTGTCCCCCCTGAGGGGTTTGGTGCCCCTCAAAGCCCCTTGCAGGCCACTTTGAGTGCGGAAGGTATCAAAGCCAAACTCAAGGCGAGGTTGGGTGCCCACCTGGAGAAGGCCAATCCTCACCTGATCCTCCCCCAGGGAAAATGGCAGGAGGAGCCCAGACAGGAAGTCGAGCATGCGGGAGTGCTCATAGGACGACACGCTGCCGGAGGAATCCAACAGGAAAAGGACGTCCCCCTCGCAGCAGTTAAGAACTGTGTAGAAAAATATGAATGTGACAAAACATTTGAAGGCACACATTGTTTGGTGAGCTATATTCTAGACCAGGGGTGTCAAACATACGGCCCGCGGGCCGGATCCGGCCCGCAAAGGAGTTTAATCCGGCCCGCGAGATGATTATGTAAAGCATTGTGTCAAACATACGGCCCGCGGGCCGATTCCGGCCCGCAAGGAGTTTCAATTAGGCCCGCAGGATAATTTAAAAGTGAAAAAAATGCATTAAAGACAGAATTAATATTTTTAATAAGGTGCAATTCATTGAGTATCCGCAAGGGGACACTGTTTTGATCAGAGAAGAAGACAACAGCAGCCTCAGTCCGTCACTGTGACAGACCCATGACAGCAGACGCTATCAATAGCACTCTCACATTTACACATTTAATAGCACTCTCCTTAGTTTGTAAGATTACATTTAGATTTTATATGCACGTGTAAATGGTTTAAAACTTCCTTTCTTTATGAATCTCGTTTAATCTTAAAGTGCATTACTATATTTTTCAATACCAATTACTTGTTAATGTTTGTACAATCAGTGGGATCATTTGCAATGCATTTATGTGAATGATAAAAGTAAATTGCACATTTGTCGAAGGAAATGTAAGGTGCTTCATGAAATATTTTGTAAAAGATATGTTCATTAAATTTCAACATTTTCCTAATGTTCTTGTGCTTCTTTATACCAAAACAAAGGAAAGACATTGTTTTGGTTATTTATAGCAAAGTATGGTATCATTTTAATGGTCCAGCCCACTTGACATCTACCGAGGCCGTATGTGGCCCACCATGTGAAATGAGTTTGACACCCCTGCATTAGACATTATCAAACTCAGCATCTGTCGTCGAATCCCCCCGCCGCCCACCAAAAGTTAAATAAACGGATTTTAAAGCATGAACGTCTGCAATTACAGTGACGATAAGACAGACAGACGCACAACAAATATAGCAACTCCAAAGTGAAACCGTCAATATGATATCATCAGAGTCGGAGTGCTTATAAAAAGCTCCCAAGCTCAGCAGTAAGAGTCGCCTCTCAGTTTTTCAGGGTAGTGAGTTACAGTATGTACGTGAAGGAGGTCATGTTTTGGCTGGGTATGTTTCTTATGTTTGTCTTTATTATCAGAAATACAAACGTTTTCTAGATAATCACCTAAAAACAAGATATTAAATTTGAAGATGATTCAAATACTTTGTTTCTTATATATAAATATATATTTATTTCTTTTTATTTTTTTAGGGGACATGCAGGAGGTGGGTACCAAATTAGGATTGTTTGGCCAAAGGAGGATGGGAGAGGGAACAGAGAAGGCTATAAAAAAAGAAGAGGGGCAGTCTGCGGGTAGTTCCATGTGAGAGACGGCAAGGAATGTTTGGATGGTAACGCACGCTTCGCAGAAAGTGACAGCAATAGAGGGAGGACCTAACAGGGCATTTTGGGGTGTGAGATTTTTAGACCATGAGTGGGAGTAAAGTAAACCAAACATGTAAGTGTCACAGATCAGATATGCACTCAGAAAGAATGATCGTAATCATAATTAGAACCTTTTCTCATATGTGAGAATGTTGAAAGGTCTCACTGTGTGTGAAGCTTTACACAATTCTAACACATCCAAACACATGCTTGCTGCTTGTCTTTCTATCTCAATGGAGAATTCTTTCCAATAAGTCTAACTGTTTGGACTTTGGAGTGTGTGGGGGTTCGCCATATCACAACAACCGCCTCCTCACCACCATCTGTAGTTTTGTGCAGGTATGCTGTTTTCTTAAACATCTGTAGCCACAATATGAAGGCTCGACGTATAGAAAATGGAGGACAGTATGGAGGCAGTTCTGAAAGAGGGCCTGCTGTCTCTCTGTTTAAGTTCATTCCTAAAAAGTTTGATGGGTTTCAAGGTCGTGGGGTGTCAGTTTGTTCCACACCAAACTCATCCAAGAATGCCTTTTTGAACTGTGGGGGGGGGGGGAGAAAAGTGACCAAAATATTTTGGTAAGATTAAGAATTTAAGAGATGGGATCAAGTCCAGTAGTTCTCAAACCTTTCACACCAAATGCCATCTAAAAAAAAATACTGAGCGCTCCACGTACCACCATAATCAACAACATTAAGACGTGATAGGTCTTCATGGAAAAAATATTACTGCGGGTCATTGAAACATTTTGCACCGTTTGAACAAAGACACTCCACCTAAATATCAGAAAATTGTAGTAAAAAGTCCAATACAACTGACTTTGAGCAGTGATTTTTTTTCTGGTAGCATGAGAATGAGTCCGAATACTACCAGTACCGCACGTTGAGACAAACTGGTCAGTCAAAAGTCTGACTGATGATGTGACTGTTAAGATGCGTCTCAATATTTTTGTCCACATTTTGCATCAGTTTCCGAGTTTGTGTAGAGTGCAGAGATTGGACCCACAAGAAATGAATTCCAGATTTATTGGTGGACTCCTGATTGAAAGATGAATCCAACACACCCTGTGGTTTCGCAACCTGCAGAACACATGGGGAGATTTTTTTTTTTCTAAGCAAATGTGAAGTGCAGATGGCTTGAAGGTACTACAGAAAATAGTTTGCAAGATTCTAATTTACATTTCACACAATAGGGCCATTGTTTTCAAAATTTCCCTGCAAACAGGCAGATTTGCCTTTATTTCTACATGTTAAGGTTGAATAGATGGCACTTAGACAGGTGCAAAACCTCTTTTTTGCTGCTGAACTTTGTGGGGGTTCAACACGATCATCACCTATTCATGGACATAGCACAGTGGCAGCATCTCACTCACAACAACTATATTAACTCTCAATGACAGACTCAGCAGTTATAATGTACCACTGAGTTTAGCCTCCTGAATGCTTGAGGTTTTTGTTTTGAAGGAACCATCTATTTGAGTCGCAGTAACATTATGATGCATCATGTTTTTTTCATAGACAGTCAAGAGAGAAAAGTGACAATAACAAAAACCTTGAAACCATTAGGATTAAGATATGTGGATGGAATTGTACAGTGTTGTGTCATAATCCTTATGAAATTAAAGATTCTCTGATTTATGTTGTCCTTCATGAAAACAGACAGTCTTTTGTTTTCTTTTTAATCAAAATAAAACATCTGCTTTTACTTTGGAAAACAATTACTGAACCAGTAAGTGAATCTGTTTCAAAAAGATTGGTGAGTAGATCAATACCGCTCACGTGATATTGCTTCATTATTATTATTATTATTATTTTATCTTAAGCAACTCCAAATAAACAACTAGAATTGGTCAACAAACACACGTTAATGCAGAATAAAACGGAATAGTCAATAGTAACAGAATATAACTAATTATAAATAATAATAACGATATTGATACGTATTTATATACCGTATTGTACACATATACAAACGCTCTCCTCTCATTCTCTCTCTCTCTGCCCCCCCCCACCCACTACATTAGCATCGTCATTTTTATTATAATAAAAATAATACAAATAAAAAAATTGGTTACACTACGCTTAGTCGTTCATAAAAAATCAAAACGGCCATCTCTGTCCCTTATCTTTTTTCTACCGTTTTCTTGATTACCACTATTGTGGGGTCCTTCCTTCAAATATACTGTACGTTATTGTGCTAGCGTATTTTTATGAGTGTCTTACCTTTCTGTTTAAAAAATAATAATAATAATAATAATTTTGACTCACCTCCCTCAGGTGCACCAGCCTGTGCATTCAAAGTATTCGGGAGCAAACACATGAGCATCCATGTCAGCAGCAAGTGGCTCTCCATTACTGCACCGACAAAGGGACTGGTCCACCCACCTAATTACAAAAAAATTAAAACACTAATGTGTTGCTGCGGCGTTTCAATATGACTGTACATCCACAAAATCAACCTGGAGGGACAAACTCCCAAGTTTGAAAAAGAAAATCCCAGTTAGAGCATAATTGAGGATTTCTTTTTGTCCCGTGCGGTATCTTCCGTTAATTTGGAATAAAATCAACGACGACGCTCCCCAAACACAAACTGGAAAGTGAGACAACTTCGACCAACGAGTAGTCTGACGGTCCTGCGCCGCAAATGAGCCCGAAACACCATTGTCAAGGGTACTGTAATGAAGTGCAGCGTTTCCGGTAATGTGAGGGTTTCAAAATAATGCTATTACTTGCGTTAGCTCTTTATTATTATTTTTTTCTTTTTACTATCAGTGATGAACGGTCGGGGACAACAAGGCCCTATCTGGCCTAAACACGTCTAGCCTGAACACGATCAGAAGCACAGACCTACATTTTCTTCCTCAAATGTTATTTGTTCAATGAAAGATATTTTTCAGTTCATTCATTTGATGGTACAGTAATCATTATGGGCGCACTACTTCCTGTACATATGATCGGAAAGATTGTGTAGCTCACATACGTGATTAAAACAAACAAAAAAAAAACAGATGTCAGTCCTTCCCTTTTGGATTTTTTTTCTGATTGACACATAGATTTTTAATCTGTGCAATCATTTCCCCCCCCCCCCCCCCCTTGGTGTTTGCCGTCTGATTGACATACAGTAGATATCAGCAAGTGAGATCTCATTTTTGCACCGGTCTTGGGTGGCATCGGGGTGGTTATTATTATGTTAATTAATCCAACTATTAGATAGCAATGGGGCAAAAGTGCAAAACAGCTTGCTTACAGACACATTTTCAGAACACTGTAAAAGAAAAAGAAAAAGTTGGGCAAACTCAAAATGTCAACAAACTTCAATCATGCAATTCAATTCAATATTTTCAATTTTGCAGCTGTGAACACTGGCTTTACCGCATTTCACAACAAAGAACCAAGTTTACAGAACTATTGTCGCCTGTATTGGTCACCCAAGTTAAAAATATAAGAAAGAAACACCTCACCAAATTGTTTTGCGTGCTCGTTTTGTTGGGCTAACATTGTTGCCATAAAAGTCAAGTTTTAAAGTTATTCCAATTTAAATGATTGTTCTAGCACCAAAACTACTGGTTGTGTTTTTGTTTTACAGATTCACTTCTCTTCTACTTCTCTACTACTGTATATCCACTGTAAGACTTAATTGTGAAGTGAACGCGACAGAAAAACCCTCAGGCGTCTTCTGTCCAACTTGACTTACCTCACTTGTGTTCTGTCCTCACTCCTCCCCTGTCAAGTTTCCCCAACCAGGAATAGTAAAGAAGCTCGTGTTCACCATTCGACATCTTGGATGTGAGACAGAATAGTTCTCCTTGCAAGGACAGAAATACATTTTAAGTACAGCACATCTTCTTCCCACTTTGTCAGCCATAGATATGAGGTTGTAAACACCACAGGGGAATACCATCTGATTGAGGATGATCTTCAATCGACTTTTGCTCTTTGGCGAATTTTTCTTTTAAGAGCCTTTCGAGAGTGTCAGTCAAACTTATGTGTGTTCTTATATGACAACATTTTTTGTTGTGTTTTTAAAAAGTTGCACATAGAGAAGATGACTGTTGTCAACACAAAACTCATGAAGACAGAAGTCAGAGACAGACTGAAAGCGCTGTAATTTAAATCCCAAATCAGGAGTTAGTAACCTCACCAAATCATTGTCTACTCATTGTCTTATCCGAAATTGTCCTTTGAGCATCCTTAATTGACATACTGTAGGTCTGGGTTTTGACTTTGACATAGTGAGACTCCAGTCTAATAAACGCTGTTCCCCAATTAATCACTGGGTGCGTCATCCCCAAATAGAGATTTCTTTTTCCCACTCAGTGGCCCCACTTGGACTGGATTTACACTGTATGGTGCAAGTGACACAATTCCAAATTTTGGCTCTCTAGTGGCACAATTGTGACAGAATAAAGAGAAAAAAACACATGAAATATTATCCAAATATGCTCCATAAGAGAGTTTCAATCATTACATAACAAAAATAGAGTCAGTAAAAAACATTGCGTTTACCGTAATTTAAACCAATTGGGCAAGAGTAATTTCAGGCCAACTAAACAGTATGGAACATTCAATATTTCCATTTTTAAATAGTGCTTACTATTCTGCACAGTTTGAGCATTATGCATTTGCATTTTTTCCGGTTTATGTAAGTTTGAAATGTTTTAAAGCATCGTACAGCACTCTGAGTTGCATTCTTGTGTATGAAAAGTGCTATATAAATAAAGTTTGATTGATTGATTGATTGTGCACTTTGTATTCTGGCTTGGCAACTGTTTGAGGAAAATATGACATGTATGTCAATGTTAAAATCACAAGTGGATCAACGCCCTTTATATTGCTCCATTTTACTAAATGCATATTTGCAAGTGCTGTTTTCATAGGTGACCGTTTTCAGCACTTTTCAGCAGAAACAATAACAGTGTCTATTTGCACTCTGAGACCTGATTTCAAATGTTTTCTTTATCAACAAATGGCCCAAATGAAACAATTTCCTCCATTTTCTTTCTTTTCTTTTTTTTTTTTTTTATATTTGAAGAAAAAAAAGTGGAGAAAAAAATCCTTGGCAGAGTATTTTGGACATCTTAAACTTTGAGACTCATTGGGGCTAAAAGAGTTTCTGCCATTGAAGAGATTAGGGAACTTCTGGCACACAGAGAAAGCACCACAAATACTTAAACACAGTGTTTGTATGCGTGTTGTGTGACAGAAGCCAAGTGGAAACAAAGGCAGTAGGAGGTCCGGTGGGATAAATGGACTGGGAAGGATGCTGGAATTCAAGTGGCATTGAACAAAGGTCTGGATTCCAATGTGACACTCGGAATTGAAATACGTCTTTTGTTCCGCTAAAGGCACTGACGATGAATGCAGCCTTTTAGACACACGCACCTAGTGATTAAACACTACACTACCATTACAGTTGAGCAAGGATTGGGACTTTTCCCTCTTGAATCTAGCACTGTTTGATTTCTAATTGCATTTGCATCATCAATCCTGGCATATGTGAAACGCTTCTGCTGAACTTGAACATGTTCTTACATGTGCATGAGCAGTACTGTACACAGTCAATGGCTGTGTTATAACCACACATGGGAGTCCTCTTCCAGCGTTTTTGGCAGTAAATCGGCTTGATATACACTGAATATCCTCCCTTGGAAAAGTATGAGCATATCTCACTTTTTTTTTTTTTTTTTTTTTTTTTTGCAAACTATTTTTTTTTTTTTTTTTGCACGTGTGTGTATTAAATCACATAGCACACAGAACGCACAGATGACTGACCCGTGTGCAGTGCGTGCACATTCAAATGACAGTCTGCGTTTGGACTGTATTGCACATCAATCCACAGACATTTCCAGCTGTTTTCAACCGCACAGTCTTGTGTCAGCACGTCCAAGCATTTCAATCCGTATGTGGGATTCTGCAATCTTTACACTAAGTGGACGACATTTGGAGGAAGGAAATATGTAACGGGAGTCCTGTGCTGTAAACTCCAGCTCAGTCTCAGGCAGTGCCCCCAGAGGGAGGTGCAGGAAGAAGAGGCAAAAAGTGTAAAATGTCAGCAACGGAAAACATTCTGACATTTTGTTCATCTCATTGAGGGTGTGATATAATGGAACTTTAGCAGCCCATCCTTTGGGGGAGGGAGTGGGCTCATAACTCATAGCTTGGAACGATGTCAGCGTAATTACTTATTAGAAGTCTTTCTACACGCAGTTTTGACAGTGTGCAATATGATTGCCTTTGTCATTTTTGACTGAATTCCCCACGATGTATAGTTAGCAGTATTTTCTTCCTTTCTGCCAGTCTTTGATATTTGAGATTTGGTATCGTGTGAGTCATTATGTGTAGAGAAAGAATGCAGTCTGTCCCTCAGTGAACTTGGCCAAACATCAAGACGAAAGCTTGAGGAGAAAATAGATGCAAGGGTGATGATTATGGAAGGTGATGAAGATACATCCCATGGATGGATAGAGGAAAGATACACATCCTGAAAGGTGAAGCTCCATCTGCAAGGTAGGGTTGATCATTGCCCCCGCAGAAAAGTGAAACTACATGTACGTTTATTCAGATCCTCGAACCTGTGCGTAATCCTGCTTTGAATCTGAATCTTTACTTCCAAACTAGCAAATGTTGATCAAATGCAGGCAATTGAAAAGCCTGCTTATTAGTGATATGGGTCAATGCCAGACCCCTCTCTGGGCCCCTTTCAGCTCAAGGCACCAGCCAATTGCCTGCCTTGCTGTGACACCTCTGACACCGAGTACAAACTTTTGGGTGCAAAAAAAGTACTTCAGTTCACAAAAAGTGGGGAAACACTGCAAGCATCATGAATAACAGCCAAAAAAACAAGCCAAAAATAGTGAAAAGGATTTGGCGGTACTTCCCCTCTCTGGGATTTGAAGATGATCAGAAATGCAGACGAGTGGCTTCTACCTTCCTGAGAAGCGCTGACAGAATGGTACCTCCCGACATGCGTCAGTGGTACTTTCCTGCCCTCGTTAAACAGCATCCTGTGTATGTTCACAGTGAGTATTTTTCTGTTTAGCTCCATCTGTTAAGGCATTTCACCTTCAACCGAAGGGACATTGTTTGGTGAGTGCATCACAAAGGAAATCCCAATTGAAATGCCAGGAAG
The DNA here is from genome assembly GCF_001891065.2 of Hippocampus comes. Taxonomy (NCBI): domain Eukaryota; kingdom Metazoa; phylum Chordata; class Actinopteri; order Syngnathiformes; family Syngnathidae; genus Hippocampus; species Hippocampus comes. The sequence continues at coordinate 3,530,321 of NW_017805010.1, forward strand.
ATATTACTCAGATTGATATTGTTCACCTGTTTTAGAATGGCTCCATACATTACTTAAATGGGGAGGCCGGTAGATAATATTTCGGCCAGTGGTAGCTCATTCTGAAAAATTGAGAATCGGGGGAATAAGACTTGAGATCACAGTTTTACAATGACATTTGTCCCTGTTAACAGCCGTGTAATATGCTGGAATAAAAATATGAAACGCCACTTCGAAGCTACCTCTCCACCTCAAATTCTCAAATCTTGTTCTACAAGGACCCAAGACTTTGAAATGCTTAATCTTAGACTCCCCTAAACAAATAGGACAAGTTAGGTTAAACACAAGCACTGAAGAAGCTGGGTCGCATTTTCCCAGAGTAGCTGAAAGTGCACATTCAAGTTTCCACATGCCTGCTAGCTTTTTTGGAGTAAACCTCAGTACTACTGGTTGTCTTTGGCCAGGGTTGGCACATCTGTTTTGTAATAAACAACAGCAAAGAAGCCAACACCCACAAGTTTCCACTGTAAAATGTCACAGCTTTTGGTTCGGCCAAATTGGGTGAGTGCAGGTTCTCTGTGGAGCAGCCTCGGCTCTTCTTGAGAAGTCAGCTCACACAATGGGGTCTCTTGTCCAGAGGAACTTAGATGAATAAATGTATGGATATTATTAGCTTAGCAAAAATGCAAAGTGAAGGGATGACCATCAAATGAGGCACAAGGGAAGAGGCATGTGCAGTGTTTGACTACATGGAGGTAATGACTTTTTCGAGATGAAAGGTTTCCTTTACACGGCGCATCCTGACTCCAGCTGCATGGGAGAAACTTGACCACTAATGAGCCTGAAGTCTCATGGAAACACTTCACTAGTTGTTTCCAAAAACCATCAGCAGAGTAAGTGATACTGCATCGGTAGTCTGAATCCTGGCCTGACGACTACAGTTCAACAATATGAAAGGAAATCAAATTCCATTCAACCCCTCCATCTGCCCCAAGCGCTTCCTTGTTTTCGATGGCGCAAATGACTTTCATCCAAAAGAACAAGCAACTCACAAAATAATGAAGCCTTGCTTATTCAGAAACCAAAGAAAGGTCAGCAGCGGTGACTCATCGACTTTAGCCCGTGGGAAGAGTCACAAACTGACTACACTTGGTAGGATTGAACAGGCAAATCTCACACTCATCACAGTCTGGTACTGTGCTGAGTGTTACACAAGGGCTCAAATAAAACCTCTTTTTTTGGCAGGGTCTGTTTTTGCCATGCAAGCGTGAGGCATGGCTTCGGTTTTGTGGTTGGCTAGATAGCTTAGATCAGGGACTGGCAACTGGCGGCAATTGGGCCCAATGATAAATAAAAAAACAAAAACATTTTTTGGGGGGGTTAATTAAAACAAAACAAAAAAACTGATAATAAGAAACAAAAAATCAGCAAACAGGCAAATTTGCAGCTGACGAACGGACAATATGCAGCACCTGTAGTTTTGAATTGTCATGTCACCATTCACCACTAGATGGCAGACAAGGCTTTTCGTCTTAATGTTGGTTTGCTGTTTATCAATTTACCATCCTTAAATGGTCATTTTATTGAAGAGAGCCCTTTGCACTGGAAAAAAAAATCACAGTACTGTATGTGGTTATTTTGTTACTTCAAACCCTTTGTTGTTGTGTGTTTTATACATGCATCGAGAAACGTTATTTCTAGAAGTGCTATACGATCATGGTTATTATTATTATTTTTTTATTTTTTTTTTATTTTATTATTATTAGCCAAGACTTTTCAAAACAATTCAGGCCACAGAGGATAGCAGCTGGATTGTGCATTCATTCTTCCCATTGTGATTCATCCCGCCCTCACTTCTGCTTCACATCCTGCAACCCCATCTGCTTTCCACCCTTAGTGACACTCCATACAAAACTCCCACACAAGCCCTCACATGTAACATGACATGCGTACTTGTGAACTACAGTAAATGCTCTCATCGACCGACACATGCACACAAAAGGTAGCTGAAGTCACTTTTGTGGTATGTGAGTCTGATTAAAAAAAAAAAAAAAAAAAGAAGGCACCTGTTATAATTACGCGCACATTTGCAAAGGAATTTGTCTGGGCAGGTTGAGTCAAGGGTGGAGCTTGTAACCAATTAAAGATATCAGACAAACCACGCCTTTCTCCACTCCAAACTACAAAGTAAAAGAAATAGGAGAACGGACACGAAAGGCAACAAAAGCCACAATCTCCCACCTGGTCAAATCTTGACTGTTGACCGACATACCAGAGCAGAACCTCACGGACGGGTGAGGCTGAAACTCAAACTTATACCCGAAAGCCTCACCAGGTGTGACGAACATCCTGACGTCCTTGAAACTGACAGAAAGATGACCAGCTTTCCATTGGTCCTGTTAACACCGTCCCCCTTGTGATCCGCTCAACATCCGCCAATCAAGTCTTCCTTGCCTTTCATTTCAAAACATGTCCTCTTTTAGCTCGCCTCTGTCATTTGTTTCCCAACTTCCTGCTTTTACTTTATGTACATAAACATACACACCCTCCGGGAGTGCCCTCAAGGTCAAAGAGTCCACTGCGTTGGTTTCAACTTCTGCCAATTGACATGGTGACAGGAGGGAGGAAAGGATTGTCATTGTCTGCTTGTGATATGGGAAAAAGGCGGTATTTGTTTGAACCTGTCTGCTTTGAGCCAAGCCCGTCTACCTGTCTGTTCACCAATGAGTAATCCATTGTGAGGCTGAGCACACACAAACGGAGATTAGGCGGAAGTGGAGGAAGGAGGTTTTAGTTTGGAAGGCGGATCGATGGCTGACGACTGACAGAGGGAGCTGATGTCAAAGTATCTGTTTTGTTATGAGAATGTTTGTAAAGCTTCTGTTCTTGAAGACAAAATCCACACTAATGTCAAGTGTCTTTTTTTTTTTTTTTTTTTTTTTTTTTAGATTTACAAGGAGTATGACAAGAAGCCGTGCTCGGTTACAGCCATACTTAAGATATTTAATTTGTTTTATATTAAGACCGCAGGAGTGTGTTTTAACATGAATATTTACGATATTGACATTTTGAAGTACAAATAGCACGCAATGAGCTAGCTTGTGGAGCAGTTTAAGAATACGGTATGTCATTACGCAGCAATATTAACTGTCATCATGATCTTACTACTGTGTTCCTCAGTGATTCTGCGTGTTCCAACTTGCACACAAATCCGGTCGCTGCTGAAACTCAGGTGTAAACTGAGGACCCCATGTATCACGAGTTGTTTACCTGTGATCCATTTAATTCCACCGTGTGGCACAGTTTGTTTTGTTGTAAATAAGATTAGCTAAGATAAGAAAACCTTTATTAGTCTCACAATGGAGAAATCCTAATTCACAGCAGCAAAGTTATGAAAGGAAGAAGTAGAAGAACAAAATATAGTAGCTGCTGGAAAGGCAGACACTCTCGCGGCGCCATCTTGAAGTCAAAATAACAAAATAATACAACGCAACACATAAGACACAGACAGTCATCAAACAAATCCTGATCAGTGTTTGTTTTCTTCATCGGGTGATAGCTGTATTTAGTATGTAAATCACACACAGAGACGTGCGTCATTTTTAAAAGGTATGACAGTAGCAGCTTTGATTAGCAGCGAATAAAATCAACTGTGGTCACGCCCAAAACGGCGCAAAACGCCCATTTTTAACTGTGTGTCTGTGAAAACACAGAAACTTGGTCTAGCCCACCTCTGCACAGATTTGGAGCACGCCATGCGCTAGATTTGCACTGGGCATGAAAATAGAGCCCAAGTGGTGCAGAAATTTGATGGATGGATGGATGATAGGTGGTTTTGTAATGAATTCAGAGCTGCAAAAAAAGTGTTCTGCATTATATTTCATATAAGGTCCTGTGACCCACTATGAGGAGCAGTAGTTTGTCTATTTATGGTTTTCAAATTCATCATCACTATCAAAGGAGCACAGCATTCTCAACACTAAACATTTCTTCCACTCGATATTCTCCGATATACACATAAGTTTTGGCGAGATAAAAAGATCAAGACTGAGGACTTGTGGGTCCAGTACGTCATTTGTGTCTGTTTCTCATCACTAGTCAGTTGCAAGAGTTGGACTAAGTAGCATATAATACCTAAATCTTCACAAGACGGAGATTCCAAAACATGAAGCTACTGTGTATCATTTGGAATCTCAGATGAGGAGGTCTGCAACTGCTCAAGTTCTGATATATTGTAGAGTTGAAACATAAACAGGATGCCTTTCTGAGATACACAAAGTGCACATGTGGCTCTGGAAATTCTTCAGTGACAAGGTAGGGATATCATTTTGACAAAGTACTCTCAACGCACAGTTACACATGACTTTGACTGCCTGCCTCCTTCACTTGTGTGGTTTTACAGTTTTAGCACTTCTTTTTTGTTTAAACACGTGATTCAGATCTTATTCCCATTAAAATGTCGAATGGATGGGAGCAAGGCCAAGTGTAGACAGTAGTGTACTGTACTGCGCTACCCGACAAACTGAACTTGGGCTCATCCGTCACGTTGATTTGCAAGTTGAAACTGCCCCCTGATGGACAACGGTGAAACTTCATGCTCCAATGGTAGTTTTGTCATCGTATTTTGTCTCGATATGAGAAAGAAAGAAAAAAAGAAAGAAAGAAAAACATAGTGTTGTGCGTTTTTACCGATATTGTGGGATGTCCACTGCCCAAGCAGCAATATTGAAACTCTAAATCTCGACATAATATCACTGCAGGATACGTTTAAATATCCTATTATCCCAAGTCCGCCTTATCATGTACTGTAGCTACAAATATTTTGTAATTGCTTTAGACAATAAAAGCAATATTTGCACATAAGTTGGCAACATTTTAAAGTAAATGTAGTCTACTAAATGTACCAACATGAAAAATGAAAAATTATGCTTCAATTCAAGGTTGTCTTCTTTTTGTCCCGTTAAGTCTAACAGAACACAAAAAAGTTAGACGAGTGTTTACCCAACGAGGGGCACGCGGCCACCTTGCAGGGGGTACGTGGAAACATGTAAGTATTGATTTCTAAGATGATAAATTAATATTTGTGCGGAAAATCGTTTTAGTTTTTCAAAACGGCCAATGCATGAAAATTAAATGGTCACATTTAGGAGTAAAAATTAAATGATTTTCATTTATTAATCTGTTGTGTTATGTTCTGCATTTGGAGAATCATCAATACGTAGGTCCGTGGTTAAGGGGATATTGATGTTATGACAAACAGGTTAGGGGCTACACATATTTTTCAATATTTTTTATTTCATCAATCCATCATCCATCCATCCACCATCCATCCATTTGTTCATTATCTTAACCCCTTATCCTCACGACGGTCAAGTGCGCGCTAAAGCCTGTTTCAGTTTAGTTTAGTTTGGTTTAGTTTAGTTTACCTTATTTTTGTTCGGTGTACAGAAAACAAAACAAGTTTGCGACGCACAAACGAAATCTCTTTGAAGGCTCCGCCCAGTTTTTGGCCACGTGGAAATACGTCACTGAAAAACTTGCCAACTCGAGATGCATTGAAAGTTAACGTAACTTTGACCATTTATAATTGGAGCTTTATTTTATATTATTAAGAACAATAGTTGTTGAGAAAATAGATCGTTGTTTTCAATTAAACTGTTGACATAGTACGTTCCGTGGTTCTTTGTATGAACCTTAACGTATGTGGGCGTACACGCTTGCGATTATCCGAGCATGGTCGGAAGTCGTGAAGGCAACTAAAGTTCAACCGTGTGAGTTGTGACATCGCTCAACAAATGGAAGCAAAACACAACAGTGCCGACGAGACTTTTACTCCCGGTAAGTGAAATAAAATGTTAATATCAATATCACGACATCAGAGCAAGTAATGACGCTGTTGACATTATGAAAACTTTGTTGTCATTCGCTTTTCCAAGTGACCGAGAGTGCCCGCGCATCTGTTTTGATGTTTCTTTGCTAACTCGAGTGTTACTACTTGTAATTGCCAGTAAGATGTCTTTCTTACAGTTTTTTTTTTTTTTTTGGTGGTTGTATCCTACATTGTTTTCAAGAAGCACTTACAGACCTCCCACGTTAGTTATTCAGGTCAGCTCATTAGAGCAATAATAGCCTAGGTCATCGGAGCTATTTCAGTTGCATGGCTGGGACGTAGTCAAACACTCAATCGCCAAAGGCTTCCTTGCTTAAAAGGTGACACTGGTATATACATTAGGCATGACAAAATACATTGTCCTTAAAATAACTATGTAATATTCTTAACACTGTGTTTGTGTAACCCACCACCCCTATTCCTTGGACAAAGTATTCGTTTTTACGCGAGATCTCTCAACGTCACCGTTGATTGAGTTAATAATTAAACTACAGTACCGTACTGTTTATCTCCTCAGACCCAGGGGGGGCAGAAGCAACACAAGATGCCTCCTGTGAGCAAAGCTCCGACGGAATTATCGCTCGACAGATGAGTGAACAGGGCCGATTTGCCTATGCTGCAGTGTGTGGTGTCTCACTTGGACAGTTGTTTAATGGGGATGAAAACAGGTAACAATAAAGTTGGACAGTGTCAAGTTATGTCCAATGTAAAAACAGATATGTCAAAAAGGTGTTACAACTACACGTGTTTTTTTTTTCCATACTAGTGTGTTCAGGGAACAGTACCTGCAGGGCCTGGTCCACTGGCTTGACCTGGATGAGTCTGTGATGCCTGTCATGGGGGCCTTCCTGTCAGGCCTGGGCTTTGAGGGCTCTGACACCTTCCTATCCATCCTGCAAGCTGAATCACTGATGTCTACAGGCGCCATCCCCATCATACAGGTATCATTGTAATAGCAAATGAGACTAAGATAACTTTTACACCACAATACCTGCTTGGTAGAAGAGCCCCATTTATCTGCTTCCTCCGGCCTCTTATCAAAAAACAAAAACAAAACAAGTTTCTCTTGTTCTATAGCCACATGCCAGGAAGTAAACACAGGAGACCATCGTTCCCCTCCATGGCTGTTTGATAGCGTGTCTCATTTTATCTGATTTGTTCATTGTGCCACAGCTTTGGCAGTTTCTTTCAGATATTTTGCAATGATAAATAAACCAACACTAAATGTAAGTGTACTGTCGCAACATGTTGTTCTGTTTTTATTAGTATTTAAACAAAATTATTTCTGGATTGCAGGACTTGGTGTCTTTCTCTGTCAAAGATGGTAAGAAACCTTACTAAATATATTCCAGTGAAAATAGAATTTTGTGCAAAATCGTTTTGATTTTGATTTGGCCATAGGAAGTAATGAAAAATAAATAATGCGTTCCACAGTCCAAATGTCTCGACCATAAAATATATAGAATAACTGTGCAAGCCATTTTGTTCATCTTCAGCATTATTCACACTCATAGAAACATAATATTAAGTAAATCAGTGCTAAAATTATGAAATAAAACCAATAACACAATCATTCTTAACATTGAGGTGAGTGGCAAATGACAAAGGCTTACAGAACTGAGTTAGAGTGACATATCTTCAAGTCAGAAGTTTTGTATTTTTTACTTTTGACTTTACGCAGGTTTTACTTATATATTTTTACCGAAATAATATATGCAGCCTTTTTTTTTTCTTTGTAATAAACTGAAAGTGAGATGTTCCACCCCATGCTCTCAGGCCACTACGATGCCAGAGCGAGGGTGCTCATCCGGCACGTCGGCTGCCTGCTTCGAGTGTCCCCGCAAGAGCTGGAGGAGTTTGAGGAGACGCTTGGAGAAAGGCTGACAGAAGGAGGAGAGGAGAGCGAGTAAGATGCTGAACAAGTGGCTTATTGTTTTCAAAAGTCTACCTTCGCTTCACATTAAGATTCTTTTACAGATTTATTCATATTGTTTCAAAATGTAACTCATGCAGCTGATTCCAATGCTTTGTTTACTAGGGAAGAGTTATCCCGGCGACGGAGGAAAGAAAGAGGTCGAAAATTAAGACGCTACTTTCTCATTGGACTCGCAACAGTCGGTGGTGGAACATTGATTGGTGATTATCCATATATTGTCCATGCCGTTTATCATGTGGCCATAGCAGAACTGGAGCCATCTCATGGCGAGAGGTGGGGTGCACAATGTCGAGATCACCTGTCAATCAAGGCTTTGAGGAAAACAAACAAGACTTTACAATTAATAAATGCCCGGTCCCTTCTGCAGCTGAGTAAATGGGGAAAACATGAGGAAACAGCTGCTTTTTTTTTTTTTTTTTTTTTTTTTT
>NW_017805010.1:3538775-3571507 GCF_001891065.2 Hippocampus comes
GGGGAAAAAAAGGGGAAACAGCTTCTTTTTTTTTTTTTTTTTTTTTTAATAAACTAAACACGCTCACAAATAGTTCCAACGCATTGATGAATCATGAGGTCAACTGGTTTTGGTATGCCACTTATTTTTGCATCCTTGTTTGTCAGGTGTGACTGGTGGGCTGGCAGCCCCCTTAGTGGCAGCAGGGGCCGGCGCCGTACTCGGAGCTGGAGGGGCTGCCGCTCTGGGCTCAGCCACTGGCATAGCAATCATGGCCTCTCTTTTTGGAGCAGCCGGGGCGGGACTTACCGGTGGGTGAAAAGAGGAGTAAATGTCTCTTGTTCATTGCCCCAAACCTTCATTGTAATGTTGTATTTTCTACCCACTTGTTGGATTCACTAACCAAAGAGGTTTTGTTATTGAGGTGTGTTTGTAGTTTTTAACGTTATATTTTTCATCAGGGTACAAGATGAATAAGTGTGTTGGTGCAATAGAGGAATTTGAATTTCTGCCGCTCAGCTCTGGAAAGCGTCTTCACCTTACCATAACAGTGACAGGGTGGCTCTGCACTGGTAAATACAGTAAGTGTTGAGCATATTCTCGTTTATATTTGGAGCTCTGAATGCCATCGCACTAATTAATGAACATTTCATTCTTCTTCTAATTAAGCCCATACGAACGTTAGGTACACCTGGACTCTAATGAGATCCAAAACTAGCAAATAGTCTGCCTCCAAAAGTTAATGGCCACTTGTATTATTGTGGCTGTTGAAACTTAACGTAGAGAGGAGGTGTTACTTAACATGCAGTATCTAAGGAGCACTCTATTTGAAATTGCCACCCAGACGACTTGACATAAGAGGCTAACCGCTCTCATCCAGGCTCATTCCAGGCCCCTTGGTGCAGCCTGGGAGAGTGCGGAGAGCAGTACTGCTTGGTGTGGGAGTCGCGTTTCCTCAGGGACCTGGGCTCAGCCATGACCTCTCTTTTGGATGGGCTTGTCAGCATGATGGCTCAGGAGGCCCTGAAGTACACAGTTCTCTCAGGTAGGAGAAGAAGGCTCAAAATGATGTTCACCTTTCTGAAACATCTGGATGTGTTTTTCCGTGGGGTGGAACCTCTATAGGCGTTGCCCATGGTAAATCATAAAATCTCAATAATATAGTCAGTCATAAGACAAACTGTCCCCATTATTACCGTAATTCTTAAAAGCGCAAAAAGACATTTTCACTGTATATGAAGACATGGAAAATGATTGGATTATGCCTGCCATTTACGACAATGCATTAAAGCATAATCATGCAGATTATAGATACCTGCATATTCCTGGGAGGTGAGTCTCCTCACCAAAAGCCTAAAAAAATGATGTTGCAATGTCCAGGCATCCATGTTGCCTTGGTTTACTAAAGGATGGTAAACAATGCTTTAAATGTTCACCAAACTGAAAATCTTGCGTAACATATTGAAGTCTCACATTAAAATCTTTGAGGCATATTTTTCCGGAGAATTCTGATCAAATTCTAAGTCGTAAAACTGAAGGGATGTTTGAGTTCCACTGTATTCAGCACACACGTACGGTGACATGTAATGCTCCTCAACTCTTGGTGTTCAGTGACATGTTTCGACAATGTCGTTGTCCAGGTATCGTAACAGCTCTGACATGGCCCGCCTCTTTGCTGGCAGCTGCCAGTGTCATTGACAATCCCTGGTGTGTTTGTCTGAACCGCTCGGCCGAGGTGGGGAAACACCTTGCTCAGGTTTTGAGAAGCAGGCAACAGGTAAAGAAATGTTTTTTTTATTTCTTTGTTTGTTTGTTTGCAGCTGTTTGAAGCCTGTGGTAGTGTGTCAGGTGAAAGACATGTTCAAGAGCATCTTGTTAGAATAAGACAGAGACAATTCAAATTGATTGATTGAATTGCAGAGATTGAAATCAGGTTCTCCTCTGTATCTAAAGGGGAAGCGGCCAGTGAGTCTGATAGGATTCAGCCTTGGGGCCAGAGTTATCTACTTCTGTCTTCAGGAGCTCGCGAACGATCAAGGTATGAACATCAAGTTTCGTCTTAAGACTTACTTCTTTTCTATTATGTGGTACTTTACTCAGCTCGACTTGCTAGTTGCACCGGTCCTTAGGCAAAACTAAGTACAATGAGATGCTGTTTCCAACTTATGCTCTTTTAAGGTCATATCGGTCAAACTGAGGATGTGTGATCATGCTTGATTGAAAACATGACAAGGACAAGATACTTAATGTTCAAACTGATGAACGTTATTTTTTTGGGAAACATTGTCTCATTTTGAATGTGATGCCTGCAACAACTGGGACAAGCAATAAAAGATTGAGAAAGTTGAAGAACGCTCATCAAACACCTGTTTGGAACATTTTATAGGTGAACAAGTAAATCGGAAACAGCTGAGTGGCATGATTGGGTATAAAAGTAGCATCCCCGAAAGTCTCAGCTGTTTACAAGCAACAAGGTGGCGAGGGTCACCGCTTTGTCAACAACTGCGTGAGCAAATAAGTCTGGTCTGAGGATTTTGGTCTTGCTTATTTAAGCAAGACAATGCTAAGCCACATTCTGCACGTTACAACATCCTGACTTTGTAGTAAAAGAGTATGAGTACTAGACTGGCCTGCCAGCAGTCCAGAGCCATCTCTTTTTGAAAATCTGTGGCATTTATCATGAATCACTGGCAAGGAACAATCACATAAGTCATAGGAATGTTTTGTTTTGTTACGGTTCTCCAGGTAGTGAAGGTGTTGTGGAGGATGTGGTCCTGCTGGGTGCTCCTGTAGATGGCTCAGAGAAGGCCTGGGAGAGAATGACCAGGGTGGTGGCTGGAAAAATAGTCAATGGATACTGCAGGTAATCTGAGTTTACATATTAGAGGAAACGCTGGGTGTCAAGTTGCAATCTTTTTCGACTATTTAACAGCTGCTGTCTTTCCAGCAGGATTTGTGATTTAATTATAGCCCACTTAAATTTTCTTTCTTCCCTGTCCACCTTTCAGAGGGGATTGGCTCCTGGGGTTCTTGTACCGAAGCTCAGCTGCTCAGCTCTGTGTTGCTGGGCTACAACCAATCAGCACCCAGGATCGCCGTGTTATCAATGTAGACCTCTCCTCTGTGGTGAGCACTTTTTTTTTAATTAATTATTTTTGGGGGATAGAATAACTGAAGTGTTAGTAAGTTTTCAAGTGCATACCACTAATTAGTTCACGGTAACAGTTTCCGCAGCTTGACCATTCAACTGTAAAATGTCACATCTCTTGAAGTCTGTCAACTAAGACACTCTCGTTGGATGGAGCTTCAAATATCATCAGATTGATTAAATACATACATGGAATAGATCAAGATCATACAATAATATACCGCATCAAAATTTTCTGGTTTGGAATGCAGCATTAATATAAATAAGAGCTTTCAGAAATGTCAATCGGCAGAAAAATCCGCTTTCACAAGATTGGGTGACATTTATATTATTACATTGATTTTTGTTAATTTCCAAATTCCCGAACGGATTGGAGTTCATTCTTCTGTTCTTTTTATAATTATTGGTGGTTTGATCTGCTCTGAGGAGAACAAAGCAGACTACAATATTTTTGGATGAATATTACAAATATTAAATGAATAGATCAAAGTAATTCAGATGAAAATTCCGATTCTTAAAATTTTCTTCCAATCAGATATATATATAAAGTGCACAGCCGCAGCCTCATATGACATTCTTGAGAAAAAAACAATAGAATGCAAAAAGGAATGAATCAATCTCAGCTTTGAGTTAAAAAAATCTTTTCTTTTTTGTAAACAAATATTTTTTTCAGTACTGTAGATGTACTCCTCCCCTTTTCCCCTCCTTAGTTAAACTTAATAAAAGCAAGATAAGTAAAACTTAGTTTTGGGACTGGAACGGATTAATTGCTTTTGTATTCATTTCAATGATTTGTAAACATTTGAGGTTACAAAAGGGCCCACAGAACCGATTCAGTTCATAACTTGGGGTTCCACTGCATTTGTTTTCACTTTGCTGTGACTTAAATTTCAAACATTACAGTAGTTTTAACATCAGTGATTTATAAATCCCTGAAATGAAAACATTGAAAAAGTATGCGAAAATGGTGGAACCAGTTTATTTGAAAACATTTGAATAAGCCCCGGTGTTAATAGCACAATAACACAATACACTTCAGCAACCACACACTGAACATTTTTTTAATGAGTACAAAGATACGAAGTCTCAGCACAGAAAAGTTTTTTTTGGGGGGGGGGGGACTCAAGTCTTTTTTTTTCTTTTTTCATTGTCCCCACAAGTCTAAAAACATTATTCTGATTAATATTGTGTTGGTGGAACACCGTTGGCAGTGGCAGCCCCAGAGTATGTTTGTGTCAGTTTCAGACAGCTGAGGGCTGTATAATGTCAAATGGTAGCCACATGAGATGGATGAAAACTGGTTAATTTATCATCTTAATTCTTATTCAACCAGTACAATATAAATCAAAATACAGTACCATGTTTAGACTAGTGGGAGCACATTTCAAAGAATATTTTAACTTGAATTTCCCATTATGGATATCAAAAAAGGTTTTACAAAAAATGTACATAATAGCAAAGTAATGAGAAAAAAATATTGTTCATAAAAACAACAAAAAAAAGAAATACAGACATGTATTTAGTATTTTTATGTTCCCCAGGTGAAAGGTCACTTAGACTACATGCGTCAAATGGAAACCATTTTGGTGGCGGTGGGAATTCCTACCAAAGAAGTCCCGGGATCTTCCTTCGTGCTTCCTCAGCCTGTAACTATTTCTAAGGACCTAGTCGATGCCCCGGACAAAACCCAAATCACGCAGCAGTTGCGGGAAACTCAAAGTCCAGTCCAGCAGGCTGAGACTCTGATGGCAGATATTGGTGAGGACTCAACAAGGACAACGGAGATCGCCGATGGCTGGGATGTCCCTGATATCTCAGACCTGTTGGACGCTATCACTAGTGACGATAATGTGTCAAAAAGTCCACCCAGAGACCGGAACAATGTACCTCCCTGTCAGGAGAGTGACACTAACCACAGACCTGTTTTTAATGAGAGTGAAGAGCAGGCCGAGGCGAACGATGACCACGTCTCATGGAGCTGGGATGATCCATATTGGACTGCAGAGCACAGTCATCCACAAAGCGGACCGAAAATCTAAGAAGGCTGGTCTAGGACCAGCTGCTTCATTCAAGATTTTATCCACTATTTGTTTGAAGAGTCTTTTGAGGAATGGAGGAATTTTAACAAACTTGTCATGTGAATTGGATTCTGTACAAAAATTGAAGGCACTAGGGGGCGGTTTAGGGCAGGGATGGGTACCTGGCGGTGCGTGGGCCTCATGCAGGCCCCGACCACACTCTTGAGTGGCCCCATGATTACAAAAAAAGAAAAGAATTGGGGCAGGAGGTTGAAAAAATGTATTTGCAACAACAAAAAATATTTACCAAAAAACCCAGATGATAAACATTCAATATATGTTTTCCACAGAAAATGATGGTCTCGGTATGGGGGGGGGGGGGAAATCCCAGAAAAAAAGGAAAAGCAATGAAAAAAAAACAATCTAATATGTGAACCCACAGGTGCCAAACCATGAGTATGCAGGGGTCGACTGTGACTTAAAGTTTTGATCTCGCCATTTGATGGCAGACATGGCTTAGTTGTGCTTACACCAGGTCTTATATTCATCTATACTACTACAGGAGTAGGCCTCATAATTTTTTGCGGATTTGGAATTACATGCAAGACAAACAGTACCTCCTTACTATTGAAATGTTAAATTTTGTTTTTTGTAAAAAAAAAAAAAAAGTACACTATGAGTTCCACTAGAATGAGTTCTCACACTTAATGTTCGTTTGCTATTCAGCAATTTTGTGCCGTCCTTGAATGACCATTTTTGGGCAAGTGAGCCCTCTGCACTCTTGGACTTGATCCGCTTTGACCAGTAAAAAATGTTTTTTAGATTAAGACTATAACTCATTGATAGTGGTCATCCTTCCAGTCATTCAGTTTAATGTAACTACCTGATTGGGAAGAAGAAGAAGAGGCATTTCAATCCCAGCATGCTCGGCGTCCACCAAATTCACGCCGTCTGTGGCGGTGGCAGGTGGAGGTGTGGTGTCAGAGGTCAGAGGGGACGGGGGTTCGCTGCAGATGTTCGGCTCTCCCGAGTTGCGGAGGGACAGGGAGAGCGCTGGCGACGGTTGTCTTGGCAACCGTGAGGAGGAACAGGGCAAGAGCTTCCCAAGTGCTCGCTTGAAGTCCCTCATGAAGAGCGGGTAGATGATGGGATTCATGGTGCTGTTGCAGTAGCCCAGCCATGTGATGGCGTCGAAGAGCGCCAGGGGGACACACTCGCACACAGCCTGAATGAATTAACATAGCCAAATGAAGTTCACCCCTCTTTCAAGTTGAATAGACATTGCGATTGTCCTCAGTGATGAGACACGAATGATCCATTTGTTTCGGTTTTGAGTTGTGAGAAACAACTCCACTGTATTTGTAGCCTTATATGTTTTTTGTAATGCAACTTTGTACCTCAAGGGGTGATTGTGAGTCACAGTAGTGTGAATTTTTCAAGAGGATTTAACAAGATTTATTGTGTAATCAATTTAGAAACATAATTCGGATTTTTTTATTTTTTACTACAATAAATGGCTCACTGCTGGTGACCTCATTTTTTTTTGGGGGGGGGGGGTTATGTACATTCACCGGTTGGTCCCGCCCATTTTATTGCTTACACTTATCCCATTGAGATTTAAATTTCCTATGAAATTATCACCCATCCATCCATTTTCTGATCCGCTTTATCCACACAAGGGTCACGGGCGGTGCTGGAGCCTATCCCACCTGTCTTTGGGCAGTATGGGCGGGGTACAACCCAAACTGGTTGCCAGCCAATCTCAGGGCACACATAGATGAACAACCATTTGTGCTCACGCTCACACTCACACGTAGGGACAATTTAGAGTGTTCAATCTGCCTGCCACGCATGTTTTTGGAATGTGGGAGGAAACCGGCATACCCGATGAAAACCCACGCAGATCCGGGAAGAACATGCAAACTCCACACAGGAAGGTCGGAGCCAGGATCGAACCCACAACCTCTGCACTGTGAGGTCGACGCGCTAACCACTGGATCACCATGAAATTATCGTGAAACAACAACAACAACAACAAAAAACCTAAATTGTATTTAGATGTTAATGTATTAGTATGAATGTTTTTGCTTGGTTGTTTTTTGCTTTTTCCTTGGTATCGGAGTGCATGCATTTGAGTGAGACTGTAATTCCTAAACATTCAAATGAAAAAGGACAAGTAAAGGAGACAGCTGCTAGAGGACAGCTTCCAATACGATGAAGATGAGATGGAAGGGGGGTAGTTGAAGAGAAAAGAGGTGTGTGCGCGTGCGCGCGCATTTCACACGCCACATTGAGTGTGAGTAGGAAGACGTGAACAGGCACAGGCTGCTCTGTGTGATGCAGTTTTGGGCTGGGGAGGTCGGATGGGGGGCTGGTTGTGAGAGGGCACAGATGGGAAATCAAAATGTCTGCAGCATTGAAAGCTCGAAAAACAGCACAAGTGTCATCACAGATGAAGATGGAGGAGCTGTTTTGGAGCGTCGTTGCAATGATGAAAATCAACAAGTGAAGATAAATAGCAAGCATAAGTGGTGATGACAGAATGTTATTTTCTTAAGTCGGGAATGCGTCAGCCACACAGTCGAAATGCCAGTCTACAATGCATGTATGTCTTTATTGGACAGCTTGGACTTGATACCGTGACTGACAAATACAAAAATAGACCTGTATCCAAGGTTCTTGCTTGTGCGTGTATTTCACACTGAAACGGTCACACATCCATATTCATTTGAGAGAAGTGACAAAACAATCTCTGACTCAGTTGGACACCACAGACTGGAAGGTGAAAAATCTCCACTAATTTGCTGCTGTTTCTTGGAACAGCATCAGGCAGATGAGTCATTTTCATCAGACTTCAAGGTTAATGTTAGGAGGCAAACATTTACATCAATGAGGCTTTGAGAAAGATGATGGTTTGAGGTGGGGTGCAGATTTTGAAGGAAGAAAAAAATAGGCAAAAGTAGTCTTGTGGCACTCCTACCGGTAGCGGTGGTTGTACCAGTGCCTCCGGACACTTTTAACCTTCCTCTTAGGTTTGTTTGGTATGTCGAAAATGTGTTCGTCTTAGATTTATCCGGTGTCTATACTTGGGTATTTATTTGTCCGACGACATATCAAGCACGGTTGTTTCATTGAGGTTCACGTAACTGGTGGCAAATACTGTAGATTCACCCAGGCACTATCAGAAATGCCATGAAAATGTCGGAGAAAATACCCCCCAAAAAAAAACTGACCTGAGCCATGTTGATGATGAAAAAGGGAAGCCAAGTGCAGAAGAAAAGTCCCAGAAGAACTCCAAGCGTCAGGCTGGCCTTCAGTGCCCTCCGACCCTGTCTGTGAGCCAGATGGCGCTCACTGTTCACTGACGGCTACGGTCAGAAGTGAAATGTAAACGTATTGCAGCTTGATTTAGACTAAAGATGGTATTAGGTATTGCGGGATCATCATTTTTGTGAAAACAATACACCGGTATATATATTTCTGATAGGATAAAACGGAATGCATGTAGAGATCCTCAGTGGACATATTTTGTGTATGATTTGAGGTCAAGGTGTTCATGCTGCTTGTTGCTTCCAGTTTGGCCATAAATCTAAGACTTAGATTTATGGACACTTAAATTCTAAGTGAATATCAGAGAAAGAAGAAATGCCATTTTGTTTATTGTTCAGTAATTTTGCCACGTTTTTCTTTGTGACACCCTCCTCCAATCATTTATGTGTGAAAGTCTATTTTCGCATTGCTTTGAATTGGGATCAGCTTCTCGTGTCATCAGTTTTGTTTTTTACTCTGGCTATTGAAGACTCGTATCCTGTATATTTGTTACTGTACTCCTTGGTACCAACCACTTCTGTCTGGGTTCAGTTCAGTAGTTTTTTTTGTTTTGTCAAAAGTACCCGAATAAGTTATGAAATTTGAAAAGGTGCAGCTTAAACCGCTGAGTTTGCATTTTACGCGTCTTTTTTTTAAACCTGCTTTCATTGATGAACTAATGTCAGGCTGCTATGATGTCACACTTTTTACATAATTAATGGAAACATTGCCAAAATTGAAGCTGGCGATAAACTTTAAAGTGACAGTGTCATATACAATTGAAGGAAGAGTCATTTTGTGTTTATCTCCACCCTTTAGGAACGATACCACGTGGTACAGCTGATTGGGTTGTCAGCAAATTGGGGTGTGGGGAAGGTGGGCTATTAAAGACAAAAAAATCATTTATTAAATATATTTTCATTATAAAATTCAAGGAGTCTTAGTAACCGTACTGAGGTGGGGACTACAGGACACTTTTGAAATTCTCGGCTGACTGACTCATATCCGCATCACCAAAGCGGAGAAGTACAATGGCTATTAAAGATCAAAAAGTGCAGTACTGGACGGGTTGATGATACTTGCTAAGTACTGCGCTGAAATGTATGTCTGGTTGTTTAGTTGCACCGTTCAGGGCCTCTTAGACCTCTTAGCAATCTGTACCTTGCTCAAGCATGCCTGCACTCGTGAATCTAAATTTATTTTTTGTACTTGTTTGAATGGTCAAGCATGGTAGACTTACTTGATCCAATTCTAACAGTTGTACTTTAGCACCATATGCGATTATGAACGAGCACAGGTATGCAATATGAAATTACTTCTTTGCCGGGTTTACGGCACTTCAGCACGTTATCGTGTACCTTTACTCACTGGTATATTCTGTGGCACTGGGGCCTCCTGGTGACTGCACTCATCTCCATCTTGGTGAGCTCCATCCCCGAGTGAAGGAGGCTGAGATGGTTCCCCGAGAGAGGGATGAGGGTGCGGTGGGTGGCTTAGGGCCGCGACCCTCTTGGCTTGTCTACGAGCCGCCAGAAGAATTCGACAGTAGGTGAAGCAGATGGCACTAGAGGGCAAAAAAAAGGTGAGCAAGGATGCCACCAGAGCGAAGGGCAACGTGACCTGCAGGCGGCACTGAAAGTAAAGGCCGTGGATCTGGAAATAGGATGCCGGGTACAGCAAGTCCAAGTAGGAGCTGATGTTGGTACTTCCCCCTTCTGGGGACAAAGGCTGCCCACTCAAGAGTCCCAAGCTGTGCCATTTCATCTCGATGGGCAGGAACGAGGCGAACGCTGCTAACCCCCAAGCCCCTCCGACCAGTAGCAACGCCCGAGGCAGGGTCATCCTCTGCTTGTAGCGCAGTGGCGAGATGATGAAAAGGTAGCGGTCCAGGCTGATCATACACAGGTTGAGAATGGAGGCGCTGCAGCACATGACGTCAAAGGACAGCCAGACGGGGCAGAAGGCCGGCCAAAGCACCCAGGACCCGCACAGCACATTGAGCATGGCGGGGGGCATGACCACCAGCGCCACCATGAGGTCTGACAGGAACAGGGACACTAAGAAGCAGTTGGAGGTGCATCTTAAGGAACGGTGGGCAAAAACCAACACGATGAGCAACACATTGCCGCATACGGTGATGAGGATGATGACGGTCAGCAGGAAGGCGAGCAACCAGGGACCGCCACCGCTGATGTTCCAAGGACCGCTGCTTGGAAAGCTGCTGTTGTAGCTTCTGAAAGATCCAGAGTCAGGCATGGTGCTGCTTGGTAAGTGAATGAAAACTAGCTCCAGACGTTGCGGTCTCTTTGGAGACAAGCCATACACAAACTCGATTAACTAAATGAAGTTCCGGAAGTGAACATCTTGTGTCCTCTAGTCTTAAGAGATGCTTTCGGAAAATTCCAAACAGTCTCATCAATCCATCCACAGCAATGAGCAGGAATGAGCCATCCAATGGCCACGGAGATCCCGAAGAGAAGTGTCTTCCAAGTATATGAAGGAGCCAAACAAGATATTCTTCAAAATTCCACTTCACCCCCTACTGCGATTGTCTTCACAAGGCTGCGGTGAGCTTTCACTCTGCCTGGATTTCTTTCTATTCCGGGAGATAAGAGCAGGGAAGCAAAAAAAGCGCCACTGAATTCATCTTTAACGAGGTGCATTGGTATCACGGTCCTTGTAACGCTGCGTTTAGTCTCTCGCTCCCTTTAATCGCCGCATCGGCCACTCTGGTGCGCCTCCCCTTCCAAGGCGCGCAGATTCTGAGAAGGAGTGTGTCAAAGCGTTGGGCTGTTAATGCATAAGCATGCACAATCACAGCCAAGACATACTAATTTGTCAGCATAAGCACTCGAGTAGGTGGTGGTGCTCCGTGTTTGGTCATGACGTTCTGTACCAACGGAGGAAGTTGGGATGCTTCATAAAAAGGTTCATGTGCAGAATGATTCGTTTAAAAGGTGTTTGTTAACTTGACTATAGTGAGGTTCCAATTCACGGTAGCCTCTGTATTCAAACTATTTTGAGGTGTTTTTTTATAAATTAATCACACTTTTCCGAGAATCCCTCCCACTGTGTATTTCACTTGGCTTACAACATTTTTTTTTTTTTGTTTTATGTATTCCCAACTAAAAAGAGCAATGATTTTTAATAAATTGGCCATCAGTTAAAGCAGTGATTCCCAACCTTTATTGAGCCAAGCGGAAGCTTATGTTTCACTTGGAGGGAGTTATGTTGGTGTAATAAAATTTTGTGGCTCAAACCTGCTCATTAGATAGAAATGTCAGTTTCCAGTCTGTGTTTAGACTGAAGATATATACATTATTTATATATATATATAGAGAGAGAGAGAGAGAGAGAGAGAGAGAGAGAGAGAGAGAGAGAGAGAGAGAGAGAGAGAGAGAGAGAGATTTTTTTTTTTTTTTTTCAACATTATGAGACTCATTTTGTTCAACTCATACATTTTTGGTTTGCCATATAAAAATGGCATGTTGTGATGGCCATTTTGTCGTTATGGTACATTTGAAGTAAAGTAAGTAATAATTGTTCATAATACCACCCGGTCATGGTTACATGAAACATAATGCACACATATAACAATCTTGCACACACACTCATCAGGCAAGCAGGAACAAAAAACAAAGTAAAAAGCAGTATTTAATATTGTGTCGATTAGAATTAAGAGACTTTTATGCCATTGTGATGTTTAGATATGATTTGAATGAATGAGCCATTGCTCATAGTATGCAAAATGGTGTTGGCCATCTCTGACAAGAGGTAACCATTTTGGCAGTTAGCCAACAAGACAGAAGTCGAATGAGTAGTACATAAAAGGAAAGCCACTGCATGGCCTGATCTCGAAAATTAAACACAGCAAAATGTTACTTTTTTTTACTTGCTGCTTTTTCAAAATTGAATGATTGACCCCACCCATCTCACTTCAATACCCAGCAACTGTACCAGTAAAACCAACCAATCTTTTAAATCCATTCTCACTTAATCTAGATTTAATCCATATATTCATATCATACTTGGAGTGCATCCGTTTTGTTTTCCGAGCATTTGTGTGGAAATACCACAAACATCGCGTGGTGTGATTTTCATACTGATTTTAATACATAAACACAGACTGTCCTGATCAGGCATACAAAGAGCCATGCTAGGAGAGGGTCTTCCAATGAGCAGACATGCGTGTCTATAATGGGAAGACGTTGCCAATGGTGACTCCCACAGAAGCAAAACAAAAGATGTTTAAAAAAACAGACACTCCTTTGGTGACTTGAGACTACTGGTCCTGTTGAAGAAAACATACATTGGTTACATCAACTTCGAAACATGATACAGCTCATGAAAAAAAAAAATCTATTTTGACATTGCCTTCACAAAAATGACTAGAAATCAATGGTTGTAGATGACCAACATGTTTGACATTGGCCATCTTTTGAATGTGCTTGTAGATTCCGATACACAAGTGGATAAAAGCACAACAGGTGCGGAGATGCTCTAACTAGTGGTGATGTCAACAACAATTGGAATCGTTAAACTAAGAGCTGTCATTCAAAGAGGGTGCATTCCGATATTTGCCAAGGCATTTTTTTTCATTTGAATGTGCCAGTGTACCTGATATTGTGACCTTTGTATGTGTGTATGTGCGTGTCAGTCTTACTTACCTTTTTAGGCACCAAATAATGTAACCTCAGGTCAGTCTGACAGTTGGCATATGCCATGCCAAGGCCCATCCCTGAGCCAAGCGTAATAGGCCATGTACGCCCTTGAATCAGAGACAAGATGTATTGTGAGAAGCATCCGTTAGTTGTCTGTGTATCAGGTAGAACAGCATCAGAAGGTAACTTACGTTTGAAGAAGACGACAGAGAACACAATTCCCAAGCCCAGACCTGTGCCTAGGAAAAAAAAAACAAACAAGATCGTGAACAACAACTAATGTCATCAATGATAAATTAGCAACACTCATAATCATTATTCATAAGTGTGATTTGCTGCACCACGCAATATTTAAGTGGGCCATGGTGTTAAAGTACATTTGCTTGAGTACTTGGTGTTCTCAAATAATAATTACCACTACGACAAGCAAATATCTTATCATCCTAAATAAAAGCGTAAAATGCTATTGCAGTTGGACTTGCTCAACCTTCACACATACATTAGTCGATTTGAAAAACTAAATGTTGTCTCAGAATAACTAAGTCCAAGCCAGGTATTAACAGTGTTAAAAGGACACTTTATTTTAATTTCCAAAAATTGGGAACGAATTATCCATCATTACAATAAATGCTGTGTTTTATGTGTTGAAAAGCGCCGAGAAATGTTTTGTACGTGTAAAAAAAAATAATAACACAATGTTATTTGGTGGTCAGTGGCTTGCCCTTCGCTAGCTAGCTACCTCATCACTCAATGACAACTGCTGTTTTAAAAGCTGTTGCTCATTCTGTTCCACATCGTTGCCATAATCACAGTAAGCACAGACGAATTGAGTCATATTTACCAAGCTTAATGACGCCATCCGCAAGGCATCGGTCCCACTTTTGTCCCAACTCTTTCTCAGACATGCTGAGCTCTTAGCTTGAAGCAGGCTCCAAGTGTCAAAGGCTGACTCGTGCTGCTTTCAAGTACGATTGTAAACAATAGAAACCCGGAGGAAAATAAGAATAAAAATATAATCACCGATGACAGAAAAAGGCTGTATGTAGCATTAGGCCACAATAACATATAACTAATAAGAATCAGGAAAATCAGAGACCATCGCAAAAACACTTCCAAAATGTAACGAAAGTGCGATGCCAAACGCCCATGCCGAAACAACCGCTTATACTTGTTTACGCGAACGCAGCACGTAGTTCTCGCGATATTACCATGCGTCAGGGTGGAACTACACAGACTTGACTTCCAAAGAATATAAACGCTGTCATTTCCCCAAAATACGTTAGTTTTATTGCTAAGATCGTATTTACAATTTTACGAGAGACATTTGGTTTGCCACAAAAGTACACCATTTTTAATATAGTATTTCTGATTTCCTGAGACAACTATAGGTAGATGGTATGACAAGATTGTATGACAAAGAAGTACAGTACTGTACTCCAATATGAAGAAGCGTGGCGATATTTGGAGATTACGGTATGAACGTGCTGTCTTCTACGAATCGAATACTGTAAAGCCTTAAATTTGCGCTAAAAAATAAACGTGTTGGCATCAAACAGTCCTTTTTTTTCTTTTTTACAGCGCACAATATACATTTGGCTGCTTCAAGTAAAATGTATTACATGGGTTATGATGAGCAAGCGAATGAAAAGCAAAGAGGTAGAAACAAACGTGTTTATACATTAAATATATCTTTGGCCTAAAACAACAAAATTCCCCTTTGCTCATACTGTACAATTGTTCTTTTCAAAATTATTCACTGAATTTACATCAATTTGACCATGCACCTAATTATGAAAAATCAACAATTATCATCCAAACTTGCACCACAGCAAAATTGTTATGGTTTAACATGATGAACACAATAACATGGACCAAGGCCCTAAAAGTTCCAGATGAAGCACTTCACATTAAATCACTGGACTCCGGCTGGGGCTTGTTTTGATGTGTTGCAGTTGCTGGCTGGGTGCTTTCCTCTCTCGCCGCTGCCATTGAGTCCTTACTGATGGCCAGCAGGTCTCGCAGCTCCTTGTTCTCAATCTGATCAAGAGAATGCGACAAGGGACAAATGGTGACCAACAACAAAAACAGGTAACCAAAACACTGTCCGATAATAATTTTTTCTGCACTTTGTGTCAGAAGTCACAAAAAGTACCAGAATCACCATTCTTTTGTCATTGTGCTGTCATATAACCTTGGAAAACCAATTTGGAGGTCTAGACTCGACATCTATGTGTTGCAATTTTAATTTAGTTTGTCATAGTTTGTCACGTAAAATGGTATATAGGTCCCTTATCTTGTCAATCATTTACCATAACACTATTTGATATTAATCTAAGTTTGGCAAGTCCACAACTTGCATTTGTCATGTGGAGTGAAACAAGATGACAAAAGTAATAATGTATGTCTTTCAGGTAAGGTATTATGGTTTGTAATTCTGGAACACAAAACAAATTTCAATTTTAACAGTTCACAGGTTAACATTTACAAAACACTAATTTCTTGAGAATTTTTTTTTTTCCTTCTTTGCCATGTCTTGCTGTTAGATTTGAGTACCGCATGTACAAACTGCAGGGCAGTTTTCCCCTGGTATCTCATGGTTCAGAACGCCAGCCGTAACGCAGATTTTTAAGACTTGCCGAACATTCACCACGTGGAGATTTCAAACATTTGACCACTTATGTGTTAGTAAAAAATATTTTTTTAAATTCAGTATGTTGTATGCTCAATTTTTATGTGACGCTGCTCCGTTTGTGTTAAAGCACCAGTTGTTCAAAATTGTTTAGTATAAACATTTTCTCTTTTACATTTTCAAATTTCTGAACATGACAATGTTTGAAAACAGAGCACATCACACAACATAAATATTGACAAAAGATCCAGCAGAATGATTTCTTCCTCTATTTATTTTTTATATTTAGCCAGACAACTGGGATAGGCTCCAGCACACCTGCGCCCCTCATGAGGATAAAGCAGTTCGGATCATGGATGGAACTAACATTTATTAGCATCTTTTTTTCTTCTTCTCCATCATTATCACTGTGAATGGGACAAAATAAGTCTAGTCACCTCCAGCTGGGCAAGTTTCTCTCGAATGGAGCAATAGCGCTGATCATCCACCTGCATGGCTCGTCTCATCACCTGGCCCATCTCGCATATTCGCTCCACCTGGGTCTGCACTTCCTGGATAAAAGCCAATACGATATTTATCAATCTAGTGAATTTTGAGGATTATGAAATGAAGCTGCAACTGTATTTTTCTTTGCGTTTGATTGTAGCAATATGTGAATACTGTAAAGACAGCCACTGTACTTTTGCGTGGTCCTCATGGAGTGTAAGGACGGGTTTGGTGTCCACCTCCTCTTTAGCCATCATCATCTGGAGCATGTGCTTACGGTAACGGCCCATAATCAATTCTAACGTGTACTGATGCTCTTCAAGAGACAACCAGAGCTCTGCAGACATTAAATGCATGTCAAAGGATCACACTGGGAATACAGACAGAACAGAGGGAATTTATGTTTCCAAACCTTTATTCTCCTGCTGGAGTTCCTTGATTTGAGTGTTCTCCTGAGTCAAAAGGACATGAGGCTTGTACTTGATCATCTCCTGGATCTCCGAAGTGTCATCTGCATGCTGAAGAAAAAGAGACTGAATGAATTATGTAAAGCCACACACACACACACACACACACACACACACAAATTACTTGGCTGCTGAGCCTTGCACACCTACTGACAATCATAAACTTGCTGGAAAATCCAATCCCTTGCGTTTTAGAGGTTGCTTCTAATGGCTGCCCCATTGACAGCATGAAGACTCCATGCATTTTTGCTTTGTAGCCATAGTTAGGTCCATCCATCAATTTTGATGATAGAGAAGCTCACCCCAAGCAAAGAGCTAGAATTTAGCTCTTGCCTGAGGTGATCTTAGTCCAGTCCTGGAAGGTGAGCGGTTCTGGAGGACGGCTGTCCTGCATGTTTTCCATCTCTCCCTGTTGTGACACACCTTATTCAAATGAACAGGATCGACATCAGGCTTCTGAAGAGCTTGCTGATTAGCTGATATTTTGGATTAGGTGTGTTGCAACAGGAAAAGATTGAAAAAAATGCGGGACGACGGCCCTGCAGGACCGCAGTTTGACACCTATGAGCTAGACCCTGCACTGGTCAGGATTCAATCGCAGGACACGTATGGTCAGACAACTCTTCTCTCACCCAACCCAAACAAAATCCAGAATATTACTGTGATTGGAAATAATTCAGACGTTGAAGGCTTGTCGGTATAGCTACACAAGGGAATAGTTGCAGTTAACGTTGTTAGGTGTGGAATGGTTTGTTTTATCCTTTACCTTGTCTGGAAGAGCATTTCCCACTTCTTTCATGCTATGCACCCTCTGATTGAGGGCCCCGGACTGCTCGATCAGGCCCTCGGCGGCTGTGTCGTGCTCCTTTAACCTCTCCAGCAGTGTCCGCGCATCACCCAACACTTTCTCCAAAGTGCAGGCCATCTGCCTGAAGGTAGACCGTAAATGTAACGCTGACAAACTACTCACACAGCCCACTTCCCGTTGGCTAAAACCTCGTAGTGTTAAAGACGACGCTAGCGTTGTTGTCTTGGTGCACTAAAGAGAGCTCCGAGTCTGTTGCGGGTACGCGTTTATCTGTTACATATCTACTAACATTATAACCATAAAAAATAGCCGATGGAATATAAACCTCGCAATTTCGGTTGTCCGATAAACACGTATTATGCAGTGTGTGTTTTGCAGTCGAACTCGTATCTCTACCCGCAGCGCTATGATGACGTCACTTCCGCAATTACGTTTTTTTTTCCGTTTTTTTTTTTTCCTTTATTTTTGATAGCGTACTGTGCGGTATCCTCGGTGGCAAACATCGGGGCATTAAACTCCAGAAAACAAATCAACGGTGACAAATTATTCAACGGAGTTAACACATTTCAAATAAAATCACCTTACAAAATAAGTCGTATTGAGAGTGGGCCAACTGATTAAAACGCATTAAAGTTAATTAAAAAAAAAAACAAAAGTCTTTAGAATTGCTCTCGGACACTACAGTATACTGTATTAAAGTCGTGGGTGAACAAACAACAACAACATGTCGGGTAGAAGCCCCTCTCTTCCTCCTGTATACTCTTTGGCTCTCGAGCGTTTGGCAAATATCGCGATAGCAGCCGTCAGACTCACTACGTAATGTGCCGTGCTGCTTCTAGCGGCGCTGGTGACAGTGCTGAAAGCTGTTGGGGTGAGTTTTTATAATCATTTACAGTTCCTTAGTATATTCAAACACGTGTATGAATATGTCTAGCGGGTGGATACAATTTGTAGCGAGGGCGAGTTTGAAATTGAACTCCTTCGCCCTCGCTTCGCCGTGCTTTTTGGGGCCTTGGTGGGAGCAGACGTTTTCCTCTCAGCATAAATCACCCCACACAAGGACCCACCAGGTTAGCATCGCAAGCTAGCTTTAGCCACTAGCACCGGGCACGGCCTAACCAGATTCCGCTTGTAAAACATTCTCGCGATTATATCTAGATATCACAATGCAGTGTTGACACGACTATTGTGTAAAAGTTTGATTTCGATTCCGTGTCGGTGACAGTTAGAATGGCAGCAAAGATAGATAAGCCCGATCTTAAATTCATCATTCGGCTTCTTTGTTGTCCGGTCCTCGTGCGGCTATTTTTTAACGGTGCCCGTTAACCGGAGTCTACAGGAATCATTAAAAGTCCACGTTTGGCTACGATTAGAAAACTATATTTTAGAAACTCGCTCTTAAAATGAAACTCATCCAGTGCGGTACGGATGGTGTACAATTGGGTGATCTCCCCTGAAGTTGATCTTTATACAGAAATTGAACTTAAAATATTAGCAACGAATCACTCGGAGTGTTTTCCCTTGAGCGTGTTTCGTACCTTTTTAATTGTACGGTAGTGTTGAATTTCCTGTGCGTCAATGTAATACTTTGAATGCAGTAAACAAACATATCCCGTAGCTAACTTATTTGGGGAGACTGGCTGTCCCATTGCTGCGTTAATCGATCGGTAACGCCCTGGACATAAGCACCAAATAGTTAGCTTAGTGCTAATCTACCTGGTTCCGTTTGTTCAGACAAGGTCATTGAGAGAACGCAGTTTTTTTCTTTTGTTAAAGCGACAGGCATTCACGCCGAGCCAAACGGAACGACTGACAGCAAACTACCTTTGCTTGCTTCATGACACACGTGTCCTTCTGGAAATGCTCTCGCGCCTTGGACGGCTGCATTGTGTTGCAACGTGTTTGCTCAGGCCTCTGGCAGGTCCAGCTGAGCATGGCGACTGCTGGGAAGTCACATGGCGATTCCTGTCAGAGGGCTTGTTGTTCTGGAGCGAGCATCGGCCCACTGAGTGGTTTGAAATTGCAGCCTTTTTAGAACCATTTCCCACTTGACCCCATTAGAATTAATGGTATATTTATTCAGTGAAACAACAACAAATCATATTTCACAATTATTAGCACCCCTGATATTAGTATTTTGTACAATCACCAAAACAGAACCTAATCTCGATAATGGGAGGAAAAAGAAAGAAGGATCTTCAACCATTCCTCTTTGCGCTATCTAAAACATCCTGTGACTTTGGTCCTCTCCTCTGCACTCTCCTCTTTAGCTCACGCCACACGTTCTCAATGGGGTTGAGGTCTTGGGACTGAGATGTCCATGGCAGGAGCTTGATTGTGTCTGGTGAACCAACTTTCAGCACGAGAGTATGCTTCTGCAATTAAAATGAAATTTAAAGCTTTTAACACATCTGAACCATGGGTGCCAATAATCATGGAGGGCACAGTATATGTAGTGTATAGTAATACATTGCCTTCACTAAATATTGTAGTTCAAAAGGTTCTGCAACTTTTACAAGGACAATGATGTGTGACAAAATTAAGATTATCATTCTGATTTGTCGTGCAAGTTTAAAAAGTCAACCACTTTAAAACATTTCTAACACTCTTCCTCAGTGTTCCCCAATGTGTATTAAACCAAGGCACATATTTTACACGAGAAAAATATCACGCCATCAAACAGAAATGCAACAAAGTGCAAATAGTTTTCCATAACATGACCGGTATTTGTTTGTCTTCCATGTTTCAGGTTGACATCCGGAGAATAAGCGAAGCTTGACACCGAAAGACTAGTAGAATGAAACGTGTTTGTTTTCACTCGTTTTCTTTGTATTTTGTAACTGGTTAATATCAGCTATGTTAGTAGATTCTTAATCTCTCTAAGTGTGCTGAGATGAAGTTGACAGCGTATAGAGAAATATTGGCTGTAGCGGCCAAGACACAAAATAATAACTAAGTGGCCATCATGAACTCAACGTGATCCATCCACAATTCGAACATATCTCAGTGCCAAACGGTGTGCAAGTAGAAATAAAACAGACAGCGCTTCACTTAAAATGATACAAAATAGTTGACAGCTCTTAGCCTAATTTTGCGAAAATAGCATTGACTTTGCCGAACATAGGCCTCAAGACGAGAGAGCAAGTTAGTACGATGGGAGTTGTCTGCCATAACTGGTAATCAAATAATCAAGGGTGTACGGTACATAAAAAAGGGCATTGTTCTCAAATGAGCAGCAGATGTTGTTTTGTGCTAATTTTTTTTCCCAGGCAAGGTTTATCGTTATGTGTCGATGTATCATTTTAATCGAACCGAATAAACTTTTTACAGTTATTTATTTGGCTTTTAATGAAGTAAAGGTCAGAATGAGCATGAGCTGAGCATCCATAATGCAGTCGCATCGGAGTCATATCTAATTTATATCCACATACAAAAGACGGCCGGATCAGATCAGGGGGAAAAAAATAGAATTGTACTTTTCAAATTGCAAGAAAAAAAATTACATGTCACATATACGGGCAAAAAAATGCAATTGACCTGCAGGGTGAACACAGCTTATGGGTTCATTTCCTCGGTTACTGTGTGAAAGATTGTCTGTCTTAATAAACGCATTGACAACCAGTCCAGGTGGTAGTCCCCCTTTTGCCGAAAGTTAGCTCCGATGGGCTTCATTCAGTTCTTTTGCAATTTTAATGGATAATTATAATTTATTCATTTTAAAATGTACTGTTTGAGGAAAAGTAAAGCACTTTATTTATTTGATGTAGATGTCATGTTATAGTTTCATACCTGAACTGAAAAATTTGTGGCGGATCCAAAACGTTAAAGCTCACTGAATTTGAAAGAGTCCACGTTGAAGCTTTTCATGATGCTTGACAATCTCCCTATCACAACATGCATATATGTACTAGCAATGAACTATACTGCCCCACACATTTAATTGAAAAAGAAAAATGAGCTATATCTTCGGCCTTGCCTCTCAGCCTGTTTTTTAAAGCTCAATACAATATTTAGGTCATAGTCTCATGTCTAACCCATTGATGGATTCCATCTCCTATTCAGTGGGCCCCGATGTACTCTTTGACTGAACATGCACTCCTGGGTACGCAAAACGTGGTTGTGTTGAGAACTGTTGCGCAAGATCACATTAGGGCAATGTAGCCATAAATATCACGACCTGATCTGAAGGTATGCACGAGCACTTGTTGCTCCCGCCTTTCTTGCTGTACTCTATCTAGTCAACTGCAGTCACATGCATCTGAGGAGAACCTATTTTTGGACCCGCGCGTAGTCCCCCCACCAAAACACTTTGCGACACAACCCCCTTTGCGTGTGACACAGAATACATACTGTAGTTTAATGCACTCCTATGAGGAGTCTTTCTTTGGTCAACAGTGGGACCCTCAAGAGTAGATTTGCACTACAGTTCCAAGAGGATGGTTGTACGTCATAATCAGATTAGAGCTGATTAATTTGGGAAAATCTAATTGTGACCCCCCCCCCCCCCACACACACACACACACACACACACACGAAAAATTGTTAATGCAATTTAATGTGAAGTCATTTTTTCAAGGTCCTTTTCTATCAAACAAGTTCATTTGTCTTTATTATAATAAACCATATATGGTCTTTTGATTTTAAAATGGCTTAATCTTAATAAAATAACCTCACTTAATGAACGGAGTGCACTGAAAGGATTTGATGTTGCTCGAAGCGCTTTACCAAGCCTCATATTCACATCACATTCGGTAGTGTGGGACTTGATTAAGCAGTATTGCGTTGCATTGACCTTCTGCCGGGTTCTTGCTGTTTTTGAAATTCATTTAAGCGTATAAAGGGCCATTAATTACATGGGTGTGTTGGCATGTCACAAAGAGCAAATGGGCACGAAAGCTATTTTTTCACCACTCGAAAGACATTCACACCCAAACGACAGCACCAATTTCAGCCTAATTGTTTGTTTTATCTCTTCAAGCAATGAAAGTTGCGTATTGATTGTAAAGAATATAATGACTCTCGAAGTGGGTCACCGTTTGACCATCCATTCTGAGAACCACCCATAAGCGCCAACAGGGACTTGAATTTGTCAAATGGCGGACACAATATAGAGTCTGTGTGTGTGAGCACACAAACATCCGACACGTGAATCGAAGTCAACCCTTTTATTTTATATGGGCAGCACACATCAGGAAGCTGTGCTGGCTTGCATGTGAAAGGTTTGTTGCCCTTACAGCCACATGCTTCAGCCTATACATACATACACAGTGCACACTCAGATTTTCATTCATTTATTCATTTTAACGCTGCAAGGCGAAAAAGTCAAAACATGTTAGCTACTCGCCTCAAGGTCTTGTGAGATGAAAAACTCACCAAAAATTATGCATACCTCGCGCGCCGGGCTTTAATAAGAGTGTTGCCATCTATGCCTGCTCTGAACCTGCTCCCAATGATTTGACCCACAGTCTTTGTGAGTGGCAAATTGCAATTATATTGCAAATGCAATTATCTTCAGCCTTATCTTTTTTTTTTTGAGGGGGTGGAGGGTCTATTTACACATCCAGTTCAAGTCGCACGATACAACCTACATGTTCATTGCACGCAACTCCACACGCATCAACACCGGGCAGTGATAGCATGGAACTAAATCATATATTGATAGTATACATCATAAACATGACATATAGTTAACTTGGGATGCGTAATAGCCTTTTTCCGAGGGGCATTTGAAATCTAGGGACACCACCACTGTATTTTGCTGTGTTTTGAACCTAAACGTTTGATGTATATTTTCTTGTTTGAAAAAAAAAAAAAATAACGGCTTGTCCCTATCACTGTGTTTCTATCCCAACAGTATGAACTGAAACGGGACTGAATTTTTTTTTTGTACCATCCGCAACTGCTTCAAAGTTCAGATCACAAGAAAGAAACCGAAGAGAAATTTCCAAAAACAAAATAAGCAACGTTGCAACTCCCGAGACTCCCAAGATATGTTGGCTCCATGATCATTTCAAGGGTTGAAAACAACAAAGTGTAACCAAATCCTGACTTGACCAAAGACCAACATCAGGCCAGTCTACAAAAGCCGAAGAGAAGCAATCCTACGCCCCAACCTATTGTGAGAAGACAACTGATCTGAAACCAGAAGTTTGTGCCTACTCAACAGCTTTGACAAAGCACACGTCCCAACGCTGCTCCTAGCTCTCCTCATCCTCATCACACCACCGACTCGACACCGGGGTGTGGAGTGAGCTGCTGTCTGCTAGTTTATTTTATTTTTTCCTCATAACTCCCCACACTTCAACCCCCCTCTGTTCACCCACCGTTTTTCATCCAGGATTATTTTTCCAAGCGGTGTTTTTCTACCTTCGCTACATTTCTTCCTGCTTTTGCTTGCTGCAAGCATCTACAACTTGTGCCACAAGCCTGTAACAAGTGTGCGCGCGTGCGTGTGTGTGTTGGACCGTGTATGAAGAGATCTGCAACAACGTATTAGTCATCAAGAACCTGCCAAGTACCTTTTCAAGACAACTGATAAAGGTGGGTCTTCATGTATTCTCAGCACATGTTAACCAGTGTTTCGCTATGCATCAAATGTTTCCCCCCCCCTTTTCAAGTTTTCTGTGATTTTTCCGAAAAGTTGAAGTTTGTTAAACCACTTAGCAAAAATGGTGGTTGTGTTTCAGTCGTGTAACTCATCCATTAGAGACATTTTCAAAGGTAAACAACCAGTGTTTGGTCAGTGTAGCCAAATTTTGCAGGTATATCAAAGAGGGCAGGAATATGTCCCAAAGTTTCTGCATTTGAAGCGGTGGCATTTATTGTTCTAAATGCATAAGTACTGATTTGCTATTGTGGGTTCAGCTTGGTAAGAAATGCCAAGTAAAAGGCATAAGTGTTTTGTTTCTGATTGTAACCCATTTGGTCAAGAATGTTACTGCAGCCCAAATGGGAAATCCTCCAAAAAGTCCCGCATACACAACCAAACTGTTAAGTTTGGGTATTTAAAAATAATTCAAATGCATTTCTCACAGAAGTCTCCTTGAGCAACACTTGGAACACCCCTCAATTGCTCTAGCCCCCTAACTTGCTCTCCTCAGTGTTCAATGAATTTTCCGCAGCATATCAGCATAGAAATTTGGTGGAATGAGACCTTCGCCAAGGCTGAAGAACACGTTTGTGGAACCTGCTTTTACACTACGTTCTTGGCTCGCTACCATACGGAGCAATTCACCTTGGCTTGGGGCTGTTGGGCTCCCACTTCAAAGTAGTACATTGAGAAACTCCCAGTTAGCAAAAAGAAACATTATTTGTGCCATACTTGGAATTTATTGAATGGGTTCTCCCTTGAACCACCCTCATTCATTCACCTAAATTGTCACAATTTCATCGTGTTTGATGCGCACTCGTTTTATGTAATCTTTTGAAGAAACAAAACATGTCAATCTTCAAAATGTTAATGATACTTAAATGATCCAAAAGTTGAACAAAAGAACGAGTAAATTCTGTTTTACATTTTGCTGTGGTTGATTACCTTTGATACAAAACGCGGTTGATTCAAGATATGTTCTAAGTATTAGTTTTCGACATTCTGTACACTTCCCCATCAGGGAAGAGCCCGAACCCCCTTTCCCGCTTTGTGAAATTGTGGCTGGCTGACCTATTTGCCTCACCCATCTTGTTTGTTCCTCTCTTCGCCCCTGCAGACATCCAGCGGTGTATCATTGGGTGGTTTCATTAGAGCTACGGTAATCATTTACCATCAAGCAAAAAAGAAAAAAAACAGTCACTTAAAAGATACTTATCAAAATCAGCAAAAGTGTTCAAGCAAGTGTGGTTCGAGTTTATGGGAAAATATGGGCAGCCCCTGGAAAGGCTTTGTTGAATTTACCATGCCTGCGTCGCCACCCACCACGTTCGTTAGCGCTGACCTGAGCAGCACATCCCCTGTCGGACTCAGCCTGTCGCCATATGGCCGATCTGTAAGTTCCACATTGCCACCTCTTTTCTAAAAAGCCCCACTGCCCTTCCATCGAATGCTCATCCACCCTTCCCATTGAACGCCCATCAGCCTGCCTTGGCCCCCCGCGTCTATCTCTTTGCTGTGAATGGCACTACAACCTTCCATCACCTCTGGGCTCCAGAGACTAGCCTCTGCTCGGGAGTATTGTTCCAGGGTGGCTGTTCCAAGAAGAGTATCAAACTTTTCACGTCTCCTGTTCTGGCCTCCTACATATCAGCCCCCCTCCACCCCTAAACAAATCAATACAGGTTCCCCAATTTCACCCAGACACATGCAAAGCACTGCCCACAAACAGAGGCCAAGAAAAGGAGATAACTGGCCGATGGCCGCCGAAGATCGATTTTTGTTTTTAATGGACAATCAAAATGAGAACCTTTCCACTCTTTGGACTAAGTTATTCATTACTGGGCCAATAAAAGAGGCTGATCTTGGACCCCCTCCTCTCCCCATAACCCATCACTCATCACCACTCTCCACTGTAGACGCACTGCTCTTTGTCTTTTCATTTGATATTCCCTCTATAGTGTAATAATTTGACTCTTCCAGTAACCTTTAGGATGCTGCCATAGAAATGTTTGATCTGCACTGCTTTAAGTTGATTTTAGTTTTTCTTATTCTTCCGTTGTCGGGGAAAATCATTCAGAGTGATGAAGGGGGGCGGGGTGAAAGGTTTTCCTTATAACCTTTTGCAATTGATGCTGAGCTATTATGTGACAATGATGTGTAATAGCTGTGTGTAGAAGGAAAATTCCGCAGTATTTTGGCAAAGATTGATATTTTGAGTACCTTTTGGTACTACAGTACACTGAAAACTGCATTTTATTTCGTTAAGTGGTTGAACGTAGTAAAATCATCTGAATCTAGGTGATTTGTGCAGCCACTGAAAAAAAATAACAGCGAGTAAATTCCGCACACCGTTTGTTTCAGTGTGCACAACAATCTCTACTGTCTGCATCAAGGTAGTAAAAATGCTCCTCTCCAACAGCATAGCCAAGCGCAAGCCAAAATGTCAAAAGTGGGAAGGGGTACTTCTGAGCCCCCGGTGGCTCGCAGCACCGGCGCATCCACCTCTACCGCTCCCATGTCTATTCCCCGCTCCTCGTCAGTCTCTTGCCACCACCTGTCAGGAAGTAAAAAACACAAGCGGACTCCCTTGTATCAGAGATCAGTAAGAGGGCATGCTGGGTGTCCCAAAGGATTTTTATAGTTCTATAACATCATAATGTATCATGTGCCTTAACAGCATGAACTGAGTGTGGTGTTGTAAAACTATGTTTAACCAAGGTGTGTGGGTTGGCTTTCCGCCCCCCCCCCCCCCCTTTCTGGGTTTTCTTAGTGAGCCACAACTTAGTTCAGTGTTTCTCCAGCAAGAGCGGTTCACTGCAAGAACATATCTTAAAGGCAAGGTTGAACATCAAGATGTATACCGTGCATTGGAATTCAATTCCAAATATTTCAAGGCCGTCAAATAACTGACAAATATGAACATTCTTTCGTCTTCCAACAAATGTTACTGATGATTTTCACATTTAACTGGACGTACTGTTAAAATATTTCTAGAACTTGTATTTCCTAATTTATCTGTTTAATCCAAGTCAATTTTATTTCTGTAGCAAATCACAACAGAAATGTTCTCAGGGTAGTTAAAACGCACACAGCAAGTCAAGGACCACACTTCTCGCTCATTACCGTTAAATGACTAACTGAGCCTTTGCGGCCAGTATTGTCAGGCCAAGTCCTTTTGGCCCTCTTCCCTCCACCTTGCAGGAAGTAATCATGCCAAGTTTAGAACTCCTGCTGTCATTTTTACCGGATGCGGCCCACTGTGCCCTAATTTGCCCATGTCTGGGTTCCAGACTAGAAAGGGAGAAAGACAGACACATTGAGAGAGAGACAGATGTAGTTGTTTATTAGGGTTCCCTTTTAGCTGTGCCTTTGCGCACTGCTCGGCTTCCTGGGGTCCTCTTAAAACCATCTATACATCCAATCAGTGTAGCTTTTTCTTGGGCATAAATTCACACAAAGGCTTTCTGTGTGATTCCAGTGGAAAGACAAATGCATTACTTCAACTT
Organism: Hippocampus comes; assembly: GCF_001891065.2. Lineage (NCBI taxonomy): Eukaryota > Metazoa > Chordata > Actinopteri > Syngnathiformes > Syngnathidae > Hippocampus > Hippocampus comes. The sequence continues at coordinate 3,566,376 of NW_017805010.1, forward strand.
GCTCGAGTTAAATGACAGGTTTTTGTTAAACTAACCATAAAATAGGTCTGGGTCTATCAAAACGCGTCTGTGTTTAGATCTGGACCAAAGTCGACCCATACAGGATGTCTGACAGTAGAGGGAGCAGAGCAGGTTTTGTTTTACTGGAAATTGGAACTGTATAGCACTTATTACTGTACTAATGACTTTCAAACTACAAATTGAAACATTTTAGTGCATGCAACTTAGATCATTCGTGCAACACCGTTCTACTTACGTATGGGTTGAATTGTTTTGAAATTAAGCTATCAGTGTAATGTTTGCTGTTGGACAGAGAAACTTATTGAGTCATTTTTTTTCCCCCCCTTCCCACTTTTTTACGTGTGTTGTATGCATGTTTTTGCAAATCTTTGTTTTTATTTTTTTGTCTTAACGTTAGCACGGAACACCTGAACACTTGTTTTTCATTTCGGATTGTCTGCGATGTTAACTCCAAATTCTTTCCTCTTCCCCAGATGAGTTTTGACCCAGGAATGCTCCATAACAATGGGCACACTGCATATGCTAATGGTACAGGCCCTGGCATTAGAGAGATGGGGGTGATAGAGAAGCTTCTGAATTCCTATGGCTTCATCCAGTGCTCTGAACGTCAGGCTCGTCTTTTTTTCCACTGTTCTCAATACTGTGGCAACCTGGAGGACCTCAAAATAGGAGGTGAGGAATATTGGACCCACCGAAACTTGTGTGCTTACTTCTGCCGACACTAAGTTATTTTTCCTCTGCTGTTCTCTTCGCAGATGATGTTGAGTTTGAAGTGTCCTCTGACAGGCGCACTGGCAAGCCCATAGCAGTGAAGCTGCTAAAGATTAAGCCAGAGGTGCTGCCAGAGGAGCGCATTTCAGGCCAGGTGGGGCCAGACTTGCACGCCTATCCCTTTACTGTGCTGCATGGTTATATTCATCCAGTTAAGGAACACCGTTTTATATTTGGTTCCGTCCTTGTCTGTCGCCTTAAAATGCTTAAGTTGTGTTGACGTTTTTCAAGCGTATGAATGAGCTCGCCATACAATCCAGTATGAAAAGACACAAAAACCAAAAGAGACACAGACCGAGCTGCCATAGCACCACCAATTGTACATTGAGAGCCACAATGCATAAGCTGTATTAAAAATTCTGCTGTTAAAAGTATTTATGAACGAATAAATACTAAGACTTTATTATTTGAGTCTATGACTCCAAATATTGAAAACAATTTTCAGTATAATGCCGTAAGGGGTAGTCACCATTGAAAAATGCAACAAGGAGCAAAAAATATCATTCTGCTCTAGCAATCAAAATTGAGCTTTATTAATGTTTTAAAGGCAGGAATTTTCATACAGCGACTGTATTTTGTTACATCAATTGAGCCGAATGTTGCATTAGCGTGTTGTCCTTCAGACTGTATGTTTTCTTGGGCTTTGGGATGTCTGGAAGATGAATAGTCATGCTCAAATGGTCTGTAATTGGGGGGTCAATGCCCTCATTGAGTATATCTCAATTGAGTCTTCCAAATGGAGTTGATTTCCATCAATCAAACGAACATGTCAACATTCAAGAGGACCCTATACATTACTCTGAGTTGTGTCATGCTCAATGCAGACTAATGGATAGCAATTCCAAAATGGATATTTTGTGCCTGCATGAGATTGATTACCATCTCAAAGACAAATCAATAGTTGTAGAGTAGTCCACACATCATCTTTTAACACCCCACAATCACAGCTGTACCCTTGAGCAAGGCATTTGAATCCCCAGCTCCACTTTGGCCAGTGTGTCACGAATGGTGAGCGCTTGTGTTCATTGTCATGGTAAGTGGCAGTCAACTTTGGTTTGGGTGCGTGTGCGTGTGTGTGTGTGTGTTCATGTTTTCAGCTTAATTTTAGAATCACGTTTTTAAGTTTGGCAAAAATGTTTGTTAAATAACGACCTTGTTTTGTATAGGTTGTCTCCTCAATTCCTGGAACTTTAGATGGGAAATCTGCTCCCGGCCAGGTGCCCACTGGAAGTGTCTGTTATGAGCGGAATGGGGTAATGTGTCAAGACATTTCCGAATTATCCATTTCTCCAATTTCATGGCAATATACAACAGGCATAATTTTGTTTCATGTTTTGACTGCTTTCTGTTCGGCCGAGCTCAGACTACACAAATGTAGCCCAAATTTAACCTGACAGGCGCGTCGCAAGCATTTCCACTGTCATGGCCGATTTTGTGTTGACTTGAGGCGCCGTACGCCAATAGTATAACATAAACGATTGGTTGTCTGGGATGCTTCAGGGCCATGACAGAATGCCTGGCGTTTCCGATTTTGTTTTTTTTTTTTTGTTTGGGTTTGCTACATATTGTTGTGTAACTTGTCCTATGTGGCCACACCATTTGTTCTTAGACAATGATTCAATAGTGAGATGGAGCGAAACGGCTGTCACTGTTGACCAACTTGCTTAAGTGCCCTTTTCTGCCGGACATATATCGTGGGACATAAGCACAGGTCCATGTTTTGGCACTATGCGCTCGATGTAAAAGGCAAGCTCTGATAACTCGTGTCCATTCTTACTATGACGCATATCTCACTACTGTTTTATAATCCCGCCGTTGCAAGCTAGCCCTCCATCCGTCCCAGCAAATGTTTTTAGTCTGCTCTTGTGTTTCCACTGTAACGAGTGCCGAGCCAGAAGCTCGTGCCCTCTGCTCTCGTTGTTCCTGCGGAGCCTCACCTCACTCCACCCATGCAGTCCCTCCCGTGCGCCGCCCCAGAGAAACTCAAATGCAAAATTCTTTATGTGCAAACAGCATGATCACAGTCTTCATCTGGAGTGCAATTTCCTGATTTCGTACATGTGGTTAATTTAAGCAGGCCGCATTCCATCCCTTATATCCAAGCTTGACAGTGGGTTTGATTTCCACAGGAAGTGTTCTACCTTACCTACACTACTGATGATGTGGAGGGCAATACTCACCTGGACACTGGTGACAAAGTCAGCTTTTATATGGAGACTAACAAGCAGTGAGTTCTCGCTCTCTGTCTTTGTCATTCGTGTTTCCTTTTTCCAATAAGATTGCATGAACTCTATCCATCTCCTTTTTTTCAGTACCGGTGCGGTCAGCGCTCGTAATATTCAACTTGTGAAGAAAAAGCAAATGAGGTGCCAGGGTGTGGTGTGCGCTACAAAGGTAATCGTCACTGATAACATTGTTTGACCCGTCCCATGACCCGAATACCAAACACTCGACTCGAATGGTCGAGCAATAATTGTAGGTCATTTAAGCCTAGACTCTGGTGGTTTCATAATGTGCAAGGCTCAAAATTACTTTTTTCTTTGAGAAGTTTTGCTAATCTGTGACCTCGTTTGATGAGTAACTTTCCGATTTTGAGGACCATTTTTTTGGGCAGCATGTTAAGTCAAGTAGCTGAAGCAAGGGTTTTATTAAACAATAACATGACAATATAAGTGAACAATTGGTTTTCTTTTTACACTTTGGACACTTATTAGACACATCCTATAGGCGTAATACATGCCGACTGTGATTTATCAAGTTTTTGCAATTATGCAAATTTTAGACATGCATCTTTTGCCTTATTTAACCACCCGTTGTCTTTCTAGGAAGCTTTTGGTTTCATCGAGAGGGCTGATGTGGTAAAGGAGATCTTTTTTCACTACAGTGAGTTTAAGGGCGATCTTGAGGCCCTGCAGGCGGGAGATGATGTTGAGTTCACAATCAAAGACAGAAATGTAAGGATTTTCCAGCTTTTTTACATGACTTTGACTCCCCATGTTTTTCCCATGAATCTCGCTTGACCTCTTGAACCATGTGTTCCTGTGATCATAGGGTAAGGAGGTTGCCACAGAAGTCAAACTTCTCCCTCAAGGAACTGTAATCTTTGAGGATATCAGCATTGAACAGTTTGAAGGAACAGTCACCAAGGTCATCCCTAAGGTTCCCACTAAAAACCAGGCAAGTCGATCACATCTCAAAAGTTGTTTCGAGAGTAGTCGTTTTAGAAAATAACTTGAGTAGAACACACATTTTATCATTGGTCTCTCTTTCTTTTGCTGGCACAGAATGACCCTCTCCCAGGCCGTATCAGTGCTCGAATTGGATTCAGTGACAAAGAAATGCCGTTTGGTGAAAAGGACACAAAGTCAAAGGTGACTCTTTTGGAGGGCGACCATGTGCAATTCAACATCTCCACCGACCGCAGAGACAAGCTGGAGAGGGCGACCAACATTGACATTCTCTCAGACTCCTTTGATATTACTAAAGAGACTCGTGAAATGGTGAGCAAGACAAAACGTTGGCGGGGTGTTGTGGCGACACGGTCCTTGAGGGAAATCACACTTAAGAGATGCAAATTAGTAGGTTCTTGTGGAAGACACGTTATCCAGACTAACGTTGATTCTTATTTCAGGGGGTGATAGCTGCTATACGTGACGGCTTTGGCTTCATTAAGTGTGTAGATCGCGACGCTCGGATGTTCTTCCACTTCAGTGAAGTCCTGGAAGAGAGCCAACTGCACATCTCTGATGAAGTGGAGTTTACTGTCGTGCCTGTACGTTACATTTTCCCCATAACGCTGTTGACCAAATGTAACTCAATCTCATGATCGTATCTTGTCTTTGCTAGGATATGCTCTCTGCTCAGAGGAACCATGCCGTGCGCATCAAGAAGCTGCCTAAGGGCACGGTGTCCTTTCATACACAGTCTGAGCAGCGCTTTGTGGGCGTGGTGCAGAAGGATGTTGTGTCAGCCACTGCGAAAAATGCCAGTCCAAGCAAGGTCAAAGAGAAGGTACCGTGTCATTAATTTGAACAGATAATGGCAATTTAGCAGTGTTGCATTTAAAAAAAGGGTTGCTTGTGGTTCATGTTCTTTTTACCTTTTTTTTCCTTTCTTTTTCAATGACCACTTCTCTTCCCTCCTCTTGTGGTTAGAAAAAAGACAAGGTAGGACTCAGGAGTGCTGCATGCAGCAAAAATCAATTATCTGACACAACAACGCAAGCTGAACATTTTTAGCAGGGCTCCAGACTAACTTTTTTGTTAAGTGTGTGGAGCATAAGTTTGTCAGAAACAAAAAATATTCAATCTTAATATATATATATATATATATATATATAT
>NW_017805010.1:3571605-3579843 GCF_001891065.2 Hippocampus comes
TATATATATATATATATATATATATATATTTTTTTTTAAATCGCACATGTGCAAGTAGATGCTGTAAAGTACTTGCAAGGTCCCAAAAGATTAGAGGCAAAATGCCCAGATCTCGGGGCAGTCTGGAGCCCTGTTTAGGTTCGAGAATTTTTGTCTAATAGGTGCCTATTCCTCTCATCTCTTTAAGGGTAAAATGGTAGACAAGGTTGGTTTCTGAAGACACAAAGGTTGCTTCTTTTTTGACTTTTGCAGCTGCCAGCATGCATTTGGTCACCATTTAACTCATAGCGATCTAAAGAACAGCAATTTAGTGAGACGTATGGCTGCAGAATTATTGAAAGTAAAAATAACAATCAACAATATGATTTAAAAGGGAATATACGAGGTCTGTATTACGGCTGTGCGATTATGGGGAAAGGTGCAAGAATTTTGAATTTGACTTTTTTTTTGTCTGCCGTAGGAGAAACTTGTCTCGGAGGACAGGCCCTCCGTGCTGCTACATGCATTGGGCAATCCATACCACATACAACACACAACATACATTGGACAATACATAGAGCAGAGCAGTGAGAAAAGTCAGTCAATATTGCAACCAAATCGGTTAACTTGGCAACTCCGACAACTTTTGTTAACTAGCTCCTCTCTGTTTGCAGCCATGTTATTGGATGCCAGCAAGACATGTTTCCCGGGACATGCTTTGAGCTCTGGAATCCATGAAAAATAAATTTAATAATCCATCCTGACAAATCTCTTTCAAGCGATAATTACCCGGCAAACACTTCCGAACTATTTTCACGGGGAAAGATAAGGTTCAGATCGCAAGAGAGCGTTACTATAGCAGACGTATCTGCCATTGCCCATGCCTTTACGATCGTACTGGGACTCTTCACTAAGTGCGTTATGAGTTTAGCTCACATTCACGAAATATTTTTAACAAGCTCTTTAATCATATGATCCATTTAACTTGTGTGTTTGATGTGGCTCATGGATAATTGTTATTTAAGAGTTGTTGATTGCCATTTTGATCCACGCGGTCATATACTTAACCACTCCATTCTCTAAAATAGCAAATTGTTATACAATATATTGGATTGAATAAGTTTGTCGCGTTGTAGGAACCAGAGGACGGAGTGATCGCCTACGAAGACTGTGGAGTGAAACTTACTGTGGCATACCATATAAAAGATCTGGAGGGATCATCTCGCCCACAGGTTGGAGACAAGGTATCATCTGATCAAATATTTTGACATACTTTTTTGCTGTAGTGATGCCCAGAGATTCTTTGAGAAACCTGACCATAAAGAGAAACTTCAGAATATGTTTTAAATAGCTTTACTTTGATTTAAAACTGCAACGTAGTTCTTCAACATCATGACTACAGCATGTGGAACAAGCACTTACGAGGAGTCGTTTGTGATGACATTCTGCTTGCGCCTCTTCTGAAGAAATTGGTGGGAGGTTCGCAAAGTGTGCTCGCTGTGCAGCATCGTACTGCGCGTGCTTCAAAATGCTCACGCTTTGGACTTAAGTCATTGCATTCTATCCGTTCACCACTCAGCTGTAATATGAATCATACAGTCTGAACATCCATGAATGTGGTTGCTCCATGCATTTTTTGTGGGAATGCATCGATCATAAAGACCTTAAGAGAAAGACCCTTTTGAAAAAGGGAAACCGTAAATGCAGAAAATCTCTTTTGAATCGTGCTAGTATGTAACATTTTCCATCTGACGTTTTAAGCTTACTCTAAATTGTCCCTAGGTATGATTGTTAGCGTGATTGGTTGTTCATTTATGTGTGCCCTGCAATTGGCTGGCAACCAGTTCAGGGTGTACCCCCACTTACTGCCCGAAGTCAGCTGCGAAAGGCTCCAGTACGCTCTGCGACCCTTGTGAGGATAAGCGGATTAGAAAATTTAGGTTTTAAGCTTTCCTATACAATATATTTATCTAGATGCCCTGCAAACAGAACCCTTTGAGTCCTCTCCTCAGTTGTGGTGACTGTGTGACATGATCACGTTCAACCTCTAGGTGGAGTTCTCTATCAACGAAGTGAAAAGAAGTGGCCAGCAGAGTGCCGTTTCCATCCGGGTGGTTAACCGTAGCGCCTGCGGTGGCAAGAGACTGAAAGGCTTCATCGCCACACTGAAGGATAACTTTGGCTTCATCGAGACCGCAAATCACGACCAGGAGATCTTCTTTCACTATAGGTGAAGTTTTAAATTGAATTATTCATCTGAATTTTGGAGAACTCAAGGTTCAGATTTTTCTCAACAGTGATAACTACATATTTGGTTAAAGTGTGTGTTGTTTCCAACTTTCAGTGAAATGTGTGGGGACTTGGATGATCTGGAGTTGGGTGACACAGTGGAGTATACTCTCTCCAAGGGAAAGGGAAATAAAGTCAGTGCTGAGAAAGTCACCAAAGTGGCTGCTGGTATGAGTTTGGATTAGTTTTGTTTTGTTTTGTCCTGAACAAACGTCGGTTTTCTTGCGCACGATAAACAAGGGGAAAATCCACCGTTTTCAGTGAATGGCATTGGAGATGATGTTGGCACGGCAGTGATGGTGGGGAAAATCATCCGTCCAATACGCAGTGTGGACCCCTCTCAGACAGAATATCAGGGTCTTATTGAGGTCCTTGAGGAAGGTGGGGCTGATCTTGCAGTTGCATTTTGATTGTTTTTTTTTTTTTTTAAGAAAAAAAATTTTTTCATCGACACTTTGGTTGTTTCAGGTGGTGGTAAAGGCCAGAGTTATCCCTTTGGGATCATGGGTATGGCTAACAAGGTTGACTGTCTGCAAAAAGGAGAACAAGTGAAATTCCAGGTTTGCACAATACCTCAGACCGGACAGAAGATGGCCTGTAATGTGGTGCCCCAGCGTCGAGCCTTGGTGGAGTGCGTCAAAGACCAGGTTGTTGTCATGCACCAACTCAATACGACAGGATTCGTGCTGAAAGAAAAGGAATCTGAAGTATGTTGTGCTTCTCCTAGTTTGGTTTCATCACATACGAAGTTGGTGACAGCAAGAAGCTTTTCTTTCACGTCAAAGAAGTCCAAGATGGCTTGGAGCTCCAGACTGGAGATGAAGTGGAGTTTTCGGTTGTCTTTAATCAACGCACAGGAAAATGTAGTGCCTGCAATGTACGCAGAGTCAGGTAGGAGCATGTTGAGGCTTTCAATCATCAAATTGTTCCACTGGTCATTTGTAAAGTGTCACATTACTGTTGTGGCATGCTAAGCTAAACCTCCATTATCTTTTGTCCCTGACATTGCAGTGAGGGGCCAAAACCGGTGGTGACTCCACGTCCTGACCGTCTGGTCAACAGACTGAAGAGCATCACTCTGGACGACGCCAGTGCCCCTCGTCTCGTCATCGTTCGACAGCCACGTGGTCCGGACAATTCAAAGGTACCACAATCGGGATCTTTCTGTCTTGAAAGCGCCAAAGCCTCTCACGAATACCTCCATGGATCCTTTGCAGACATGTGTATCATCACAACATGCCATATGTAAAGCTGAAGTCGACGTATTTATGACCTATGCACAGGATATGACTTGTCTGGTCGAGACGGATCAAAACAACTGCAATCGCCATATCCATCACAAATTAGCCTGTACTTGCAATAAGAGAGAACTAGCCAAGTGACTCTTGGCGCAAATGGCTCCCTCTAGTGATTCTACGTGTTTATGGCCACCAGCATCGGGTGGCATTTGCCTTTGTTGAGAACTGTCCCGTACTGATCCTGCCCACTCAATTTGATGAGTCAATGACAGATTTCCATTTCGCGGCCAGGAGTGCCAGAAATAAACCAATGAATATGGAAATAAATACTTCATTGAAATGCTGAAAGAAATACTGTATATATTGAGAAATATGAGTAAATAAATAATGACATTTTTACTGATAGTTTTTATTTAATGACGTCTTTATTTATTTGGGCACTCGTCCAAGAGTGCCCAAATCTTGATGAAGAATAGATTATGTAAGAATAATTGATTTTCATGGCATACAGCTTTTCATTTCTGGATATCACTTTAATAGAACATACATGCGATTATTAACATGAAATTCAATTGTCTCCCACACAGGGCTTCAGTGTGGAGCGCAAGACTCGCCAGCCTGGTGTCATTGACTGAGCAATACTGTTTGGTGCTGGTCGAAGCGGGGGAGGGGGTCGGTTTTGGGGGGGTAAGACTAGTGAACCCGATATGTCACGCTACGCTTAAAACCCAGAACGTACGCACACAATGCAGCAATTGGCCCACATAATTCATGGAGCCATGGATAAATGCGGGGCAAGTTTTTTCCCCCCCGGCCCCACCCCTGCCCCCGCCTCCATCGTATGATGTTCTTGATGAGTGCACATGAGATCTCTTGAGCGTGTGCATGTGTGATGTATCATCGCTGTGAGTAGGGACAGGGGCTCGTCCCACTAAATCAGACTGTGTGGCCATCTGTGCCCCCCAATTGTTTTGGAATGAGCTTTTTCTGGAATTCTGCACCTGTCAATGTGTCCATTTGTTGAGTTGATGTGAATGAGTGTGCGCGCATGCGTGACTGCATGTCTTTTTGAGTGTCTTTTCCCAGATATTGTTTTCCCCGAGTTTGTTTGCTTCTTTACCCACAGACACTTGAAATGGTTTCATTGTGAGATTTCTGCTACTGTATGCTTTCCTACAAAATGCATAAATTAAAAGTTCCCTCCATAAGGAGGATCATATTTCTCATGGGCGAGCTTCAACCGAGGATTTTTCTCTGCTCGTTTTTTTGGAGCAGTTTTTAAATGCTTGACTTGAGAGCTTTTTGAAAGCATGGGTTGTGTGTGTGTGTGTGTATGTTTGCGCGATTCTAATGGGATTTAATTTTACCAAGCTGGAGCCTTTCAATACTTTGTTTTGGTATTCACAAGCTCCACTAAAGCAATTTTTCCCAGGTGCAGAATTCCTTGTGGCATCTTTATATCTTCAATTTTTTTTTTTTTTTTTTTTTTTTTTTAGTATTATTATTATTATTATTATTATTTGCACATGTTGCTTTTTCCATCGAAACTCAGTCTACTATGAGAAACAAGGTGCCTAAAAAAACCTACAAGCAAAATAAAGAGTGGGTGGTGGGGCTTTAAAAGGTTTGTTTGTTTCCCAGCCAGCCACCGATATAAAGAACAATCTTTGAATGGCTTTCTTGTTAAGTAGAGATAATGATATGCATCCCAAACCTGTGGGTTAAACAATACTGTATGTAATGTGTGCTTTTTTTTCCCTTAGTTAAAATCAGACTTCATATATAAGAGAACAAATTTATGGGGGGAAAGTAAGGTATTAGAAACTAAGTTTAAAAACAAAAAAGGAAAAAAAAACAACAGAATCAGGATCAGTCTGCAGAGGTCACTGGGTTTCAGTTGAACCGCGTACAGAGGTTCCTATGTACGTTAATGGTCTTGAATGAATAAGCAAATTAAAGTTTTATGAAAATCAAGTGGTGATATTTATTTATTTTTTTAACTTCCATCAATGACATTGCATAGTAGACCTGCTTGGCACTTGAAAGATCCAACGATTAGTATAGTAACTTTTCTGTAAAGTCCCCTTGTTATACAGTATACAAAACATTTTTTCCAAATTAGTAGCAACTGGTTAGCACGCCGGCATCACAGTGCAGAGGTGCAGGGTTCGATTCCAGCTCGGGCCTTCCTGTGTGGAGTTTGAATGTTCAACCCATGCCTGCGTGGGTTTTCTCCGGCCGAGTACTCCAGTTTCCTCCCACATTCCAAAAAGGATTAGAAAATTGATGGATGGATATTTCCAAACTGATTGTGTACCAGGGACATGCAAAGCCCTTTGGGGGGGGGGGGGCTCAAAGTTAAGAAAGGACCACATGGAACTTTTAAATTATATTTGTAAAAACAATCTAAATATAACAATGTACACAGAATGCAAATTCGTGTCTATTCAACAAAAATTTAGCGCACGCTACTGAACATTTGTCTCAACAAAAGAAGAGCTCCTTTCATGGAAATGGTAAAAAAAAATGTAAAGGTCAACACTAAAGACAATGGAGGGAGATATCATAGTCGCATTTGATTTTGTTTTAGGCCAGGAATAAGATACAAAGACTCTCAAAAACCTGACAGTATCTTGCAGGCACTTGACCACAGAATACTAAATGACACTTGCTTTTTCGGACACCGGGGGCACTTTGGGCAACATTGGAAAGGGGCATTTCTTCAGGCACCCATGCCCCCCGCCCCACCCCCCATGGCACAATACGAAAATAGATTGTGGACACTGGTAAGCAGTAACTTTAAGGTGGTCATGACAAAATCTCTTTTCATATCGGAGTACATGCAAGCAACGTTGGTTTGACAGCATTGGTGCTTTCTAAACATTTACATGAGAAATATCAAAATAGTAACAAAGTGCCCAACAACTCGCAATGACTTTTCCCTTGCTTCATTAATCTTTGGTACTGCCTAAATAAATCGTGAGCTCCGAGCGGTGTATCTCAGTCGTCTTTTTGTTTGATTTGGAGTTTTGGCCTGCAGACCAGCATGCCCACCACTCCCTGAGCTCGGCCGGCCCGGTGGGCCGGCGCTCCTTTATCTGACTTGGGGGAAATGAAGCAGGAGAGGGGTTGAAATTTCTGGGCGTCCACTTCCTGTCACTATTTACATCTAGTTCTGTCTCAAAGAGCTGCCTGTTGGAGTCTTTGGTCCGATTGTCATCTGCAACTCGTCGGCCCCCTTTGGAGTCAACATTTTGCGCTTCACAGAAGTTCAGTTTTTGCATTTCGTTTTTGTAGTCTTCCAGTTTGGCCTTGCAGTCCACAACTTTGGCTTTCATGTCATGAAACTGATTCTGCAAATCTCTCTCAAACTCTTCTTCTGCCTTTAATTCATTCTCCCAGAATCTGATCTGCTCCATTTCTTCTTCAATCAGCTTCTGCTCTTCCCTGGTCCTCTCGCTTTCCTCCAGCTCTAAAATCTCATTGTCAACACACCCTATCTGGACCTGGAGCTTTTGAAGGTAGCTGAGCTGGCATATGATAGTCTCTCTTAGATGATTTTTTTCATCTTCGCTGTTAGAATTCGAGAAGCTATCGAGTTTCTCTGCACGTGTTTTTTTGGACTTTTTATTTTCTTTCACCCTCTGCTGGCTTCCCATGCAGCAAGATGTCTGGTCCAAGTCGGACTTTGAGTTTCTGTGACCTCGGATTTGACTCTGCTCCCGTGGACTCTTCCTCGCGGCGGAAAGTGTGACACTCAGAAAAGTTCGTTGATTTTTTTCTGGCTTTTTCTTGCCACTTTCCTGATCGCAAGATGTACTATAAACTTGTGTTTTGCCGAGATTCTCCAGCCATTCCCAAGCCTCCTCCATGAAGGTCAGGGACTTTCTTTTGGGTCTTTTCAGGTGCTCGTTGTTCTGGTCTGTGTCGCGTCTCAAGCAGGACAGCGGGAAGCTCTGGCGATGCAGATTGAGCGACCCGCTGCGAGGCCAACCTCTAGCGCCGGTTTCTTTCCTGCGCAGTGGCGGACAAGGCTGGTGTCGGCCCACTTTGGCCCTGCTCATTTCGTCGGAAACTGAAGGGCCGCTGTGGAGCAAAGTGAGCTGGACGTCTTTGGCGTGTTCCCCGTACTTCTTTAGCATCTCCAGAGGCCGCTCAGCTGGCGCCATGCATCTCTCGAAGTCTTTGAACGTCTCGCGTAACATGTAGCGTCCAGGCTGGCCTGTGTGAAAATGTTGGCATGGTTTTGTTTTCAACTTTATGGGGGTCATAAAAATAAATGTATAGCTTCCACCAGATAGGCACGTACCCAGGGCTTGAGCCAACACTGTGACCACTTCTTGGCATGTTGTCTCATCTGTCACTCCACAAACCAAACGTGGCAGACCGTCCACGGACACTTTGATTTCCATTGTACACAACCTGAGAAGAAAAAAAAAAAGATATATATATATATATATATATACCATAAAAATAAATGTATAGCTTCCACCAGATAGGCACGTACCCAGGGCTTGAGCCAACACTGTGACCACTTCTTGGCATGTTGTCTCATCTGTCACTCCACAAACCAAACGTGGCAGACCGTCCACGGACACTTTGATTTCCATTGTACACAACCTGAGAAGAAAAAAAAAAAAGATATATATATATATATACACACACACACACACACACACACACACACACACACACACACACACACACACACACACACACACACACACAAAGA
>NW_017805010.1:3581237-3693517 GCF_001891065.2 Hippocampus comes
TATATATTTTTTAATAAAGCAGCCAAAAACAAATTGCGTGTTACCTAAACATTACCATCTTAAGTTAACCCAATGTGAGTTGGACTGCGAATCAACTTAAAATTTCATTCACTTGTAACTGTTTAAAAAAAAAAAACATCTGATCAAATAAAACCCAAGCCAATGTTAAGATCTCAATTACTGTTCAACATAATGTGGATGGAAACCTGCCCTGCCCTGAACAAAACACCCTCAATGGGAATATGAATCAAATAACATTTCCCATGTTTGAGGTGTTGAATTTTCAAGCATAGTATATTCACCGAAAATTCAAAAAGGTCGACCTACCTTGATGTGGTGCTTGTGGCAAAGATGTTCGGAACTGTCTGCTTGTCTGAGTACTCTGCTCTGGAGGAAAAAAAGAGGAAAAAAACAGACCTATTAAGAGTAATTAGAACTTCCTAAGGCATTTAAACAACCAAAAGGCGCCTTATGGTCCCACCCATATTGCAGTCACTGACTCTAATTTGACCACATTTGTTACATTTTCAGCTTGGTGTCAAGTTTTTTTATTATTTTTTTTTTTAACTGTCAAAATCAACCCTCCTTATCCTTTCGAAACTTTCTCTTATGCTCCACTGGAGGGTAGTGTGTGAAATGGATTTTATAAGTTAGAAAGGCACGAGACATTTGAAAGTCCATTTAACATTGTTTAGTTCATGTATATATAATATAAACGTTCACATGAGTGGAAATATATTAATCACAATTCCAAAACTGAAAACTGCTAATGCAGAATCGAGGGTATATCGGCTCCAGTTTGACAAAAAAAGTTGCAAACAGCTGTTTGCTGCATTCATCAGCATTTGTGCTGATGGGATGGATGGAGTTTACTTCCCAACAATGCATCAAGTGATTTACTTTCATACTACATTATTGTTTCCATGTTTAAGTGTATTGACCCCTTATGTTGCTGTTGGGGTTTGAGAGGATTTTCAAAAATAAATCTAGTCCAGTAATTAAGTGGTGGAAGTACCACAAAGGGTTAGCGCGTTCCCGCGGTGACCTCACAGTGCAGAGGTCGTGGGTTCGATTCCGGCTCTGGCCTTCCTGTGTGGAGTTTGCATGTTCTCCCCGGGCCTGTGTGGGTTTTCGCTGGGTACTCCGGTTTCCTCCCACATTCCCAAAACATCCATGGAAGACGGCTGGGATAGGCTCCAGCACCCCCCGTGGCCCTTGTGAGGATAAAGCGGATCGGAAAATGGATGGATGGATGAAAGTACCACTAATGATACGCTGCGCTTCATTGAGTGGCACATGAAAGAATCGCTTCCTAAATACAGTTCAGTTGGATGTACTTTGCATTAATTACCGTGTCCGACACATTTGCATTTGAAGTGTCAGCCTAATCTTGATTGGTGGTGTGATTTTTAAAAGTAAAACCCCTAGTTTTTCATGACCACTTAGGCCTACTATACTACTGTGTATTTTAATGTAGCTCTGCCAGTCCCACCCATATGACCAATCAATATGGATCTGTTTCATGTTATTTCTTGGAAAAAGTTTGAGACTCAAGAACTAGATTAATTAAGAACATCCAGTGTGCGAGCAGCTGTTGTCGGCTGTTCGAGGAGGCGTGATGGCGTTGCAAGGTAATATGATAGGAGGCGACCCCTCGGCTTGCATGTTGCCACATGTCCAGCAGGTCCGTGTTCACTTTGGCAACCATTTACATCTCAATCTAAAAGTGAGGATTGATTGATTCATTTGTCTACCTTTTCACTTTGACGCGGTGTCCTTCAAGTTCAACCTCACATGGAAACCTTGGCAAAAGACCCCGAGTGGCAGCTTTCACGCTTCCGGGTGTCAGTATCATGAGAACCCACGAAGATCAGATATATGATAACCACAATTTGTTGTTGTTGGATGAGAATTTTTATGAAGCAGACTAACAGCCAAGTTTTGAACTGCTGAAACCATCTCAACTATAAAAAGATTATGTTACATTCGGTATTGCAGTAAATATTTATGCTTCCAGTGTATATGCTTTGGTTGAAACCCCAAAGTGAATTTCTGAGCTTTGAACCAACTCGACATTTTTTTTTTTTTTTTTACTTTTAAAACTCTAACCCGTTCAACCGTAAAGCGAACTCTGACATTTAAGCTCATGTTCCCTAAAAATAGAAGTCCTGCTGACTTTCTTCACGCTGCAAAGTCTCATGATGGATGGCACACCAGAGGCGGGTTACGTAAATGCCCACTACAGGGTGTGTTGCACTACCCCGGATGTTAATTGAAACATTGAAAGCAGAAAGACTACAACACCATACCATACATGTTGCTCGTTATTAACCCTTTCAGGGACAGTGGTTGCTACAGTGGACAGTTTATCATGTTATTAGGTTACAGGATGCATGAAAGGGTTAAAGTGAAGGCCAGTCAATCACAGGGCACACAGAGACGAACAACCATCCACGCTCACACTCACACCTAGGGACAATGTAGATTTTTCAATCAGCCTGCCATGCATGTTTTCGGACTGTGGGAGGAAAATGAAGTACTCAGAGAAAACCCATGCAGACACGGGGAGAACATGCAAACTCCACACAGGAAGGCCAGGGCCCGGAATCGAACCCATAACCTCTGCACTGTGAGGTGGATATACTAATCAGTGTTCCACCATGCTACGAGCTCATTTACCTACTCATTGAAGAGAAGTACAGTACCTGTTTCTAAAGCCAAATTCTGGCACGGCTTTTACTTTCTGGACCTGGATTCTCCACCTCTGCTTCTTTCCCATGTGTTTGTATAGAAAATGCAAAAATTCAGCTATGATGATGATGATGATTATTTTAACTCTTCAAATGCAGGGGAGGGAACATGGAGGCTCTGACTCCCTTGTCTGCCGCGACCACACATCCCTACTTATTAATTTAGGAATTTTGAATGGAATTTTGAATGACGGTGTTAAAATGTTTGAGTGAATAGCTCTTTGTGAAAATGTGCACGCAATGAGCTCTTACGTTTAATGTTGACTCATGTCATTGGTTAAAAGCTGCATGGACACCAAGGAGCTGACAAAAAAAAAATTGTTGCTCATCACTGATCTAAGCACTCGGCCGCTTTACATTCCAAACGTGGCTGGCGTAGTTCAAAGATTTTGTGCAGCTTTTAAACATGAATTACAAAGAAATACTGTACCTGCTTTTTAAATGATCAAGTTCATTAGTTCCCGTTTTGACAACTTGTGTGTCTGCTTTAGTTGTCAGTTTGACTCAAGTACCAAACATAAAAACCCATGATGCTTTCCCCAAAATCTCTTATGCGTGTCTTCATCACGTATCTGGGTTCTGTGTGTGCGTGGGATACACAATTTAAAATAGAGGCGCACATCTATGAGTATGTGTGGTGTCAGGGGTTGTGCGGGGTGGGGGGCGGGGGGGAGTGCCTTGTCTCAGTGTGCACTTTTTGGGCTCAGCGGATTCCAGTTACATGTGCGACCCCCAGGAGCTTCATATTGCCGTGACCCACCACTAGGACTGCGCACACTCACCAGCACTGCAGTGGTCCAGTGGTCGACTGCCCTCCTTGATTTATTCCCCGGAAGACGTGCACGAAGCGAGTCACCATGCCGAAAGTTCTGGTACCGGGTGAGTGCGAGCAATGTGTTTCAATGTGTGACAGCACCATTTAAATGGCAAAAGTGGAATTATAGTAAATGCTGTTTAAGTGTCTCGGAGAAGACTCAAGAGGTGGGGCTAAAAAAAATTGGAAGCCTAATCTTGTGAAAGCATATGTCAGAGGTCACTGCTTCGCTGTGTTGTACTATCAACACCAGGTCAGATAACGAACTTGCAGGTTCTAACTTTAGAAGGCAAGTTCATTGTGTGCAATGTTGAGAGTCAACCATTAATGATATGATGTGGCAAACTTTTCTCTCCCCCCCCCCCCAACTGATTTAATAAAAGGGAATAGTAGTTGGTGTGCCCTGAAGCACATTAAGTGGTCGCCAACGATACTTAACCGATAGTAATCTCCTCTTATGGAAATGTTATAAAGAATACAGTTTTTGAAGAAAACGAAACAAATTCAGATAAAGAGGGTTTGCCGTCATCATGCTGGATGTTACGAGATGTCAACAAATCCCAATGAAACTTCAGCCCTGTGAGCACTGGACAGATAAATTCCAGGTGTGATTTGGCATTTTCTATGATTATTTAGTGATGCCACCACAGTTTGGCACCAGTGATGACAAACAGGCAAAGTGTGATGTTAACCACAGAACCCTAAAATTGACTTAATCTGACAAGGGGAACGACCTGGGTGATCAGTACAATTTGAGCAACTCAACAAAAATACACAATTTTATTTGACTTGAAGAAGCATTGCCTGGTGTGAACATGCCTTGCACAAAAGCACTCTCAATAAATGCAATTAAGAATTAAAGTCTTCACTGGCGCATTGTAACTCTGTTCATAAATTTACAATCAGTAAAGCATTAAAGAAAGACGAATATCATTGAAGAACACTGTGGAGGAAGCCACTGCTTTTCAAAGATTGCACCAGGTTTAAAGTTAGCAAAACAGCACTGGGCTGTTCCACAGCACTAGCAAACCTCTTGTGGTGACAGAAGGAAGAAACAGATAATGCTACACGCGGAGGGAAAAAAAAAAACAAAACGCCACAGACCGAAACCTCTTCCAACTGTAATTATAGTCAAGGGGCATGGTTTGGGGCTGCTTTGTGCCTCAGGACCTGGATGCATTGCCATCATTGGAAGAAAAATGAATTCCCAAGACATTTTGTAGGAGAATTTAGAGCTACCTTTCTGACAATTTAAGCTTAACAGAAGATGGGTGATGCAACAGGACAACAACCCAAAGGACAGAAGTAACTCAACAATAGAATGGCTTCATCAGAAGAAATGTCGCATTTGGAGTCCTGACTTCAACCGGATTGAGATGCTGGTTTGTTCTGCAAGAACGGGGAACATTTTTAATCCAATATTTCTTCATGATAAGTTGATCCATGACTGCAGGTATTTCCAAAGGGTTTTCATTCTTTTTCTTGCAACTGTAGACCAACAGAATTGGTTGCAATCTTTTTCCTGGTGATGTCACACTTTAGCACAACGGTCAGTGGACTTCATAACTCACTTAAAAAAAAAATGCCATACTAATTTTGTAAACTGCAGACAGAGGTTAACCAAGTGTCTGTTCTTGCAAAGGTGGTTATTTTTCAGGAAGGACTTTCATTAGCCCTTTTGACTGCTCCTGAAAGTGAAATGTTCACAGTTCATTTACAACTCACCTCTTGTCTTTTCCCTTACTCTACATTTGCAAATTAGCAAATACGTGTGTTTTGAATTCTTCTTTTATGGCACAAAAAAACTAAAAAAAATAATTTTTAAGATCTGTTATGCCATGAAAAACACAGCAAAAAAATCTGAAACTCTTTGTTTAATCTCATATGTGCAATACGGTAGATGAAAAACAAACAAACAAACAAAAAACACAACATGGAAATATACTTCTATGATTGTGGTGGACAGCTATACATGTATTTTCCACTCCTATTCTAGGTATTCTGTGTATATGACACATGGTGTCGGCACAGTCTCTATTCCTGGATCTTTTTGTACAGTATAAGATCATCAGTGTATCTTTTTTTTTTCCATGCATGCCTTTTCTAACACTCTCTTTTTTCTACCCTGGGTGGCGCTACTATCTTGCCGGTCATGATCAGGTCAACAGAGTAAGTATGGCGGGTGAGACATGGTCCTTATGGGCCATATAGTAGAACGGTTGTCTTTGGAGTCGACTTGTCGACGAGTGCATGTAGGCGACCGCTTCATTAGTATCAGGCATTGTGGGATTGGATTGAGGCCCTCGTGAGGCCCTTTGTTATCTTTCTTCTTTTCTTTCCATTTATACTTTTTGTGTGATATTGGCAGTGTATTGATCGAGTCTGATAAGCATCCGGTCAGAATTTTGCTTGAAGGGATTGCAGTAGAGCTTCTCGTGCAGCATGACAATATGTTGGAGCATCCAACATTTCCACGTGCTCACCGCCATCTGTCGCCTCTGTCGTCCCCCAGAGATCGATGACAAGATGCGGGCTTTTGCCGAGCAGATCTTTGCATCTGAGAACAAAGGCGAGGACATCCGCGATGAGATCTCCGTCTTTGACGTGCCCGAGGACTGTCCCATTCTCCACCATGAAATGGCGCACCACCTTCATGTTGATGATGATGTTGAGAAGCGGTGAGTTTGTATAGCATTGACCCAAAAAACCTGTATTGTTTGATACAGTGCGCATCGAACTGTGTTCACTGTATCAAGCGATTTGAAACAAGTACATGTATTGATGCACCCATAACATATATTCAGTATGTACCATACATATATGTTGGACAAAATGTTTGGTGTGTAATTCTGTATTAATTCCAAATAACCTTTTAAAAAAATTCTGTCAACAATTTTTTGGCTCTATAAATGTGAGCTGGGACTTATATAGTATTGATTAACTCCATCCATAGCAAGAAGCGCTTTCACAGCATGGCCGCGCCAAGGGCTGATACCCACACACGTGAGGTCCCTGTGATGTCAGTGGAAGTGGACACACCCATCTATTTGGAAGTGCCGGACTTCCAAAGAGTGGCCATCATTGGGGACTACGCTTCTGGGGTAAGGGCAAGAGTTACATTTCTTTCTGACTGGTCAAAATCACAATTGCTTTAAATGTTAGTATGTAATTCTGTCATGTCAAAAAGCTGTGCTGCTTCCACCTAGCAGTCTAAACTTATGTCAATTTGTTTGTATTCTATACAACCTGTTATCACGATGACAGAGGTAATTCCAATTGTCACTTTCACAAGGTTTTTCAAAATCCAAATTATATGAGTTCGGGGCGAAGAGTGTATTGTATTTGTGTCGAGTCTCTGTATACTTGACTGCAGTGATCCCCAATGTCAATGTAATGATCAATTCACTGCACTACAATCTTTGTTTACCTATCTTTGATAGTGATGTATATTGGCAGACAGAACAATGAAATGTTCTTCTCAAAAAAAAAAAAAAAAAGATGGCGATGATGATCTGTCTCTTTCCTCTATACAGGTTACAATGGACGACTTTGAGCAGTCCTGCAAAGGTCTGTACCGAGCAATGAGCATCAGAGAGAAGTACATGAGGCTGGCCTATCAGCGCTTCCCCCGGACCGCCTCGCAGTACCTCCGTGACATTGAGGGCGAGGCCTTCAAGGCGGAGGACCAGGTGCAGCCCGGTGAGGACAATGTTTTGTCCTCGCTAATTCTCAACCTCTGCCGTACAAATGCATTTGACGTGTCATTGATTAATAACGTCTGAATGTCAACATTAATAGTAGCCGAGTTCTACATGCCGAAATCACACAGAAAGGCCCGTGACGACTCATTGTATCTGATTGACTCTCCTTGTATCAATTTGATTTGCTGGACGGAACCTCCTAAGGCGTATGCTGCTAACATTTCTAGATGTTTCTGTTTGCACGTTGTCAGTGCTTCTCTATGTGGTGCATTGCTGAACATTTCCGCACCATTTTTGTTTTTTTCCAGTCTTCACACCCCCGCCGAAGAACGGCAAAGACCCGTTTGATACCGCGGACCTGCCAGAGAATCTGGGCTATGTCGCACGTATGAAGGATGGCGTCATCTACGTGTACGACGACGTCAAAGCCGCGGACAAACATCAGCCCAGAGACTTGCCATGTGCTAGCTACACCACCTTTATTGACGATATGAACTTCCTCATCGCTCTGATTGCTCAGGGTCCCACGTGAGTCCCCTCGAGGGGGTTGTCTGCTGTGTTCACAATCAACCAGTCGCATTCAAACTCGAGTTAGATGGGAGTCGGCTGTGAGCACACGACTGCCATCTTTAAAAGTGCAGTCCGATAAACTCCAAATAAAGTTCAGATGTTCTAGTAGACTTCTCCTGGCATTTTTGACCTTCATTATTATAAATGGTGCTCTATTTTCAGCAAGACTTACACTCACCGTCGTCTGAAGTTCCTCATGTCCAAGTTCAACGTGCACGAGATGTTAAATGAGATGCAGGAGATGAAGGAGCTGAAGAAGAACCCCCACAGGGATTTCTACAACTGCAGAAAGGTAGCCGTCCAACAGTTTGTGTTTGCTCCCTTTTAGTCATGGTCAGAATTGTCACACGTGCGATATTTTGCATCCACAGGTGGACACTCACATCCACGCCGCTGCCTGTATGAATCAGAAGCACCTTCTGCGCTTCATCAAGAAGTCGTACCGTGTAGACGCCGACCGTGTCGTGCATAACCTGAAAGGCAAAGAGGTCACCATGAAGGAGCTCTTTGAGTCGCTCAACCTGCATCCGTATGACCTCACTGTGGACTCACTGGACGTGCATGCTGTAAGTTATTGACTACTGCAGGAAGTGAATATTATGGAGTTAAAAATGCATACGTGTATTTTATTAGTATGTAAATATTCATTTTTCATGGAGAAATCTCACACAGCACACTATCTCGAGTAAATACTAAAACACTTCAGTCGGCCTTGAAGAAGTGGGGCCTGGCCGATTAAACTGGCCTGCCTGTTACAGACCTTCTAACATTGGCAAATGTCATGTACCGTAACCATTTACAATGTTGTCCACAGGTAATGATAATCTCGTAATTTACTGCCCACACACAAAAACTATCCGAATTTTTTGTTCAATACAGTCATTCAATAGTTCAATAATTACCCAATTTTCCGCACTATAAGGTGCTCCGGAGTATAAGGCACACCGTCAATGAGTGGCCTATTTTAAAACTTTTCACATATAGGGTGCGCTGCATTATGAGGCGCATAGAATAGAAGCTTCAATAGTGGCTACAGTTGTGTTATGCATCTGCTCGATGGAGCTATGCTAAAGGGAATACAATACAATACAATACAATACAATACAATACAATACAATGCAATACAACTTTATTTATACAGAGCCTTCAAAACGCTTTACAGGACATTTATAATACTACGTCCAAGAAATCAGACTATTGATCCATACGTAGCTGCCTCAGGATGTAGCATGAAGCACAACAGGAAATCCATAAAAATACAGTATCTATTCCTTAGCAACCTGTGAGAACTGGTCACAAACACAAATGATCTACATTTAAAGACTCCAACTTTGGCCTGTCACAGTTTTCCAGCTTTTCATAGAATCTAAAATAAATGTATCTTTTTTTTAAAGGGAAGACAAACCTTTCAGCGTTTTGACAAGTTCAATGCCAAGTACAATCCTGTGGGAGCCAGCGAGCTGCGTGACCTCTACCTGAAGACGGAGAATCACATCAACGGAGAATACTTTGCCACCATCATTAAGGTCAGTTGCTGTTCTAAAGAGTAGAATGTCCGTAATATAATTGCAGGAAAAGTAATACACATTCTAGTTATTCTTCACCAAGGCATATGTGTGTGTATGGTGGATATCAAAAGTTGACAGAAAACGTTTTTTTTTTAATATTGAAATGCATACTAACGGTTATATATACATTTTTCTATTATTCTGTTGCTCTGAATTGCTGCAATAACTATGTGCTGTATAATACAATTGTGTAGTAGGTATGTATTTTTTTGGCTCACCAAAAATCTACAAATATGATTTATAGATTCCTTCTTCTGGATTGACTCAATGTTTGCTTCAACAGGAGGTAGCCAGCGACCTGGAGGACGCCAAGTACCAATATGCTGAGCCTCGTCTGTCCATCTACGGCTGCACGGCCAACGAGTGGAATAAGTTGTCCAGCTGGTTTGTCAAGCACAGGGTCTACTCTCCTCACCTCAAGTGGATGATTCAAATTCCCAGGATCTAGTGAGTCTTCTCTACTTTCCTATTAAATCCAACTTCATAGCAGATCTCGACCTCGCCCTTGCGTACGTCTAAATCCTCATTTTCATCCCAATGCTTTGTCCCTCTTCTGCTCTAGCGACATCTTCAGAGGCAGGGACTTTGTCCCGCACTTTGGCAAGATGTTGGAGAACATTTTCCTCCCCGTGTTCCACGCCACCATTGACCCAAGATCCAACCCCGATCTCAGTATCTTCCTCGAGCATGTGAGCGAGAAAGAAGTCAACATGGATGGCTGTAGATATATACAGCATTGAGCACAAACTGCCAGGCATGATAATTCCTCTTTTGCAATTAGCTTGAAGCTTTGACCAGTTGCTTCTCGTTGCGCAGGTGACAGGTTTCGATAGTGTGGACGACGAGTCCAAGCACAGCGGCCACATGTTCTCCAGTAAGAGCCCCAAACCAGAGGAATGGGACATTGCTAGGAACCCATCCTACACCTACTACCTTTACTACATGTATGCTAACATCGCTATGCTCAACCAACTGCGGAGGTCAGTCACCCCAAGTCGTAACTACCGTATTGGCCTGAATATAAGACGGTGTTTTTTGCATTGAAATAAGACTGAAAAAGTGGGGGTCGTCTTATATTCGGGGTCTAGACATTATACCCATCCACGACGCTAGATGGCGCCAGATATCATTGAAGCGAATGCTGAACTTCACTCCCCAGGCCAAAGTGAAGCCCTGTCACGAAGAATAAAAATAAAAATAGCGGTAGCGCGAAGAAGAAAAATAAAAAATCGCGGTAAGAAAGAAAAGAGAACAAAATAATAGAAGAGATAACAGAAAATGGAGAAATGTAGCGACAATCTGGAGAAAAGTGGGTCGAAGATCGGCCAAGTTAACCGGCAGCGGAGGAGAAGTTATGATGTCATTTACATTTCAAAAACCAGAAGCCATTCATTTACGAATGTGATTGCACTTTAGTTTACATATATAAATGTTCAGATATTAAGATTTGAATGAGGCAAAATAACATGCTTTTTCTCTCAAATATATTGTTATAATCATTTGTTTTAGATGTACTGTAATTATCTTTAATTATTGTGCTGTAATTATCTTTAATTAAAATTAATTTGGTGTTCAAAAAGTGTTTTTTCAAACTTGAGTCTTGAAAAAGAGGGGGTCGTCTTATAATCAGGGCTGTCTTATATTCGGGCCAATATGATAATTTTCTGTTTTCCACATTTTTCGAAGAGCCCTCCCGTTTATTAACATCAGTTTGCATTCGCTAATCGTCACTTTTTTGGGTCTATTTGTTGCAGGCAGCGGGGGATGAACACGTTCATGTTCAGGCCTCATTGTGGTGAAGCCGGCGCCATCACTCATCTGTTGGCTGCCTTCATGACAGCTGACAACATTTCGCACGGCCTCAACCTCAAAAAGGTCAGTGGCGAGATTTTCAATGGCAGCCTGGGTGCAGTGTACACTCCAATCACATCTGCTTGTTTTATTCCAATTCCACTGAGGTGGTGTGTAAAAATACTCGTAATTCGTGCAAAAAGTGTGACCACTCAAATCGTTGCGAGCTCATACTCATGTGGATACTTTGAAAGCTTTCCACCATCGCCAAAAAACAACAACAATGCATTCTCTTGCAATGTGCTAACATTTGGAATGACAGCCAATGAATGACGCAGCCTGTTGACTATTTGCATAAAACTATTCCAGATGTTTATTTAGTGGAGTGAAAACAAGATTACACTTGGTCAACTTGACCATAATTTGGAATCGAATGTCATGTCACACATTAAAAAAAAAAAAAAAAAGCACTATATTTATACACTCGGCTTTTTCGTCTAAAGACCCACATGAATAGAATACACAAACAATTCATACTCCCAGGGGCCATCTGAATCAGCAAACTCGGCTAAGCAACTGTATGAGGTCATTCTTTTACCAGTACATTTCTTTCATTCTTCTGGACGTGTTCTTCAACCACCAGAGTCCAGTACTGCAGTACCTGTACTACCTGACCCAGATCCCCATTGCCATGTCCCCCCTGAGCAACAACAGTCTGTTCCTTGAGTACGCCAAGAATCCCCTGCTGGAGTTCCAAAAGAAAGGCCTGATGGTTTCCCTCTCCACCGACGACCCCATGCAGTTCCATTACACCAAGGTCTTTGACACGGGCTAAACAAGTGAACCTAAACATGATTGAATAAGAGAGTTTATCCTGTTGCTTTGTTTTCCCTACAGGAGCCTCTGATGGAGGAGTATGCCATTGCGGCGCAGGTTTTCAAGTTGAGCACTTGTGATATGTGCGAGATATCCAGGAACAGCGTGCTGCAGAGCGCGTTGTCTGACGAGGTAGAGCAGCAAGCCGTTAGATTGAAAAACTAAAACTGTCAACGTTCCCGATGACGTTTTTGATAGAGTCTGTGTAGTCAAACACCGGATGGCGCTGTTGCTTCATGGCAACAAGCTTCCGGGTTTACATTTCATCTTTGCTCGGACAGCCCCAAAAACATATCATAGCTTTGGTTGTTAGACGTTAAACATATTAATATGTGAATAATAAAAGCTTGAATTTTTACGGCGTCTTCGGTAACTCCGTAAAACACAAGAACATATGACAAAGCATAAAGGTGAAGCTTTCTGTTAAGAATGTGTGCAAACCCGCTTCCTGAGCGTCACTTTTGGTGTACACTGAACCCGCGTACAGTTGCAAATTTCACCTATTCATTGACCCTCCGTTAATTTGCTGAATAACTAACTCACCTATCTGTTGTTGTGCGTAGGTCAAAGCAATAAAAGTGTTACTTTGGCCCCATCTTGTGGGCTTTTGCTTGCCAGAACTGTGTCGTAGTGAACTGAGGATCTTCAGACCCCTGATCAAACAAGCCAAAAGTCACAACAACAATAATAATAGCATTTAGTCTGTTACATTCCTGAACACTTCGTAAAGGAGGGGATCCGACAAATGTAGAGAAGGGTTAGGAGCGCAGAAATCAAGAACGTCTAGAAAATTGAAGCACTTAGAAACAGAGTCGTGAGTGAGGCGTAATAATCCAACAGCCAGTTGTCAACGTGGCAGTCTTTAAAAGGCAGCTGGTAACAAAGCATGATTACAGACAGGTGCGGCTCATGAGGGAAAGCCCTCCTCTGCCACCTACTGGAGACAAACAGAAACATCATCACTCCACATTTCAGTTTCACTTTTTGTTGGGCAGGTGCCTCAGCTTTTAATTGCAGTATTAGTGACGGGTGTAGATTCAGAGTACAATTGTCCGAAGTGTCTTGGTAAACTGAAGTAATCAGTTAGTCGCTAGTTGACACCTGGTTAATGAACATCATCTCTGCTCTGTTTTTCTGTGCTCAGGAGAAAAGTCACTTCTTGGGTCAGAACTACCTGAAAGAGGGCCCGGAAGGGAACGACATCCGTAAGACCAACGTGGCTCAGATCCGTATGGCGTATCGCTATGAGACCATCTGCTATGAACTCAACCTCATCAAGGAGGGTCTGAAGACTGAATAAAAATATGAAAATGAATGGCATGAAAAAAAGGCTTTTTTTTTCACTCAAATGTTTTATCTCGAGCCCAGAACAATTGCCCGCGCTGTAATGTACAGTACTGTATGTGCATTCTTGGTTTTCTTCAGGAACATCATGGGTAGAAGTACATTAAAAAGGGATTATGAAGGGAAAAAAAGTCTGTCTGTGATGTTTGCATGTGATCATTACTCCAGGAGAATATGGCGACATTATTTACTTTACAAGAGGATCTTCTCCAGTATTTACATAGTGACTGGCACCTGCTTTATTTTTACAACAACCAAACGAGAAGCAATTAATGTTCATCTTTTGTAATGATGTATGGTTTCAGTCATTTTTACCCGACGTATCATGCATTGAATTTTAAAGAGAAGGTTCACTTTGTGGAGTTTTTATGAATTGGAGATTGACAAAGTGAAATGAGAAAGCTGACCTATGTCTTGTGGTGACGTCATGACCACGTGCCGTTAATGGCGTTGTCTTGACAATGGCTGTTGACTTCTTGGTATCCAGGACTGGATGAAAAAATATATATTTTAATCTATTAAATTAGCTGACATTCTTAAATATTATATGCTTAATTGCGTATATAGAAAAGAAACACACACACACACACACACACACACACACGTATGGGGGGAGAGAGAAAGAGAGAGAGAGAGAGAGACATGGAAAAGTGAAGGAGTCTTAGATTTTATGGCGCTGAAATTTCATTTTTATTTTGAAAGCCGTCCCGACTTATTTTGAGGCTTTATGTTGAAAGCTCCAAACGGAATATGTGTGACTTGAACTTTTGCGATTGTCACCAGAGGAGGGCGAGGGCTGTAAAACTCAACTCGTCCCTTCTTTTCTTGTGTGTCTGCCACTTTTCTTTCTTGTTTCTGGACTGCACAATAACCAGCGGCACGCATTCGCCTACATTTTCTTCAGTTCAACTTTGATCTTAGCGTCAGTAGGAGCCTTGAATGCAGATTTCCACGTCTGAAAACTTATCATTGAAGCATGAGCGCTCCCAAAGTCATAACTTTAAGTCAAATATTTGATGGCCGAGGGGGACGAGGATGAGTTTTGCACTGCGCTTAACCGGTAAGTCCTTCTCAATACTTTACTTTTGAATGTGTCCATGTTTGTTTTGTTTTGAAACAAGTCACGGTGGTGTGAGTCGACAACAAATGAGTTGAAGGTTTGTCGTTCTTTGTCGTTAGCTAATTGTTAGTAATGGCTTATGATTAATTATTAGTTTGCAATAATGGGAGTTTACAATGTTTTGTTTGAGTCGGTGTGACTTGACTGCCATCGAGCATTTTGACCGAACTTCCAAGACCCACAGAATATTGTAGCCTGGGACGCCGAATCTATCGACCAAAAGAAAGAAGATTCTCTTTTATGACCGTAAATAATATATACATATATCAAAAAGCTTGTTTCTCGCGGTCTCTGTTCGTTCATAATCAGCGGTGGAACATTTACCCAAAACACTGGTTTCCGAACAAAATGTGGAGTAAACGAGCTTTTTGTGAAAAGAAACATCTCAAGCAGATCTACTTCGTTGCTCGTTTTTTTTTTTTTTTTTTGCTTTTGAGACTATGCAAATTATAAATCAACAAAAACAACACACAAAGTCCCAATTTCATTAGAAATGGGTTTGTGGAATGCAATTTTCTTATCGTAACGACTGCGATTTTAAAAAAAGCCTAATTTTGGTCGGTAGTGAGACTTAAATTTTTTATGTGTCATATTTTTATTGATTTGAATCGTGTCTCCACAAATTCAGTACTCAAGAAATGCAGTCCACATGTTTACGTATCATTGTGTCATGAAAAGTTGGAGTGATAAAGGCACAAATTTGTTCATGCTATTGCTGTAATGTAATCTATGATTTACACGTTTACTCCAAACTTGTGTGGTATAATTTTTTTGAAGTTATGTGAACATTTAAAAGTCTGCAACTCAAGGTTAAAAACTCTAATTGAAGTAGATAAACTGTCCTTCATATTTTTTTTTTTGTTTATTTGTTTTGGTATATGCCCAGCCTAGTAGACCAAAGCATTTATGTATAATAAATCTGACATTGTGGGCGACATGGTATTTCGAATGGTTAGCACGTCTTCCTCAGATTGCAGAGGTGCAGGATTCGATTCCAGACCCTTGCCGTCCTGTGTGGAGTTTGCATGTTCTCCCCGTCCACGTGTGGGTTTTCTCCGGGTACTCTGGTTTCCTCCCACATTCCCAAAATATGCATGGCAGGTTAATGGAACACGCTTAAACTGTCCTTAGGTGTGATTGTGAGCGCAAATGATTGTTTGTCTATGTGAGCAATGCGATTGGCTGGCATCCAGTTCAGTGTGTACCCCGCGTACTGCCCGAAGACGGCTGGGATAGGCTCCAGCATGCCCGTGACACTCATGAGGATAAGCGGATAAGAAAATGGATGAATGGATGGATGAAATCTGACATTGTTTATTTGTAATACAGATTAGTTTATGTATATCTTGGGTTTGTAAAAAATATGTGGGAAGAGCACCTTGGAAAAAAATTGCATATTAAATTATTTCCATATTGAGGGGGGAGAAAAAATGTGTGTGTGTTCAGCAATTACATTAGTTTTCAAAACCGTTGAGCCGTAGTTTATGCCATACATATACATACTCTGTTCCAGCGTGAGGTGCCTTCACTCGTCCAATTTCTCCTAATAGTTGACATGCAAGCTGAGATTCGCTGCCAAAACTTTTCCTACTCAAAATCTGTGTTGACCTCGAATCTGAATTGATGAGACGCTGCAAACTACGGGGAAGTGTTATTCAGTGGTTTACAATTATGAATTTCTCAGATAGGTAAACTAGAACCATTTGGATTGGATTACAGTTTACATATTTAAATATCCTTGGCAGTGAATGTGAGAACAAAAAAAAATACAGTACACCAGTTTTTTGGGGCTAACATCTTGCTTTTAAAATAATTTGCTTTAGAACCGTGTTTCCCCAACATGACCTTACAAAAATATCACAGAAATCAATCGAGGATTGATTTGTTCTGTATCTCAGTAGATACGTCCCAGGTGATTATACTTGAACATGGTTTATTTGTAGTAAGTGAATAACAGTCATAAAAAAAGTGAAGATTCCATTGTAAATCCAAAGCTGTCTCTTTTTGCCACAACTTCTGTTCTTGTGGCGAGACTGGAGAACCGAGAGAGTTCCTCCTCATATTAGTTCCTCCCAAAAGGCGGTGTTTGACAGGATTCTGCTTCCATATCAAACCTCAACCAAAGCTTGTCTTTTATGCGCGATGTAGACTGGGGCACAGCCATGCTTGAAACGCACAATTACTTACCCTGAACACAGCTGTCCAGAATGTCCACAGGCTTATCCTGGGAAAACCAGTCGGTAGTCTGCCAAATGAAGAAGTGTGATGAATCAGTTTGTACAGTTCCAGAGTCGACGGGTGGTGCGCTCCACGCTCCTCAGTTCTACACCTGGCAATGTGCCTGACAATTCGACACTTGTAAGACTTGCTTGCAGCTGCGCGACGAGGGAAAACAATGCTACAGTATAAAAGGACAATTTTCGTGACAATCCTAAGGCAAGAGGAGGTTTTTAGACATTTCTTTTTACACCACACTATTGAAAGATTTATTTGTTGTGTAATTCCACACTTGGTGGGTGGGCAACCCAACTATTTGTACGCAAAAAGATAACAAGTACATATTCAATAATATGCTCCCGTTTAGCCTGCACATTACTAACACCATTCCTTTTAACAAATTGCTGAACATATTTTACGTTTAATTGTTGATGAGTAAAAACCCAATATAGCAAATCGTCAAAGGTGACCTCATCCATTCCAATCCACTTGTCCTTTTCCTAATTAAGGTCCAGAGGATTAATCGGGCAGCCGATTAAATCAGACGATTATGGACCTTCAAACATCAGCCCAAATATTTGGCCAAATGGCCGATGTTTGCGTTTGTGTCTTTATGTACTCGAATCATTTACAGGAATTTTACACAAGTAACACTGGTTTCATTCATTATGACACCTAAATCTTCACAATAACCTTGTATCCCTGAACGTGTATAATGAAATTTGTTGATAAGGTTGTTCTGTGGGTTTGTCATTCAACACAAAGCGATTCTTAACTTTTACAAGCAGCGCAAGGTGTGCAAAGGAATTGACGTTGGATGTTCCTATTTTACACACAACCTAAACTCATGCTGCCCATCCATTTCTTCTTTGTTGGGTGGGCAGTCCATTTTTGCCATCGCTGCCAGCCGTGTGCGATGGCGCTACAAAAAAAGCCCAAGAAATGCAAGATGCTTTTGTTTATCCTTTTTCGATGCTCACTGAGCTGAAGTCTTGCAAGATATACTGACATGATGACTTTTCAACCTCCCAAGTTTCACTGTGACTTTTGAGAACAGATTTTTCCAGAAAAGGCCGCCTTTTAAGGAGCGCTGGAATTGAGACTGCCTTCGCGCTGACTCTCTTATAAAATACAATAGACGCGCTTTCACAACAGCTGCAGCTGTAACAAAGCGCTTGACAGAACAGTTAACATAAAATAATAAAATCTGATATTGCCTCATGTTTTTAACTTAGAGGCCAACTCTCCCTTATATGTCATTTATTGCAAGGGCGCTCTTTTATGACCGTCACATGGTTCAAATGTATCTTATCCCAACATAGCTCAAATAAGTGGTTGCAGCTTGTGCCCCATAATTATGGATAGTCCGCCGAGCCGTCTTCCTGCAGTGCAGGAAACACAACTCGGACCTTCCTGTGAAAATGTGCAAATAATGCAAGTGGGTCAGTTTGGGAGACACATTGGCATCGCACGCCACTGGAAGCGCATTCCAGTCCAGGCGCATATTTGATTGAGGTCAGGCCAAAACAAAGGCGACATTTGACTGACAGAACGGCTCTGGTTAAGATGCTTACTCCAAATTCCTTCATTATAGCTCCATTTAGCACACATCATTATGAAGATAATGAGTTGTGTTGGGGAATTTGACAAAATCCCCTCCCTCCTCCCAACTTCCACCCCCACAGTCATTATGGATTCTGTCATTGGTTGCAAACTGAAATCTGAAAAGAAAATCTATGGGGTAGACATTTTTTTCAGGACACACAGTTTGAGCCGTTTGTTCCCATTTGTAGCCAGAACTGTCTGTACAGACCCTGGGGTGAAGAAAAAGAGTGAAGACACTCTATGTCAGGGGTGTCAAACTCATTTCATGTTGTGGGCCTCATACGGCCTCGGTAGATGTCAAGTGGGCCGGACCATTAAAATCCATGAATTGCACCTATTAAAAATATTCATTCCGTGTCTTTTATGCATTTTTTCACCTTTAAATTATCCTGCGGGCCAGATCGAACCTCCTTGGGGGCCGGTTCCGGCCCGTGGGCCGTATGTTTGACACCACTGCTCTATGTAATTATTAATTGAACTTCTGATGTCGCTCTCGTGATAGTTTTTATCGCGTCGTGGTCAAGGTACAAAACCGCTCTGGAAATGTACCTGCAGTCTGCGGTGAAATCCAACAAACATCCAGCCGTTATCTTTTTTGCCCATCTTGGCCAAACAGTACATGGTGTGCCTTTTAATATACTATAAGTACCGTTTTTGCTGTGCAACATGCGAGTTTAATATATAGTATTTCTTCTGTTATTTGTATGGTCGTAGGCGGTTATTGGAAATGGAGTCGAGAATATGGTTGGAGAGTAGACAGGGGGGGAGAAAAGAGTCAACACAGAACAGCAATAGTATAACATTGTATGTCGAAAATTAGACACGCGGGTTGTATTTTATTTGCCATGCTGTATATGTGGACTGAGGATGAGGAAGGGACGTACTAAGTGTCATGTGCACTGGTTGCCAACCAATCACAGGGCACAAGTCGACCGACAACCAGTCACACTCGCAATTTTTCAGTCTCACTTGAGTGAACATGCATGTTTTGAGGCATGTGGGATGAAAATGGAGAAACCAGGGGAAACCCACACTGACACGCGGAGAAACTCCACACAGGAAGGCGGCGGCTGAGATTCAAACCCCAAACCTCACAGCTGCGAGGCAGATGTGTTAACCAGTAGTCCACCGGCTCACCGTGCTGCCCAATGGTGATTTAGTTACCGGTAGTTTTTTATTTTTTTTACCATGCTCAGATGTGTTCTTGTAACAGATTAGTCATGAAGAAGTCACTATGTTGTAATTTAAGCTTAATTAAAAAAAAATCCTCATGCTGCACACTACTTGGCAGAATCCACGGATCTCGAGGTCACACAGTACAGGCTGAAATAATTCTGTGGGCCGGTATGACCGCATTATATTTTCTACTTTCTATTTACATCTGTCCATGTAAACAAGTCTGAGTGCTGAACAAAGAAGACGCACACATTGAGGACCTCATCGACAGCTATAGCCATACTCTTCTGTTGAAAGTGTGGTTAAAAAACGTTTCTGTCACCTACTATTATTTATCGCCTGCTCTTTTTGTAGGCACCAGCATTCTTGTGTATCTCACACCACTTGCACATACAGTACTCTTATTTTGAAGCTCCCACGTGTGAACGTGAGCCCCTCAAAGCACAAAATAAGATTCGACGTTCTGCTGTGTCATTGGTAATTCAGATTTAGTTGTCTATGTCGGTTAAAGGCAAAACCAACAGAATTTGCCCGAGGCCTAAGCGAGGGTTGGGTCAGCTCAAGACATGACACGTAGTTCCCCTGTTTCTGTCCCTTGTATTTCCTTATTCTCACTGGTATTATATTTTGGAAAGAGGCCTTGATGGGGGTCTGTCCTTACTGACCCTCGTTCTGGTTCTGTGACCATCTTGTAGCTGCCCTTACGTGTGTCCACCTTGCTTGACCCTGCGATGAGCTGTCTGGACTTGTTTTAAAGCACAGTGTGATTAAGAAGTGGTTTTGTGTGTGTGTGTGTTTACTTTTTAGGTTTACAAAAGGAGACAAGGAGGCAAACACGGGAACTAGAAGGCACATTAAGACTTCCGCGGTGCACGCATGAATGGAGAACTGGAGGCGAGTTGACTTGTACCCCCTCTGAACATGCTGGCTCTGAGTGTGGAGCAGGGCAGGCGAGGGGGTGCTCATGTTGATCATCTGCAGAAGGAGGCTGCCGTCGGATGGCAGGGCCGGCAGTCTCCTGAGCAGGGGCGTAACATCAAGGAGAGGATCTCCCAGTGGGAAGGTCGCAGCAAGGATGTTTCCGTGAAGGCCAAGCCTCTGAGTGTCGCCCGAATTCCGTCTGAGGCTGTCCTGAGCAATGGGGGTTCAAACAAGGGCCTTCATACTCAAGATTCTGCTAGAGCTCAGAATTTGGCTTTAGATTTTCGGGAATCTCAAGCACAATCAAGAAACTGCAGGATTAGTCCAAAGTCTGAGTCCTCGCACAAATGCTCCACAAAAATTTTCACCTCAAGCCCAGGAGACAAGCCGATACAAAGACTGATGTCGCCTTTTCTAGATTCCAACACAGACAAAGTCGCAGTCGATGGCGAGCGAAAATCAGACGGCGTCTTTGACGTCGATGCCGAGACCAAACATTTTTCACACTTAGCCGACGACAACATGCCGGCTGGGAACTTTTATACTTCTCGGGGTTTCTGGCGGAGTCTCGAAGGGGGCCGATTTCTTTGGGAGAAAGGCAGAGCATCCTTAGGTGAAGCTCCTCCTAAACCGCAGCGGACATTCAAGTATCAGGGAGGTCAAAAGGACGTACTGCCACGGAACAGCGGATCAACTCAAAACAACCACGGCAGTGGCAGGGATCACAGGGTAGCCCGTCCACCGAGCTTCCGACCCCCTCCCTGTCCCGTCGCCAGGACCAATGGACTTTCAAGGCATCAAAATAACAGGTGGGTTGATGCAATAATGTTCATCGGGACGGATTACATTGTGGTCCGTTTGAATCTGAAATTTGTTTGTCCAGGACCCTGGTTTGTTCAAAGCCAATGTTCTAATAGGAAATGTTATAGTTGGAAATGTTGGCCTTCGAGGTTCCACTGTACACTTTTCTTACCTTGTAAGGCAGATGTTCCCAACTGGGGGTGTGAAATTTGCAACTTGCATTTGGCAATTTTCTAATAGCATAAATAAATATAAGGGTTTCTTTCAAATTTATTGGGATGCCTTTTTCATCGCTAAATGAGTTACTGGGTTTGTATCTGAATGATCGTTTTTAATTCAATACTTAGAAATCTTCTTAAGTTGCATCTCACCAACGTTTTTCCTCTTTGTTGCTCTCAGTAGAAGTTGCTGTTTTCCTGGCGTTTAAAGGCTTTGTTCTGACAAAAGTGCTGCCTTGCATCCAAGTGCTGATTTAGCGTTGTTTGCTATTATTTCAGGATGTAGCCTCAGCGGAGTCGTCATCTCTTGGCTCCCATCATCCTGTCACTGGCATTTATTTACTTACGTAACTTGCAATTGCCCAAGTCCTGACTTGTTTGCCCATATGACCTCATGCGAGGCAGGTCTCTAATGGTCACACCCATGATCCTGTGTAAAAGAAAAATGCTTGAATATTAGGATGTGAGGATATTTAGTGACCAATATCATGAACCTAATCAGAGATTACAGTCCCGATATCTTCACAGTATAAAAATACTGGACTGTAGACTCTAGCTTGATCAGGATAATTAACTTGAATATACGTCAGAGATGGGAAACTTAAATGCTTGAAGGGGCAAACATTTTTCATCAGTGCTACTCTGGGGGGGGTGGGGGGCATAGGACCACTTGCTTCCTAACCAGATGTATGACAAAAACGGCATTTTAAATATGGACAAAACACATGAAAATATATGATCTTAAAATATTTCATTTTTCAGCACATCGATAAAACATACACACGATCTTAAACAGACAGCAAAGGATTTGAAGAAAACAACAACATTTTTTTCCAGTATAATGGGCTCTCTTGCATAAAAATTAACATTCAAGGATGGCTCAAAACTCCTGAACAAGAAAGCAACATTAAATGCAAAAACTTGTGTATTTTTTCACACAATAATCAATGGACTCAAAATATGACATTATTATCTTGCATAGCATTCCAAATCCACAAAAAAATTATTAGGCTTACTTATGTTGTAGTCTCGGGCAGTATAAGACCCTGTGTAGGCACTATTTTTTTTTCCAGTTTCCAGTTTTGCTGTGATTACCCAACCCCACTTTCATGCCATGCTTTTTGTGGAAGATGAACAGTATTCAAAGGTGTACCAGCGCTTTCAAGAAAATTGATTTGTTTTGCAGAAAAATATTTCCCCCACGATTGTTGAGGTTGCTTGGGGGGTATTTATCAAGGGGCCACTCAGAGCAGCATATTTTTTACATTTACATCTAACCACATTTAGAAGAACTGCTCAAGAGCCACAACTCTGTTATTACTTGTCAAATGTCATTTCACTCCACTTGCATCCCATAATTCTACAGGAGGTCCTTTGAGTACGAGGACGCACTGCATCCCGCTGTTAAGCAAGACACGCTGCGAAGCCAAACGAGGCACTCGGGCCTTCACCATGCATACTCTGATGATAATATTTATGAAGACATCGTCTGTAAGTTGAGCTTGTGTGTGTGTGTGTTTGTCTTATATGAAGTCATCCACCACAAAGTTTTTTTTTTTTGGTATGCGGAACACTTACATTTTGTATCTATATCTATAGAAATAATAACAATTCAAGATGGCCCAATCAAATACACAGTATATGCCAGGGGTGTCAAACTCATTTTTGTCATGGGCCACATTTTAGTTTCCCTTGGAGGGCCGTTATTATTGACGTGAGAAAATTTGGTTTCAGTCATAACGGTTTATACAACTATTTAAGTTTCTTTAATGAGGGGTTTGGCTACAAGAAAATTCTTTCAATGTGTCTCTTATTGATTACATATGAGAATTTTAAATCTTGGTCGAGATTTTAGCAAGCATCATGGAAATTGACATGATTGATTTGCTTTCGCGGGCCACATAAAACGATGCAGTGGGCCAGATCTGGCCCCCGGGCCTTGAGTTTGACACCTGTGGTATATGCGTTTCTACTTGATAAAACTGTCATGTCACTTGACTTTAATCTTGGACTTAGCATGCTGCTCATTATTCTTGGCAATTGTAGCTTTGCACACTTAGCAAGTCACACGTTGGATGTTAAGCACTTGGGTTTATTGGACTGGATTTGTTCTTTAAATTTCTCCCATGACTTGGTTTCTCCTCAGGTGAAGTGACCAGAGAGAACCCTTATGAGGATGTCAAGTTACCCCCTATGTGTCTTCCTGTCAACAGGCCTCAGAGCACAAAGGTAAGGGGCCAGTACAGTTAATACACCTCGTCGCAGATTTGTTTTGAAGCATATCCTCCGTGATCTGCTGGATAAAAAACCTTATTTTGTCATTTGCTATTTTTGTGCTTGAGCCAAAGCTTCGTCTAAAATCCAAAAAAAAAACTTATTTTGTGCTTGAGCCAAAGCTTCGTCTAAAGTACCGGTATTGTTTTGTAGCATCTTCGTGCCAACCACCTTTGTGGAGCCGAGGGTTCAATCTGCATTCAGGCAGCCGGTATACTTGTCTAATAGAAAGGAAAGTGTTTGTCGCAACCTTGTGGCCTCTGTAGGCACTTACAACCCATTTTGGGTGAGCGCCTATTATTCTGGCATTTTCGCTATTCGCGGCAGGGCTCAATCCCAATGCCTCACGAATACTGTGAGTTCACTTTATCGCAAAGGTTCCCTACAGATTCATCGCACCATAGTGACACTGTGACCCCAAAAAATTGTTTTACAGCTCCACATAAAACCCCAAACCATAGGGGGGGCATCTTGCAAAGTGGCGAGGAGGACAATGCCACCATTAAGATCAACCATCGCCGATGATCCCAAGTCTGCGACCCCTCGACGCATAAGCGCTCCTAAAATTCAGAGGACTCCCCAGGTAATAGCTTGATTTTTGTCATTGCATTCCACGTGCCATTCAGCCAGTGATCCAGTGGTGTTTCTGCAATGTGGTAGAACAAGTGACGTCACTTGTTTAGGTGCAAGACTGTAAATGGAGGCGGGTTTGTTACAAGACGGAAGTAGAAGTCACTGAACAAACGACAGTCGTAGGGCAACTTACGAGCGCATTTATCCGAATAAAGACGCAACATATGAGCCATGGCGGTAGAAAGTGATTTGTCAGAAACAATCTTTACCAATAAGGTACAGTAACACTTTACTATTTACAAGAGACCTATTTTGGCTAAACATCTCTATGTACTTTAACTTTTAAATACCCAAAGCGTGTGATGTTGCTATTCTGTATTACCTACTTTAAGGTCTCTACAATAATGGGGCGCCTGCCATGCCTCAGGTTGTGTTCGCGCTTTTTTCGGTGATAATATTACTATTAGAACAGAGTTCTGTGCGGGAATTTATGTACCGTAAATGTTTATTTCAATACATGACGTGATAACTCAGAAGAGTTGTGTTAACAAATTCACTCATCGCTTAGCTTATAACCACTTGACAATGACACATTTACCACTGTCTATAAAAGTCAAAAAGAATCTCTTCCCAAATGCTGGTTGAGCTCTTTTGTTCCAGTTCTGATGATATGATGAACACACACACACAATCAACTGGCTGTGCCCATTTGGCCTGTTAAAACATACTTTTCAAGTTCTTGTGGGTGCTCCACTCTGCCATTTGTTTATTTGACCATCTTTCTGGAATAGCTACAAAAACGTGTTCGTGTGTATTTTTTCTGACCACACAGTATGTCAATAAGATCAAGACAATATTTGATGACAAACGAGGGAGGAAGCGAGTGAAAAACCAAGGAGTTCCAGTGCGAGGTGACACACACACACACACACACACACACACACACAGACACAGACAAGGCCGAATGCAGCCGACTTTGTTGAACAATAAAGGCCGACTTCAAGTGACGATACTTTCTGTGACTCCTTTCCGTATTGCTGCATCTTGCTAATCTGTCCTTTTTTTTTTTTTTAAACTGGTCAGGGGAGACCAGCGGGACTGAGAGTGACCCCGAAGACAACGGCAAAGGTATCTCACCAACCACAACACAGTAAATTCAATTTCGGACACAACTCTCCAAATTTCTTGTGAAAACGCGAGAAGCTCTTTGTGTGATGTGCAGCAGGTTTAAGGAGATCCGTTTACAAACAGTCCACACTGAAGCGGAGGCCAGGCTACCGCACTCTGGAGAAAGATCTGATCCAGGCACAGCAGCAGCAGCTTTTCCAGATGTTTGTGGTGGTTTCTCTGAGGAAAGGTTCCCCAGCCAATACCTACTCCCCTGAAATAACACAACAGTTCCCAAAAATGGTTTGTAGCTTCTGATTGTGATGAATTACTAATTGATTCTTAATGTCCAACATTATTATTATTTTTTTCATTGTACTACTAATCACCTATGAGCTTTGGTTGGTTGGGAGTTGCTTATCTGACTGGATTTGAATAGGAATTGTTCCGTTTCAGTTTGAAAAGTCATCCAGACTCTCCAAGGAAGCCGAAGATCAGCTCAAGGTCATTCCCAAATTCTGTTTTCCTGACATACGCGACTGGAAGCCTTCATCGCACACACCAAGGTCAGCCATTATAGAGCGTGACATTGGACATTTTTCTAATGATGACTTTGCTCCACCATCAATTATTTTGTTTACATTATTTTGTTTAAATTCCCATAAGAGTATTCCCATATTTAAATTAATTAAATAAAACTATCGGAAAGTGTGTAATATGTGAACCTGTGTTAATATTAAATCATAACATTCTGTCTTAACTTTATTACGAAGTGGCAAATGAAATGCAGGGCATTTTGCAACACGACAAACATCTCCTTTTCCATTGTTTTAAGTTGGTCCGCGATGACTATTATTACCTCCACCGCAATGACCTCTACTTCCTCTTTGTGCTTTCCCTAAAACCGAAAAATCCCAACATGCATCAGCATTCTTTTCCACTGTAATTTCGATGTTTAATCTGTAAAAACAAAACTCCAATCTTCATCAGTGAATTAGGATCTTTGAAGGCCGAGTCATGCCTGAAAATCATGATTTTGTGTGTGTGTGTGTGTGTGTGTGTGTGTGTGTGTGTGTGTGTGTGTGTGTGTGTGTGTTTTTCCAGTGAAACCTTCTCCTTTGTCCTGACTGGAGAAGACGGGAGCCGTTGGTTTTGTTACTGCCGTAAGATCCTGGTGAGTCACTTTAGCGTGATGTTTTTGTGATGACTTGGCCGCCGGCCACGCGCTTACGCAACCCTGTAGGGTCAGTGCGTGTGAGAATCGTGGACCAAAAACCACATGAGTGAAAGTGAGAAGAGTTTCCCATGTCTCTGTGTTTGAGGGAGACGTCAAAACCCCCATATAGTCTTTTTGGGTTTAAATGATGTGGCCTTGCTGATGTGTTATGTGGCTTTGGCCTATTGTGTGCTGCCAGAATTTTTTTTAGCTTTACAGTTGAATAAAACTGCTGCCTGCGTATTAACGAGACGCTCGTTAACGGCACAGACCGCGTTCGTTTTTTTTTTGTTTCCTTTGAATTGAAATGCTAGTAAACCCACCTTTTGTGTGCTGTAAAGTATCATGTCATTAAACGTACCGTGTTTGCTGAAGTGTTGATACTTGAGCAGTGATGTCATAGGTGTGTCTGACATACAGTATGAAACCTTTTGTCTTCTTTAAGCCCATCGGAAAGGGCAAAAGGCTCCCTGAGGTTCATTGTGTCGTCAGCAAGTTGGGCTGTTTCAACCTGTTTGCGAAGGTAAAGTAAGCACACACTGCAGCTTTCAGCGTATTTCATTCCGATAGTCGAGCGAGAGATAAAATGGTGTTTTTAATTCCGGGGCACCAACCATTTGATTGGTTACACACAAGGTAATCTTGCATTTTCACTACCTGCGGGTGGAATTGTCAGGTGTCCCAATACTTTTTTAGCGATAGCAGTACCCAGAAGCAACAATCATTTGTCTGCCTCGTTCTGCACAGATTTTAGAGGAGGTGGAGCGGCGTCGAGAAATCTCCCCGGCACTAGTTTACCCTTTTATGCGTAGCGTGATGGAGGCGCCTCTCCCTGCTCCAGGCCGCACAGTCATGGTCAAGAGTTTCCTGCCTGGCACCGGGAATGAGGTAAGCCGCCAGAGGGAAGTGTTAATTCGCAATTTTGTTCCTCGGTGTCTGAGTTATGCGAGGCTGTCTGTGTCAGGGCATATTTAAACTGCGCTGTCGGCCCTGGCAGCCCCATTTGCCCGAAATGTAGTGTGCCGTCAGATTTTAGCCATTTTTCTCTCTGTATTCAACGCTTGATGTTTTTTCCACCCTGCTGTACTATTTT
The DNA here is from genome assembly GCF_001891065.2 of Hippocampus comes. NCBI lineage: Eukaryota > Metazoa > Chordata > Actinopteri > Syngnathiformes > Syngnathidae > Hippocampus > Hippocampus comes. The sequence continues at coordinate 3,608,973 of NW_017805010.1, forward strand.
GCTGACTAGGTTTCTCACCCACATGGCAAATCTTATGACAGTTTCAAATTCTTGCCGGGTGACCACGGCAATCACAGTCTGTTATGTTGACCGTTCAATAACGACGATCCCATTTTGTTCGCGGTGGCCTGAAACGGGGCCGGAAACAGTGTTAACGTACCTTAAACAGAACAGAAAGCTTCTTTAGCTTTATGTGTATTAATAAGAATAAGAATACAAAAACCTTTATTCGTCGCACAATGAAGAAATTCCCAATTTACAGCAGCAAAGTTATGAAAGGGAGAAAGTAGAAGAACAAAAAGTATAGGAGCTGCTGTCAAGGCAGCCACTCTCGCGGCGCCATCTTGAAGTCAAAAGAACATAAGAACAAAATAATACATACAACACAACACATAATAATAAAATTATTATGTTTGGATGTGTCTCTTATATGTTAAAAAAAATACTTACGATCAGACTCTCATTGCAGGTGCTAACTCTGTGTCGTCCGGTCGACTCCAGACTAGAGCATGTGGACTTTGACACGCTGCTCCAGTGTCTCAGCGTGGGAAACCTCCTGCAGGTGTTCGCTTCCCTTCTGCTTGAGAGGAGGGTCATCTTCGTCGCTGAAAAACTCAGGTGCCCCTCCCCCCCACAAACATATTTTCTGAATTCACACAGCTCGGTGAAAAGGCATCTCTTCGTCTTGCTGAAAAGCTTGTCTTTATTGTTTCATCTGATCTTACCAGTGTGTTGTCCCGTTGCGGCCACGGAGTGCTGGCGCTGTTGTACCCGTTTACCTGGCAGCACACCTTCGTGCCTGTGCTTCCTACCAGCATGTTGGACATCAGCTGCTCCCCCACGCCTTTCCTCATCGGGGTGCTAGCCCCTTGCTTGCCGCAGGTGCTTGAACTCCCAATAGAGGAGGTTGGTCACAGCTCATTATCGACCTCAATCAACTGTTTATATTGTTTTTATTTATTGCGCTTTAGGGATCCCGAAAAGGTATTGTGTTTGTCTCATTTTTATTGATGGAACCAATTAAATTTTACTCTAAATTCAGGTAAAATATCATGGGTAGGGAATTACTAGTATTAGTACTTCTTCAAAGTCTGTCGTCTGCCTTACATATTTTTTTAGAAATGATTTCTACAAATAAAGGCCTCCTCGCTAAGCAAACATCTCTGCAGTTGAGTTAACATGAAACACTATTTGAGGAAATCAGATTTTTCCATACGTAGAAATGCAGATTTTCTCCCTTTGTTGTCTGAGCCATGGTGGAACTGTTCCCCGAGCTACAAAATAGAAAATGGTGCAGTCCAGTGGTCTTATGTTGGAGAATCTAGAAGTCCCTAACTGTCGCACGAAATGACAGACACTTTTGTAAACCTTTGAAACTTGTGGTAGTTGGCGTTCAACTGAGTGGCCGTCTAGTTTTTGTGGATTTTGTCAACTTTTTTTGTCATTTTGTCTTCCCTGCATATGAATATGAATTTTGCTCATATCATCTTTTTTGCTGACTCTATTTTCAGGTGCTCATTGTCGATTTGTGTGCAGATGAGATTGTCACTCAGGTAGGATGATGTTCACAGACACCTTTTCAATGCCATGAAAAACTATTTGCCTCCATCTACAGTTTCTCCACATTAATGTTTAAGTTCATCAAACAAATGTCATGATTAGACACAGATAAACAACTTGTACATAAAAAGCAGTTTTTAAATGAATGATTAAGAGGGGGAAAAAAATCAAAGCTACCTAACCCTGTGTGAAAAAGTGCTTGTTAAATCATGAATTGTGCGTGTGTGTGTGTGTGTGTGTGTGTGTGTGTGTGTGTGTGTGTGAAATGTCATCTGTTTCTGAGTAGCAAGGCGAAAACCTCTGCTGACACCGCCCCCCCCCAAAAAATAAAAAATCAAGGATCATCTTAATTTTGGAAATTAAAGATTCCCAAGGCTCTAGGGAGAATATTATCTGGACTAACAAAATGAAAATTGAACTTTTTGGAAAGTGTGAGTGTCGCTTACATCTGGCATGAATATAGCAACAGCATTTTATTAAAAGAACATCAGAGCAACAGCCAAACATGCTGGTGATGTAATGATCTGGAGCTGCTTTGCTACTTCAGGACCTATATGACTTGCTGTGATTGATGGAACCATGAATTCTGGAATTTACCCTTTTTCACACCACTGTAGACTCAGCACAAAAACTGGATTATTATATGTGAATTTATGAGTGATCAAGAGTAGACCCACTTGAATGTGGGCAACAAATAAAATCACTGCATTGAATACCACAAAATCAAGTGCAGTGTTACTGAAAAATAATATTCTGCCTGATCATTGTGCAGCTCGGGGATGAGGACTGCATCCTGCCAAGTAAACTGCAAGCAGCATTACAGCAAATTCTGGAAGAGCGGGAAGAAATTCTTAAGCAGGACGACGCAGATACGGCTGAAGGTTGGTACTTTATGTTCTCTGACTGTCCACTAGGTGGCAGTATTGCTGTAAAAATACTGTTGAGATGAAAAAGGTTGCGCTGTGAAGCCCAGTATTTGGCTACACTCTGGCTTCATTTTGCCTCTAGACACCACATACTTAACCTGGTTAGGAATGATTTAAAGGGACGGACGAAAACCCACTTCTGTCCATGCTTAATCCTTTCTTTAAAAAAAAAATAAATAAAATTCTCGTCCTCTGTCCTGCTCATTTAGACCAGCCGGTGGACTTGTGCTCCCTGATATCGGAGGCCTTTGTGCGCTTCTTTGTGGAGCTGGTGGGCCACTATCCTCTCCACATGACCGAGTCCTCCAACGGGAGCAGGGAGCTTCAGCGCGACAACTTCCGCAAGTCTCACCCGTCGCGCGGCGTCCGTCAGTTCTTGCAGCTCTTCATGGAATCGCAGATGTTTGCCGGCTTCATTCAGGACAAAGAGCTGCGCAAGGGAGGAGGAAGAGGTACTGCTGGTTGACTAAAACCAATACATTTTTTTTTCTGCCCATGTCATGTGTTCTTCCCCACGCATTTTCTCAAAGGTTTTGAGAGATTAGCGATGCAATAAATAAAACAATGGGCTGACTAACCGCTCGTTTAAGGTGGCTATTAATCTGCACAGAAACTTAACTTTCAAGGCTCATGTGTGTCCTTCTGCAACCAAGCAGTACAGCAAACTATTTTAACCAAATAAGCCAACTCAAATGTATGTAAACTTATTCTTTTCACTTGCTATTATCGAAAAATCATCCCCAAAATAATCCCTGCGCTAGTGCAGCACACATGGCTAGTTGAGACTCATTTGCAGTCCATGTAATCGGACATGTAATTTGTGTCTCTCCTGTGCAGGGCTGTTTGAAACTAGAGTGGCTGAATATTTGGACTCTTCTTCTGACCCTGAACCGAGCGGAGTCAACAAGTTTCTTAAAGGACTGGGTGAGTCTTATTCTTTCCTTTATTATTATTATTATTCAAAGTGTAACTTCAACTAATTATTTGCTTATTTCAGGAAACAAGATGAAGCTTCTACAAATAAAATGAAAATGATCAACCAACATTTCTGTTTTCCAATGTAATCGTAATTTAAGGAGGAAAACGTGACATTTTAGGAAGTAATTGTTTTCACTGGAAATGTATTCTAGCTTCTGTATGTTTATGAGTGACTCAGGACAGTATGTCTCTGTGGAGCTGTAACAAATATACCTTCAAATGGACCTCTCTCGTCAACATTTGTGGTTGCAATAATTGTCTTGTTTATGTTTTAATATTGGAATCTTTTCAGTTTATATTTGCATGAAAAGTGTAAAGTGGCATGTTTAGGACTAGTCTGATTTTGTACAAAGTCATCCACGGCAAAATCTGAAGAAAAGCTGTGTTTATTTGTCTGCGTTTGATCTAAAAGTTGAGAATTATTGTCTGATCATAACATTTCAGTGTTAGACTGAGTCTCCTCTTACGGAATCTGGATTTGTACATATTTATTGTTTTTTTTTTCTTAGATATTTTGCACATTGTTGAGAACCTGTGAAAAACATTTTGAGACTTTTTTTTTTTTTAAATAAATAGTCATGGGTCCCGCATAAGTGGGCTACAAGAACAGCAATGCATTCACGGTCGTCTTTTATTTGTTCATGCACAAACAAGACAATTTTAAAAGCTGTTGATTCCTGGCTTTCATTCTTTCACTAGATCTTAACAGATGTAATCAGTAACGCGGGTAATCATATATCTGTCTTGGACGGACTAAAAATGGACACCAAAGAAGCCGCATGATTCTAGCACAACAGGTAATGGTAAGAAGCAACTATGTCCTCTCTGAGGCACCGTAGTCCGCGTGTTTCAAAATGCAGGCGCTTTCATCTTAGATTGTTGCATTCTATTAGTACACCACTAGATGGCACTAAAGTCTACCTTTAATGTAAAGTAGTGGACATGATTACAAAATGATACTTCCAAGAACGAATATGTAGTAACTTAATACCTTAAAAGAACCAGTTCAAAATCATGTTTGTATACACGCGAGTAAAAAAGTTGAATCTGTTTCAATGCCGTGGTCACATTCATTGATTCATTGTTCAAATCCGGACACGTCTCATGTTTGCGCTCGTGCTCATGTTACTGGCCATAGTTGTGTGACGCACGAGACTCCACTCAATTACAACTGATCACGTAGTCAGTGTTGTTTTTAAACATACTAAAAACTGACGGGTCAAAATTAACCAAAATGTGTGAGTGTTAAACCCAGCCACTCGGTTATAATACTGTCCCAACACCACCAGGAGTTAATTTGTACCAGTCAAATATTTGGAAACCGATTCAAATTCATATTCATAAATTCAAGCTTTTGACTTTTGATAATGCACAGCTGTGAACTGACTGAGAAAATACAAAGATGTGCAAAGCTGTTATCTGGGCAAAATATGCTAACTTTGAAAGATCAAAATTATAAGACATTCTGTTTTGATAAACTTTTTTTGGGTGTGTTTACGAAATAATTCCATCAACATTAACGTCAACTTAAGTATTCATCTACAATTTAGAAAATGTTTAAATCATGAAAGTATACTGAATTCGAGGGTATTAAAGGAGAAATCAAAGTGTGTACGGTAAATTGCAGGAATCCAGTACATGACAATAGTGATCTGGAGCTCGCAAGGCGAACCTGTGAACCCACTTTGAGCCATGTGCACCAACCACGTCTTCCCGATGTCCCAACAAAAAATATTGACTCACACGAGGACATATTCCCTCCCTTGTCTGGATGGATGTCAACTTGGAGGGCCAAAGTTGATTTGGATTCGAAACGTGACTGTATTGCAGGGCCATAAAGATAAGTCGATGGCCTAAACTGATGTACAGTAAATGGCACACTCAAGCCTTGATAGCTCATCTCACTCGTACTCGAGTCGGGTGTTTGTTTGGACCAAAACATTTAATGGTTTCTGCTGAGTGATTAGAAATCTAGGCCACAGAGCCTTTGTCTGTTTACGTTTGGATGTGCTGCAAAAAGAATTACCATGTTGATTTATTGTTCTCTCACACACAAGAAGAGAGACCTCTTTCTCTGGTTTGACTTTTTTTTTTTTTCACCCATGAATTTCTTTGTCAGCATGTTGTGAACATAGTTTGGGGTCCGCCCATGGCACATTGCCAAAAATGATCAGAATATACCTAAAAGGCCACAAAGTCGAGTGCAGGACTTCACCAAGGCAGAGAGTGTCATATTTGTATTTGTCCGGAGAACAATAAGTGATTCAACTTCAAAACCATCGAAAAATGTGACAGACAGACTACAGAAAATGATCTATTGATTGAAACTCAAAGAAGCCATAACGGTTCTTGCTTTGTGGTTGCACTGAAAAATCCGTGATATAAGTACCATCCATTCAGTTTCTCTAGCATTTGTGGTCCTGGGTGAGCTGGAGCCAGCCAGACAGATACTTCCAGATGACATGGAGATTTTACATTGCATACTCTCACGTGCATCCCCTGAATGCAACTCATCCTGACAAATAAATGATTTAGTCGAAAACTTATCAATCTCTACAGTCAGGAACACGTCATGAATCCAAGGTGTTCCAGGAAGAGAAATGACATTTTTCTTCGCTTGTTCCTCAAAGTGGCGGTGATGCAGCAAATTAAAACACTCCTATCCTGATATGACACTGCATTATTTGACATTGGGTTAATAAATAACCCAACACGTAGTATTGAACACTCACGTTTTTGCCGTTAGCGGTGACCATGAAATAAAAGAGGAACATTCTGGTAATCATGGCAAACAATGTCCTTGTCGTTTGGGGCTTTAATTAATTTAGTTGAATCATTTTAGGATTATATTTTCCCAGGATGGAATGATATTAGAGTGCATCCAAAAAGTATTCACAGCATTTCACTTTTTCTATATTTCATTATGTAACCACCTCATCACAAAGTAGAATGTATTGTATTCATTTTTCCCCTCCTCAAAATTCTATACACAAATCCAATTGACTGGCAACCGGTCCAGGGTGTACCCCGCCTGTTGACCGAAGACAGCTGGGATAGGCTCCAGCACACCTGCGACCCTGGTGAGGTTAAGCAGTTCACATAATGGATGTAATTACCTTTGTTTCATGTTTAAATTAGGCAAAAACAGCCCCAGGCAAACACTTGACTTCTTTGAACAATCTGCCTCTTGTTCTGAACTATGCTTGTAAGTCAATTTTTTTTTGCTCAAGACTCAAGAGAATACATCACTCGGAAATTGGGGTTGCATTGTACATGCATAGTCGCAGTTTGGCATTTATGAGTTTTTTTTGTTGTTGTTGTTATTTGCTAAAAAAACGGACCTACTCCCTTTGTTTATGCCTTGGTCTTGGTCCTTATTCCCCACACATAACAGGGTTTCCTTGTACCAGAAAGAATAATCAAGCCAACAATTTTCATCAGTCACCAAGACCTTTCCAGCCTATGCCGTCTGACTGACACTGTCGACTTGCTGCCACTCACATTCACACACAATTCCAATTTAAGGGGCAATTAACAATTAAGCAAGTCAATCCAACCTAAAAAACATGCATGTGGAATGTGATAGCAAGCTCCACGTATGAACAATGACTTTTTAACCCCGACCCACACACAAAGCTTGACTCTGGCTTGTCATCAATCATCCCTTAGTTTTTTTTCGTCCCGTCATCAATTTAGAGATTAAATGTATCTCTTTGTTTCAGGGTTGAATTGCTGTAATTGATCGTCTTCGCCACTAGGTGAGCAACGATACTCATCTGTTAAGAATGGAAAAGAAAACATCAGGAGGTGTCCGGTGAAATACATCGAACACATTTCTTGTTTGATGAGTTTGCTAATACCGAGAAGCATGTAAAAAAAAAAAAAAAAACAAAAAACAATAACACGAAAAAAACAAACAAAAAACTTTGTGACTTGTAATTTGAAACGAACGGCAGCCTAAACTACTTTCTAAGTATCCTTCGGGGACGGGGGCGGGTGGGGGTTGGAATGCGAGTGGGAAACCAAACTTGTATTTCCTTGAAGCCTTCCTCTCCTTTGCCTCAAGTCGCCACCTCAAGGTCGGGACACGGTTCGGAAACATTTGCATAAAGCCCTAAAAAGGGAGATTGTCTGGGCAGACGAGGTGATAACGACCAACGAGCACACGCGAGGAGGAAGGCCAACACACACAGGCAAGGGAGGCAGGCACACCCCCGCACACACTCGACCTTATGCGCCAAACTCGAACAACAGAAGCTGCCAAAGAAAGACGACCCGGTAGCACAAATCCGCTTCTTCATTTTCTTTGAGGGGACGCAAGGACGCCAGAGGACACTTGGATTCCAGGTAAAAATATTCTTCATCACATCTTGATAGGAATTGCTTTTTTTACAGTGTTTTCCAACTCAATTTTTTTTAGAGATCTAGATATAAGTGTAACAAAAAAAAAAGAAAAGAAATAATTAGAATGTCGCTGTAGCGTACTTTGCAACTGTGTCAAACTGTAACTGCATTGTAGCGAGCTAGAGTGTAACTTCCAAAGTCGAATTCCTCAAAAATGGTGCAATCTGGAGTTCAACCAAAGTATCCTGGAAAAATATACATAAAAAAACAAAAAACGGTTGTGTGTGACATGGATGTGTGACAACAGCACCAGCATCCGAAGGACTAACTCCACATTGGTTAATGACGCTATCATGCAGAGGTAGGAATTTGACAACATTCTGGCAGAGGTAGGAATTTGACAACATTCTGCCAGTCCATCATTCGGCATCTGGGTACCCATCCATCATTGTCAGGCGGTCATTGTTTTCAAGCTTTTCCAAACTGCAATCATCAGTCGATCAGTCCGTCAGGTTACGTTAAGTATTCTTCTGTCATCGCTTCTGTCACTGGTCCACCGGTCCGCCAGTCAGTTTGTCAGTGGTTGGTTGGATGCATGGATGGATGGATAGATCTGATAATGAGGTACAATCTCTGGCAATGATTGCATTAGTCAACTTTTTTTTTTTTTAAATCAGAGATGCAAGCAAACTTTTCTAGTGGAATTTTTTTGTTGCACTAATTTATAATCTGCTCTCGTTTTTTTTCTCTAGCATCTAAGGTTTTCATAATACCATTAATAATAATATAGTAATATATTTAGAAATATTAATGAATTGAGGGTGAGGTTCAGCAACAGGTGGAGTCATTTTCCGAAAACATCATGGCTACAAATTACAATGCAAAAATCTTTATTGCACAAGCTCTGATAGGTCAAACTTCCAAATAAAAAAAAAAAAGAAAATGTCAGCAAACTATATTATGCTAAAAGGTAAAGACATTTTAAAAATCAAAAACACTTGAAAACATGAAGCCATCTCTGATGAACATTTCGTGTAGATCAGTGTTATTGTTATAGCAACCAACGTAGCATTAGCAATAATGAAAACAGCAAAAATGTGTCAGTATTGTTGAATCGCAGTGTTATGCAAATATGTTTGGTTTTTTTTTTGGATGAATGGTTAACTGGACATTCCTTTAACTTTGTTATCTAAAATGTCAGAGTTTACGCAGCCTACAGTTTAAAGTAGCACCCGCATCTGTTTATCATTATGTCACTACATGAAAGTTTTTTTTTCTGCCCTCTCAGCCTGCATGCTCAGCTCCACTGACTGGTTTGTGTTTACTTTATTTACACTGTGCAAACTTAGCTCTTATTTTTTTCCCTCATCTCTTGCTGCTAGCTACTTTAGTTGAGGCTCTTTAAACAACAGGGTGGATCAGGTTCCAACTGGCAGGTTGAGCACCTTCATCTTAATCAATCATCCCCGCATTTGGCAGTTGAGCTGACGGCGAGGCTCCGATAACACAAAGGAGAACAGTTACAAAAAAAAAAAAAGATTGAAAGTACGTGTCTGTAGGTCAGTGGCACAGGGAGAAAATACACAACAACACGTGCAGGTGATAAGTCCAATGATTATCACTCAAAGGGGTGAAACGTTGGCGCTTTTGAGTCTTCGCAGTTAATATTTGACTGTGCTGTATACTATTCAGCACTTTGGCCAAATAAAAACAGAGCCTGTCTTTTCTAGAGTACATCTACTGCATTGTCTCCTCTTACTCTGACTGTGGTCAAAACAACTCCACCTAAGTACTGTAAACGCGATTCAAACATTTACAACCTGAATCCATTTCAATTTCAAGAGCTTTGCCTGCTTTTTGAAACAAAGAGCATTTGATCAATACAAGTGCCCCCAATAATCAGATGCGCCTTTTTAATACAAATCAAAGATAATACCAAAAGCAGAGTTAACTACTGATTAAACGAAGGAAGGAGACAAGCATGACATCTAAGGATATTTTTACCTCCTTGTGGATGTTGTGAAGGCTCTATATAAATAAAGCTGTTTTGTATTGTATTCACTTTAGCGTAGCTCCATCTAGTGGATGCATCACGCAACCGCAGCCACTATTGTAGCTTCTATTCTATGTGCCCGATAATGCGGTGTGCCCTATATATGAAAACATCATTGAAGGTGCGTGCGCCTTATAATCCGAAGCGCCTTATAGTGCAGAAAATACGGTAATTTCAATAAATTCCAACCACATGGCAGGCTGTGTAAATAAAGTGGCAAAAACACACTGTCAACTCATGACATTCACATTCCTGTGACTGTAACAATGTTTCAGTTTATTGCTGTCTTTGTTTGTTTTTTTTTTTTTTAAACCCCCAAACTTGCGGGCGTCTGCCGTCAAGCTTGTTGGCACTGATTTCACTGCTTTGGCCATATGTGTTGATACGCTACCCTTGCGTAGTGACGAGATCTCACGTGACACAAGAGGTCACATGAATTTATGAGAAAAAGACGAATTAAAAGGATTGATTAATGGTTTTATGAATCGATATCGGGCTAGGAAGAAGGAAATTGAATTGATTCAATCAATCGATTTTTTTTTAGAGTCAGCCCTATTTGATAGTAAAAGAGTGTATCAGGTTTTTGCATCCTTTGTTGGCCATGTGGAGCCCACTGTAACACTTCAGTTAAATGATGACAAGCATTTATGAGCACAGTGTAGCCTCAGGTTCCAATTTTCGAGCTAAAGATAACGGCCAGAAAATGGAAAACATTGCAGGACACTTCATTAGCTTAAAACAAAGTCAAAAATGACACAATATTACAGCCTGACTTATTTTTTTTTTCTTGTTACATTGTGATGATGAATTCCCCGTGATTAAGTCTATAACCTTGCTTGACAAAGTGGAGCCTTTGATATTCTATTGAGCCAACAGAAGCGATACAGATGACACGGTCGACAAAGCTGCAATTTGTAAAAGTTTGAACTCAGCTGGCAACGGTTTTGTGCTAGCCTTCATTAACCACATCCAAAAGATTGGAGCTTTTCATCCATCACTGGGGGAAACTTAAAAAAAAAAAAAAAAAAAAAAAACTAAAATGCCTCTTGTGTTCTGTGCAGCCAGGGGTACCTTATTGTGTGGCCAGTAAGTGAATAAAATCCTGTGTTAATAGAGTGGCATCAAAGGTCAGACTGGGTTGCTATCACAACTGCTTTCACTTCACTGGCTTCGATCAACACGAGCCGGTGTTGTTATTTACTTAACAGGTCGGGTTTGCAAAAACACGCACCTCCACCCCAATTTGAATCTTCTTGTCTTTGCAAATACACACCCAGAAAAGCTGCTTCTTCTCAAGCCGATTACTCAAATAACGTACTGTAGGTCATAATGATCCGATGTTTATCGGGACATTGCATAGAAATGGCAACGAAGCAAAGAAATACCAATACCAAGGTCGGTTCAAACTACAATGCTGAATCGTTGAACAAAAAAGCTGAACATGCAACAATGTGCATACTATGTTACGAGGCCTCTGTGTGTCAACAATTTACCGGGTGGAAATTCCCTCAAAAATATTCCACTGGGTTGAAAAAAGGTTACATTTGGATCATAACTCGTTGGATTTTCGACACCAACTTAAACCAGCCTTAAAAAAAGCTCTTTTGTTCAGTCAGTGTTGTTGAACTGTTAACTAAAACCTCTGAAATTGCTTCAATATGCATACTGGACAATGATAAAAAACACACTTGCGGTATATGAGCACTAAATCTTTGTCCTCCTGAACCTTCGAACCTTAAAGCCATCCTTCAAACTTTTTCCCTCTTCGGAGCACATGTTTTAAACACATGCTAAAACGATTGCAAGGTCTCACTTGGTTGTTTTAGTTTCAGCGTTTTGGTGTTTAAACTGAAACAATTTGCATCCATTCACATTTAAAAACGTGTGGTGTACAGAATGTGAAGACCGAAATGATTTTTTTTTTCAAAAAGTTCCTCCCAAAGCGGGATGAAAAGCTCCAATCTTTTGGCTGTGGTAATGGAAGCCAGCAAAAACTGCTGCTAGCTAAAGTGCTGCTAGCACTTTAGCTAGCAGCATCTTTGAAGACTGTGTTATATTTAAATGATTTGGCATACGCTTGTGATGGATAGAATAACTGGAATAATTATCGGATCTACTTTGTCAGGCAACCTTATTGATTATGAATGTTAGTAGTGTATTGTCGCAGAGACAGGCAACTGTCATTATCATAAATGGGGCATGACTGGTGGTCCGTTTGTCTTGCTTGATGACTATATTTCGCTAATCTTACTTTGCTTAAGACTCTCTGTACTTACAGGTACGTAATGTACTCAATGTTTTTGGTAATAGTTACTTGTTGGCGGAATGGCTCAAACCACTGGCGACCGTGTGTCTTCTTACAATGGCCGATAAAGATGATTCTGATTCCTCATGCTTATTTCGATTGACTTGCATTCGTCAGCCCCCTCAACGCTGCACAACCACTCCAGTGAGAATCGGAAGCGGCCAGTTAAATATTTGTCTGACACACTTTTGGATAAGTCATACTTCACTGGAAGCTATTTGCATTTTGTACTTGGTGAAAGGGGGGCCGACCATCATGAGGAGCAGAATTTTTCTCTAAGGGAAACTTTGGAGGGGGGGGGGGTGAAAAAGTGTGCTACTTTCAGCAGTTTGAAGGGGGAGAGCCAAGCTGATCAGACAGTTGGGATTTTGCATGCACATACCATAACAGTCATATATATATATATATATAGAGAGAGCGAGAGAGCAAGAGAAAGAGAGAGAGAGAGAGAGAAATAAAGAAAAGAGAGATCAAAGCAGGAATCCTGAGAGTAGATTGAGCGATTGTGAGCAAGAACAGGCAGTGACTTTGTTGCAGTGCTGAGTGTCCAGAAAGGAACACCTGCTGGAAGCAACAGAAACAACACTGGAATTGAATCTCATTTGAGGGCACCGTAAAGCCAGTTACTGGATGCTGGAAGAACTGGTTGACAGACGAATGATTTGGCAGACTAATAAGGGAGCTTTATGCATTACTCTGGTGTCTGTCAAACTCTTCAGATGGAGCCAAAATAACAAATGCCATTATTTGTGTGTGTTTTTTGTTTTTTTTTATATTATAGACTAGTTCAAATTGTTACTGTCCACAAGAAGACAAATTATTGATGTTGTATTTAATCCCAAAAGAAAAAAAAATGTTAACATTCATTAAATCTATTAGTGGTTACACTAAACTTCCAAATCAGATTAGCTTCATTGTCATTGTAAAACAGGGAGCAACAAAATAGATCACCAACAGGGGCACACAGAACATGAATCTGCCCGGTAGAAGAAAAGAATAACATAAGAAACAGGGAGGGGAAAAAACAACAACCCCAAACTAAGCTCCTGTAAGGGGAGCACAGTACGGATTTTGGGGAAAAAAAACAAAACAGAAAACAAACAAAAAAAAAACAACCCTCAGCCAACAGGCATACGTTCTTATATTAATTTATTCAGCACTTTGCTCCCTTACTTGACCCAATGTGAACTAAACCGTACCCATAAAACGAAGGTACATACCAAACTCTGATTTATGGTGTATCGTTAAGACCGACCCCCTCAGGGCAACCTATTTGATTCACTCGCATTCACTACGACAAGCCGGATGCATCACGATAAGTGGAACCTCCAATTTTGTTTGACCCCGAGGTGGTGGCTCAAAATCAGAAGATCCACACTGGATCTTAATTACTCGCATAGAGAGAGAAAACAAGAACGTGTTCAACTGGGCATGACTGGCAATAATGCATGCTTGAGCAAATCAAATCATCTTGAGGCTAAAAGATTGTGTAATACTAAACTAACAACTTGCTACTTTCTTTGTTGTCTTAAGGGCGGTTGAGGAGTCAAGGGCAAAGCAGGAGGAGGAGGAGGAGGAAGAAGTTCCAATCGGAGCGCTTTGGACTTTATTCTTAAAAATGGAACAGTCGCCGCAGATTTGGCACACGCAGGCGGACCACCCGGAGGCTACCGGCGAGCCCCAAAAGAAGATGTCCATCACGAGCCAGCTGGAGTGCCCCATCTGCTACAACACCTACGACAACGTCTTCAAAACGCCAAAGTTGTTGACGTGCACCCACACCTTCTGCCTGGAGTGCCTCTCCCGCCTCATGGCCATCTCGCCGGCGGAGCACGACGGCGCCGCTGAGGGGACGTCGCATCTCTTTTGCCCTTTCTGCCGCCACAGCACCACATTGCCAGAAGGGGGCCCCCCGTCTCTGCCCACCAACCACGAAATGCTGCACAAGCTGCCCGGCCACCAGCAGCAGGAAGAGCCCGTTTGGCTGGATGGGGAGAAGCTGTGTTACAAAAGCAACAGGCCGGCGTCCGACAGCCTCTCGGCTTTGTGCATCTGCATCGACATTGGCGCCGACAAGCGGGGCGGTGCTCCGGTTCAGTCGCCGTCTCAGAATTCAGGCCTGCTGGACCGGATGGCAGACTGGAAGCGGATGATGCTCTTCGTGGTGCTTATGGTGCTGCTGGTAATTGTGGTGCTGTGGCCGCTGCAGTGTATATTCAGCACTGGAAACATGCGATGTATGCAGATGGTCCGCCCGAACCGCACCGCCGTCACCGCGACCATGGTCCCCGCTTTTGACCCACTAAACCGACCTGCGCGTCTGTCAGAATAGACATGAACAATAATCGACAGGGGGCGGGGACTTGACTCCGTGTGTAGTTTGCGGATCACATCAGAGGGATGGCCTGAAGAAAATGCTCTGGAAATAGTTTCACTTTTTGTAAATAGTTTCACTTGTGACGGGCTCACTGTGTTTTCCATTTGATTTTCCTCCTGCAGCACTTGGCCACAAGAGGGCGCTCTCCTGAAGTTTTTTTTTTAAATCTGCTGACACCCCCTATTGGTAGTCTGGAAAAATACACAATATACACTTCATATTTCACTTTTTCCGCAGACTATTTTGTTGCTTTTCAATGAAAGGCTCATTTGTCCAAATTTTGTGGGTCTAAAGAAAAAATGACTCCGACATATACTTTATTAATCCCATAAAGGAAATCAGGGAAGCAATTACTTTCAATTGTGCTGTTATTGCTGTCTAGGATCCATTTTATGTTAAGAAATTCAATCAAGAAAATGTGAAATTCAAAAATCTGGCTCGCTAGAATTGAATTGGACAGACACGCTTTTCATTGCAGAGCAACACTTTGAAGGTTTGGCATCATTTAATATCTTGACTTTATTAACTGAGCCAGATGCAAATGGACTTGATCTACGCTGCATTCCGACAGGAAGGGGAAACGCTCTTTGTTGCACTTTAATCCACATTTTTGCAGATTTGCTATGGGATGTTTTTTTTTTCTCCCAAAATATTTTATGACCAAGTTGATTTGTATTTTTATTTTATTTTTTTGTGGGTAATAATAAATGAAATGAGAACTAAAATGGTGCCTTGGCTGGCTTTACACCACTGACAAACCACCTTTGTGGGCCACAAACACAGACACACAAAAAAAGCAAAGCAGACACATGAGGTTCAGGTGTTAATGTTTTCCTTTCGAAAATGTACATGACTGCGAATGGGCAAATTCGTCAGAAAATTATCAGCTCGTACGAATGTGCTTGTCCGCTTGTATTCCGCTGTGATGAACACTGACATCACTCAACATAGGGACTTTCCAGAGCTCAAGTTTGGTGGCCTTAAGGGCTGAAAAAGTTAAATCTGTGGTGTGTTAGCGAGATTCTCCTTTCAACTGTCACCGCCGCAATTAAGGTGAACGGAGCATAACGTGAGTCACGATGCGATACCTGAAT
Organism: Hippocampus comes; assembly: GCF_001891065.2. NCBI lineage: Eukaryota > Metazoa > Chordata > Actinopteri > Syngnathiformes > Syngnathidae > Hippocampus > Hippocampus comes. Next base: position 3,624,610 of record NW_017805010.1, read on the forward strand.
GTGATCATGGAAACGTTCTCATCGTAAAACAGTCATTAACTCTAATGCCATCCCACAAAGAACCTTTGGACTCTTGACTAAACACAACAAAAGCCTTGTCAGGAAGTCGCGATAAAAGAGTTCTTGTATGAAGCAAGAAGGGGTTTTCTGGGCAGGCCATCATGATGACAGGCGGCGGATAAAATTTTACAATACGAGTCGCGAGGGAACCGTCATAAAAGCGCAACTTCCTCAATAACCGGTGGGGAGGAAAAATATTTGCCTAATTCGTTCACGTGAACAAATAGTGTGTGGTGGAGCGTGGCAGACGGACAAACCACAGAATGCATTGCTGTACCGAGAAACAAGATGTAAAAGCCAGTATTTTTTTTTTTTCACTTGAGTTCATACGGCAAGATAGCCATGCATATTTTTGGCGGGGGGACATTTCAAGAACATACGAATGAAGTTGGAATTCAGACAAATCCAGAAGTGTAGTACATTGTGCAGTGGTTCTTAACCTGGGTTCGGTGAGTCAGTCTCAGGGGTTCAACGGAGTCTCTGCCATGGAGGGTAAGACACAAGCGACTCAACATGTTAATTAGTTATGACACGCCCGCTTGGCCATCACTGGCTGCAGATGTTCACATGACATCGCTTGTCCAATCAGTGCTGTGGGAAATTTTGTCGCTTAGTAGTCAACGTGTGACTGTCGAGATATAAAAGTATACCTGTACCGGTACTTATCTCTTGAAATTGTATTTTCTTTTTTCTGTTTTTAATGAATGCGTTTTTTTTAATATTTTAAATTTGTAAAAATAGATATATTTATTTTTCACTCATGAAGAGTTTGGTGAATGTGAATATTAACTGGTTGGGTTCGGTACCTCTAAAAAGGTTAAGAACCACTGACATAGTGTTTGTTAAAATATCCGATGATCCATTTATTCTGTAATTTAAAACGCCTCACATTGAAGACAAAAAGCCAAGACTCAGCATAACATATACAGTAAGTTTATTGTAACAAACCACGCTCGGCAACTTTTTGCCTCTGCGAGCGGCGGCTTGTTCAGCTTGAAGGCAACTGAGCAGAAGCCAGTGCGAGAACAACAGGCAGGACTCACGTCAGAACATACGAAAGGAAACAAAAGAAATATCTTCAAGTAAATACACAGTGAGGGGATGAGCAGAAAGTACACCGCGACCACCCCCTTGAAAACTGGTTCAAAACAGGAAACGCAACAAGAATAATAATATACATTCAAACAAACACAATCAAAACAAAACATTTTAACATTTGAGAAAAAAAAAACAAATGTCCAAGATTCAGCATTTTCATACTTTCAAGTATTGATGTCACAACATGTCAAAGAAAGAGGCCAAGTGGAAGAAAAATGAAACAAATTCAATGTGTGACAACGTTCATAAATACGGGAACACAACCAACCCTTTCCCAATGAAGTCAGGGTACACGAGCCACGGTTTCGAACACACTGGGAAGCAATGCCATGAAGGTGGCAATTGTAGAAAAACAACTATCAGAAAAGATGTCAATATAACAAGGTGACTTGTGAATGTGGCCCACAATAGCAACTTGATCATTTTCAAAATAAGGCTCTCTGACACAGCAACCTCATGGGACTGGACCTCACCTTAGGGTCAGATAGTATTCCAGATTTTTTTTTCTTGCTTCACCACTTCATTTTGTGAGAGTGAACATGCAATTTAGCGTCTGCCTCGTTGAGATTTTAGTAAATCAGGCCCTAAAAGTGTATTGAGCAGAGACCGACACTGTTTCAGTGAAAAGCCAAAAATGTTGACGAAATGGAACAACGCAGCTAAACATGCTTTCTACTTTTCCCCTATTCACTGTCAAGACTGCGTTAAGATACAAATATATTAAATATAAGTTACAAAAACAAAAGAAATTCAAACCACTGGTGAGCCGAGCAGGTGATGTTTTTTTATCATTAAAACTCGGATTACGCAAGAAACCTGACTCACTTGTCATTAAGAGCTATAATGACAAAACCTGGCGGGTTACTTACTTTTATTTTCCTTTCATAATTTTTGTTTGCATTTTGTCATCTGTTATTGTATGTTTTATATATGTTCAATAAACAAACAAACAAACCTGGCGGGTATCACTTAAAGCATGTCAATCGGTCTATTCCAAATTGAATCAATTTCATTCGAGCTCTCTTTACTTTTTCTTTCACGGATTTCGAGCCTGGTCAAGTTCCACTAACATGGTTGCAGTTGTTTTTGACGAGGACAGGGGCTAAAAATAGCTCACGGGCTTGCTCGGTTCAGCGCTCCAACCGGCTTCCTTATCGCATCAGTGACGTAGACTTTGCGCGCTCAGCTATCATCAAGCCTGGATTACGGCTGTCGTCTAAATTACTTTTTGGAGACCAATCTATTCCTCAATCTCGGGCAGATAGCCATCTGGTGCGGCGTAATCGCTATCCCGGGTCTCCTTGTGACCCTTGCCTGGGGCAGATGTTGAAGCGCATCAGACTTGATGATTAACGAGGACGGCGAGTCAAACTAAATCCACAGATGGCTACTTCTCATTCAGGAATCCTTTCATGCCTTCTTCCTGACTAGTACTGGTTATGAGCTAATTGGTGGCCACGCCAAAAACAAAAAAATGGTAAAATGTACAGTCAAAGGGCAAGTTTGCTAGCAAGAGTTGAATGTGTCCTAGCCTCCGTTCACTCTTTCGTGCCCGGATCCTCGGGTATGTGATGAAAGGCCACGCCTCTCACTGACGAGGAGCGCACGTTCGTAATATTCGGTCATATGATAAAACTTTTTTTTTTAAACTGCAAACTCCACCTTAAAGTCAAACCGGACAACATAGTTGCCAGTGCTCATTTTACCGCAGATATACATTCATAATCAAGACATTTCCAGCTTTCTTCTCTAATTTTATTCCTGTAAAATGACATATATTTTCCGTGTCAATTTTTTTCTAGCAAAGCAAGTATTTTCCTGTAATACAGTACAACAATATTATGCCGTTAGCATAACAACACTTTGTTCTTGATGAAATTATGACATTTTTCTTGTCATATTGAGACATTTTTCAAAATAAAAGGGTTATTTTTCAAATGCAAATTACAATTTTATTGTTGTTAAATTTGGACCTTTTCATAATATTATGACTGACTTTTCACAAAACTTGTTTTCTCAATGAATTAAATTATATTTTGACTCTCCACACACAATGACAACATTATGTCTCATAAACCAATGTTTTTCCAAGAGTATTTTATGTATTGACACATTCTTTCTTTTGAGCGTGGCCATAACGGAAGCTTGTGTTATTAAATAACACAAGATACTATTTTGTCAGGTATCATTTTTGGCCCATGCTGAGATATTAAGTGCTGATAAAATTTGTGAACCGGTTCCAAATAAAACTCTGGCTGTTTTACACTCCAAGCCTGTAGCTGAACGATCAAGATTACATTTCGGCGCGATACATTTATTAGGAGAAACAATAGAAAGCCAGACGTTGATGATTTGTTTTTTTTTGTTATTATTTTTTGATGAAATGACAAAACCAGTAGCAGCCTCAGTGAGGATGTCTGTGAGGTGACCTTGCTTTGACCTTTTCTTGGCTCCGATCCCATACTTTTGTGGCCTCGCAACCCCTCGGTTGAACCTTCATCTTCCAAGTAAGAGAAGAAATGTAACATCTTGATTCGAGACAACAAGGCACTTTCATTGATTAATAGAAGGAAAGGCTTTTGGAGGCAGCAACGGAAATGGAGGAAAAAGCAGAAGGGTCAGGAGCGCAATGCGTGACAAGTCCTCCTCCTTCTTGGAGATTTAACTCCAGAAGCGGAAGCAGAGGTTCCAACTTGAGAGAAGCCGCTCACCACAGGCAAGGTGCACTCTCTCGACAGTACACTGCGATCCCGCCTCCCCCCACCAGAGGGATTTTTGGGCGGCAGATGAGGCCTCCGCTGACACTGAAGTGAACGGACAAGACAGGCAAGTGGTGTTCAAGGCCGCTGTCTCTTTGGATTAAGAGGACAAGAAACCGACGTCCTTGATGAGGCTTAGACATAATCAGCGTGCACTCGGACTTCGAAAGAGTAAACACTGTGGAAATTGAGCCAGATTCCACCTTTGTCATGCCGTGTTAAGCAGGGATGAATTAAGTTTCTGCGACAGTCTCCATCCAAATGATAAGCACACAATGTTTGTTATTATTGTTATTATTATTTTTTGTATGGCTTTCAGCATGACCTTTTAGTGACAAATCTTCATTTGTTTGGTCATTGTTGTTAAATTACAATCTGTGCTGCATGGCGAAAAGTCAAACGCCAGTGTACATGCAGGTCTGTGCTGCTTCTTTTACTGTACAGTACTGCAGGATTGCACCTAAGACTTAAAATTGGACATTTAATGCCAAACTTTACAACCAGACAGAATGAAATTGTCTTTACATATCAGGGATGGGCAAACTTTTGGTGTTCAAGGGCCACATTGAATTTTTACAATGGACAGATGGGCCAGGGCATCTGTACATGAGCTAAAAAAAAAAATACAAAAATAATTACAATGTAAATGTACAATCTGTCCAGTAAAGTACAAAGTTATCTTATTTTATTCATTACATAATAATGAATAAAAATAAAAATAAAATAAATAAAAATAAAAATCTTTTAAAAATATTTAAAAACAATTAATATATAATTTACCAATTACTTCACAGAATTTAAACATTTTAAATATGCATTGCATATAAAATGATCTATTTTACCACTAAAAACTGTTCCGCAAAGGGGGGTAGGGGGGGAGCTATTTCGAGCCTTGAAGAGTATTGCTTGCTTGCTTGCTTCGACATTTAACACAAAAGTCATCCGGAAAAAAAAAAAAAAAAGATTTGACACTATGATCTTGAGATTGCTGATGAGGAATCATTTTCCTGTTTGAATTTTGAATATAAACAATTAGAGCAGGTTTTCATCATCACCAGATGCCATTTTATATAATCCACGTTGCAAATGATACTCACAGAGAGGCTTGCGAGGAACACGTGCGGGTCGGCAGCGCTGGGTTTTACCTCCTGGTGTTACTGCTGAACGACGTCTGCGGGCTTTTAAAGTTGATGTTCTCGTACACGCTTGAAGAATCATCGTTTGTCATCCTAAAACGACACAGAGGGATAATATGCTTGCTTACGAACGCTTCTTATCGCGGGTCCTAATTCCTGCCCAGTTTAGAGATTGCAATTTTTGGCTCTATTTACCGGTTCTTCTTGCACGTGACACTTATTCACTATTACCGTTTACATTTTCTGAACCCATGAAACAACGTACAGCTACACGTCGATACACATGGATGAGGCTATGAAACAAACATAATACTGTTTTAAATATTTATGTTATGTAATATACAGGTGACAAATATATGGAATGCCGTATATTCCAGATGTAGTCGGATCATTTTGGTGTTGTCTGATGAAAACTTGACCTGAGCCAGCAGATAAGAATTCACCAACTACGTCCAACTCCCATGACATTACACATTGCCTATTTAAACGAAAGCAATCTTGCCTCGTGAAACATCATCGTTTTTTTTTGTTTTTTTGTTTTTTTTTGCAGTTTAAACTGCAGTGTGATTTCAGGAACATTTGAAAAGCGAAAGAAAAAAGACCCAAATTCAAATGTAGCAGAAAATCTTGCAATTTCGTTTATTTAACCCTTTCAGGGACAGCGGTTACTACAGTGGAGAGCTTATCATGTTCTCAGGTTACAGGTGATCATTATTGGTGCATGAAATATTTGCTAACTGGCAAAAAAGTGGGCATATTTTGCTCATTTTTAGACATTTGTACACAGGGACGGTGGCTCACTAGAAGGTTAGTGAGGCTCTGAGACTTTTCTGCTGGCCGACACATCACCAGGCACATTATTTATTTGTATTTTGCTTTGTACATTCAACCATCATGTGGACTTAAGCATAGATATGTTTGAACCCGAAAGCGGCACACAGTTACAAGCCCACTTAAGCCTCTTGCCGGCTTTTCATTGATAGCGGCCGCCAGAGGCATTTGACGTATGTCAAAAGTCACTTCAATACGAGAGTCTGAATCGTACTTACACAGACGAAGAGCGCGACGACGCCATGTTGAGTTTGGACCTTGAATTGGCCATTGGAGGATATTTGATGTTGGAGTATTCTCTCTCCTTCATCTTACTCTTCTGTAAAGTGACAACATTATGATCACGCAGCTGGACTTCATCCTCACTGACTGATTGGAATTCGATGGAAAAGATCCACAATGAAAACATGGTGTGGGTCACTTTGGAGACCTACTGGGAGGGTTCATGTTGAGTCCACCGATTTAGCTGTCATCAAATGTCCAGGTCCGGCGTGAATATTCTAAAGCTTTTAGAATTTTTGTGTTTGACAAGCAACCAGTCGAGTACCTGCTCTTCTTCCAATCTCTTCTGAGCTGTGTCTATGTACTGCTGCACGGCCATGTAGATGAACTTGTACTGGGCCTCTGTCTGTACCATGCCGGACCTCTGCTGCCGTACCTTCTGGATGGTCTTGGGGATGTCGATATCGCAATCAAGGCCTGAGGCACAAACACACACACACGCGCGCGCGCACGCGCACAGTATAAACACAGACAAAGTTCAGTGAGGATTCAGCACAAAAACCTTTTAAGACAAATGGACTCATGTCATTTCATGTGTTCAATATGATGGGATCAGTCAGGATATTTGATTGCGGATCAAGATGTCGTCGGGATGTGACGCAAAAGCAAAATAAATAAATAAATAAATAAAATAATAAAAATAAAAGTACATTGCATTGGTTAGCTACTTTAATGATCGAAATGAAATTGCGTAACTCTTGACCTGACAAAATTTTACGATGGAGGTTGTAACAGCAGCAGCTATCGAGAACGTATCATCGTGAAACCAAGGTCATAGAACAGCGCAGGGGCTTTTTCTTAATGGAAAGCATGAAACCCCCTCCCCACTTTCCCAAATTGGTTTCAGCAAGTCACTGGCATTTTGTCAAATTAAAGCTTCACACTTCACTTGTAATGTCTCTGATCCGATTTGTCACTAAAATGACTGAATGGGAGAAGAAAACTCAAAACAAACAACCTTTGCAATTCCATTCCGGTAGCACTGATTTGTGATAAGACCGTATTAAGTAACACATTTTAATCCGAAAAAAAAAAAGTGATCCTACCTTGGCGGTGTATGATATCAATGAGGATGTCAATGACAATAATGGTGCCAGTCCTCCCAATCCCAGCGCTGTGGGAACAAGAACGAAAGGTCTCATTACGTATGAGGAAACGAACCGTGTGAACAAAACAGATTTGGTCAATTTCGTTATTTCGGGCTGACTTTGATTTAGTTTGATTAAGCACGTTCGGCTAGCTCAGTTAATAGACAATAACAATCTTAAACTCAAGGCTCAGATGTGGTTAACAGGTTAAGAGATCGGCGTCTGACCAAAAAACAAAAAAACACAAGTCAAGAAAAAAACTCCACTGTAAACAATGCGCAGGGTGGGACAGCGAACGAGGTTGGAGTGATATGTGGACCGCCACTTGCGCAGGGATGATCTAAACCAGGGGTGTCAAACTCATTTTTGTCGCAGGCCACATTTTAGTTATCATTTTCCTTGTACGGCCATTACGAGTTAAACCATATAAAGAAGTCAACAATCACAGTTTATTCACCTATTGTTGAAGTTACTGTAATGAGAAGTTTGGTAAAAGCAAAAGGCTTACAGTATCACTATTATTTATTACGAATGAGGATTTGAAATTTTGGTCGAGATTTTAGCAAGCGTCATGAAAGTTGCCATCTTAGATTTGCTTTCGCGGGCCACATAAAATGATGTGGCGGGCCACATCTGGCCCCCGGGCCTTGAGTTTCATACGTGTGATCTAAAATGTTCTGGTACCTGCAATGGACGACGATGGGCCCAGATTCTGGACTGCTCCTCTGGGTCCGGTTGATCACCTCAAGAAACGAAAGGACCCCCCCGGGCTCGTTGGGAACTCCGTGGTCTGGCCAAGTCAGGTACTGGTAGTGTGAGACGTATCTCAGAGGTTCCCTCTGTGAGCATCAAAGTAAAAACTAAAACAGTAAGCTGGGGGGCATTTGATCCATCCTGGTTCAGTCTTCATTATAGAATATAGTTGTTCAAGATGGCGCCGAAGTTGGCGCCATCTTTTTGTTGTTTTTAGATTGTTTTGTCATATGGTGTTTGTAGTCCTTCGTGCGAACCCGACGTAGACTGTTTTTCAGCGTTTTGGCAACGACATTCGTCGAAGGGAGAACAATCTGTGCTGGATGGGTGCGCCTTCTTGGCAGCACGCGTGTACCAGCAATGATTTGGGTTTTGATGGGGAGGAATGTTGGCGCTATTTGACTGTCACTGTTGGACAGGCCCCTGGTAGCTTGTGTTTTTTGCATCTGTAATGGGCAGCATTTTGCACAGCCCCGTTTTGTTCAGTGGAGATGTCGGCACTGTTGGACAGTCTGCGTTAGTGCGGCTGGATGAATGGATGGCTTGTGAAGCCGAAGGTGAGGAGAGAGGAGCGTCGGCGCGGAGCACGGATGTGTACTTGGAACCGAGAGTCGCCGCTTGGAACTGAAGCGGATTTACATGGGACGAGAGAAGTGAACCCAACCAATCTCTTTTTTTTTTTTCGTCGATGGACGCTACAGCTTTGTGTTGACTTTCAAACTTAGCTTGTAGCAGACGTGTGCACATTTTAAGCATGACGTCGCTGATCCACCGGTGAAAGGACAGACACAAGGACACTTTCATCCAGAACTGCTTCAAACAACAGAGCGTATGCATGAGAAGTGGTTACTATTGCATGACTGTCTGTGTTTTAAGTTGTGTTATATTATTTTATTAGTTTATGTTCACTATTCTGTAAAGCGCTTTGTTTCAGCTCCAGCTGTTGTGAAAGCGCTATATGAATAAAGATGTATGGCATTGTATTGTATTGTATTGTATAATATGTCCCTCAGCACATGGTGTGTGGTTGCTCCAATAGAAAGAGAACGGAGGTGTCGAAAAGCAGATGTGTTTGGAAGGACAGTTAGGACAGCAAAGTTAAGTACTTTTGATAAAAAAATGATAAAAAAAATGTTCACTGCTTTTTTGGTGACGAAATTTGAACAGAACATGAATGCAAACGTATTAAGTGAAAAAGTCATCATCTTTCTGTATTTGCATTGTTATCCAAATCGGAATGTTTCCTTCCTTCATCAACACATTACCCCTCTCCAAAGCTGTGAACAACAGTCCTGTATGTTCCCTGCCATACTGCACCTCACAATACTTGTGGATTTCTAATTGGATTACATCTATTTCTATTTATGAGCCCCCCCGCCCCACGGAAGCATCCAGAGCCGACTACATATTGTTTTTATTGAATTTTATTCTTCCCAAGAGCTGTAACTGCACGTAACGGAGCAGAGCAGTACACCAGTTGTGCATGTTTACGGCTAACTGACTTGAAAATGAGTTACAGAACTTCTATTTGCTCATGTGGTTGCGTCTTTTAAAGCATGGCGGGGGGTGGGGGGTCATACCTGTCAACTTTTCGGAGCGCCAACCTGTATAAACTACCAAAAAAATCCTTATAAAGAGCAAAAAATCCTTACAACATACCAAAGCATTTTATATGTCAAAATAACGGCAGAAAAAAAAACCACGAAATATGAATGATATATTTGTTTCCTTGTAGAACTTGCTTGTACACTACCGAAGTATGCAATGAATACTCTGCTGTTTTCAACTAGGAACCACGTGATTTACTGGAAAGTTATCGGAAATTAAAGCATTCGAGTAGACTAGCACCATTCTGGGCAAAAGCAAACAGAACTACCTGTTAGGGGGAAAAAAAAAAAAAAAAAGGAAATTTTCAGAATCCGTATGATTTGTGCGATATGGCCATATATGTAAGATTCACCACAAAATCCGTATGAATTATGGGTAAACCATATAAGTTGACAGGTATGGGGGGGGGGGTCATTCTGAGTAGGGTGAGGCCCAGGATTCACAGATTTCCACTTTTCACTGCAGTTTTTGGAAACGAACCCATAAGCAATAAGGAGATGACAGTATATTTTATGCATACATAATATCACAAACAATTGTTTCGAAATGAGTACGGTTATGTGTTGAAGGCTTGCTAATATCTGTTCAATGTTTCCTTGAGAGCGAGCAGGCAAAGCACGTGTTGAAGGATTTTGTGCAAAGGGTTATATAATCTTGACCCCAGGTCAGTGTGTCAGCACTGATTGAGGTCAAAGCTTTCCCTACCCTGTCCAGATGGGTCACCTCCAACTCCGTCAGGTTGTAGTCTTGAGCTGGCCACTCTTCCACGTTTTTCACCTGCACCCTTCCAAACTCCACGGTTTTGTGAAGGTCAGGCCAGTAACGGACACATTTGTTCTACATCAAAGGAATAAGATAGCGGAACAGTCAGAGTGAGACGGGGGCGGGGCTGTGGCGGCAGCGGCGGGTTTTTGACGGAATTAGACAACCTAAAGAACTGGATCCACTCAAGCGGCTTTTGCAATCGGCTTAACTGTCATACTATCCTTGTTAGCCGTCTTCCTTATTTTGGCCCACACATGAACTAAAATAAGTAGCAGGTACGAAATGAACGAATGTGATCATCAACAGCACCGTAAACGGCACAGCGAAGCAATGCCTAAATGATATTACAGTGGTTCATTTTTTTCTTTTTTTACAAGTGAATGGCAATTAAGAATGTCCCATTATGGACATAAATGCATGCTCCAGTGCTTAATATTTGTGGTGTTGTCCCCCAAAAATGAATTATAACACTTAAAAATAACAACGATACCCGTGATCTCTCCATCTCCTTTGTGGTCATGACGATGACGCGTGTATTTTCCTGATACACCATCTTCCAGAAGTCAATAACTGTATTCTGCAGGCACCCTTGGGTGGCGATGAAGAATTTGTCCTCCTCCCCATGGCGCCCTTCTTCATGTGAGCCCTGCGTGGAAAAAAAACAAACATGTAAAGCTCTTGAGTCTCGCATTATATCATTATTATGAGAGTTCAAACTAAATTGACCAAAAAAAAAAAAATGTGGATTGTTCCCGGACTTCATGTGTTACACTTCATACCAATAGGGGGCAGCATATAACCGGGCTGATATTATGTCAAGCATGACCTGACTGTAACTTCACTTTCAACTGCCTCAAGCTAACCAAAGCAGACTCACTCTTATGTAGTTGGCGTTAATGTAGTCTGAACCAGGAACATCTGGATCTGCGTCTCGAATTTCAACTCGTGTCGTGTCAACTGAAACAAGCAAACAAACATAACAACCCATCGTTAATCCACAGTGCAGCTCTGGCGGACCTTCCTGATGTTCTCTGGCTGTCTGCAAAGTTATCTTCATGTGTTACACTTCATACCAATAGGGGGCAGCATATAACCGGGCTGATATTATGTCAAGCATGACCTGACTGTAACTTCACTTTCAACTGCCTCAAGCTAACCAAAGCAGACTCACTCTTATGTAGTTGGCGTTAATGTAGTCTGAACCAGGAACATCTGGATCTGCGTCTCGAATTTCAACTCGTGTCGTGTCAACTGAAACAAGCAAACAAACATAACAACCCATCGTTAATCCACAGTGCAGCTCTGGCGGACCTTCCTGATGTTCTCTGGCTGTCTGCAAAGTTATCGCAAACCACATCAGAGGCCTTGTCTGCTTTGTCTATTTGTGTCACGCTTTCTTTCCGCAGGAAGCCGGTGAGGCAGGAAACAGCAGTATGCTCAGCAACTCACAGGGGAGGATATTCTTGTATCTGTTTTTACTCTTGTTTTCTGGTTTCATGCCTTCCTTCCGGGGATACAGCAGCTTACACTCTTGTTGTTGAAGTACCTGTGGGAATCGGAGCAAGAGAAATGCTGTTTTCTGCCTGATTACGTGCAACGTACAAGATTAAATGTGACAAAACTGTCATGGTGACAAAATAGGACACCTGGGCCACACGTGTATACACGGTGAAAATGGAAATAAATAGATTCAGTGCACCGCGCCTTCCAAACTGCCCCCCTCCCCTCCAAAAAAAAGATCACTTTACCTTACCTTGGTTCCATTTCCACGGAAAGCGGGATTTTCTGGGATGACGGTGATCAAAGCAAAATTTTGGAACGGACTGGATGTATTGTGCCATTTTCCCCTGCTGCTTTATGTGAAAGCTTTCCATGACGCAAAATAAATAAATAAATAAAAATTTAAAAAAGTTGCTCCCTGATAAGATGAAGAATGAAGGCTCAGGAGGAATTACGGTCTTGCAGTCCATATACTTTTGTCCGCATAGTAATATACTGTATGTGTCCACTGTTCTGCGCTAAGTGGCTGGAAGAAACCAGAAGGTTCACCTGTCTGTCTAACTTTTGTTCCAATTTCCAAGACGGTTAAAAAAAATAGCGACATAGATACACTTTATTATCATTGTGAGGAATATTAATCTATTTCCTGCCTATTTTTTTCCCCAATATTGTGCACTTGTATATTTCGATTCCATTCTCTCGGTGGGCTTTAATTATTTGGTACTACTGCAGCCAATAGTTATCATGGTGCCAAGCAGTAATAAAGCAAAAGAGCATACTTTAGCTGACGTAAACAGTACTGGCGAACACGGATAATTAAAGTAGAATGAAATAATAAGGATGCACAATAACAATTTGAACCGATATTGAAAGCCGCCTCAAATACCACAACGTTGGGTTCTGATTACGGTCACTTTAAGACTCCAAGCGTCTGCTGCATGACGTAGGAGGTTAGATGGCGCCGCTGCGCGTGACTTCTGAAGTAACAGTGAGCCATTTGTTAACGGGGCTTTAGTTTTCCCAGAGCGCTTTCTTTGAAGCGGGGCTCAATTGGGTGCACAGGCCTCTAAATTACACAACGTGGTAACTGAAAAAGAATTATAGATTGTTCATGTATAACCAGCCAAACTCTCCTCGACTCTAAATAAAATCTTTAATTGAAATATTAAAACTTGGGCGAAAAAAATTTTATGAGCGCATGCACCACCCACTGAATCCCATTCACTTCAATGAGAGGTGAGAGCCGCAGCTGAAGCTCCTTCTACGGTCACCTGGCCCGAACATTTTGGGCTGCGCCAAAGCGCTTGGACGCCGGTGGGTGATGATCGAGCCGTGCGTTTTCCTTTTTAACGATAATGAAACCTTGGTTGCTGGATGCTTTAATTGTGTGGACTTCATCAACATTGGCTTACAATTGAAACTTTCAAAATCTCGGACAATATAGCCGACCGGCAGGACGTTCATGGATTGTCGGTGCGTCATGTGCACAAAGCAGGATATGAAGTGACATGCACCGAAAAAACAACATCAACAACAACAAAAAAAATACAAAACAACGGCAACGTACCTCAAACTCTTCCCAAAATCCTTGTTTGGGCTTCTCTGAATTGTCTGCTACCTTGTTGAGCTCTCGCACTCGATTCTCAATGTTGGCTGCGTTTATTCTTGTGGCGTTGAAGGGCTGTTTGAAAAAGGAGATGATAACAAAGCAAAGCAAAGTCAGCTGAGATGCCGCGTAACCCTAAACAAGGTCAGCAGTACAAAATGGGGGGAATTGATGATTATCTATTTGGTTATTTATTGTATTCAGCGACGTACACATTGAATGTGTAGCCTTTTTGTAGTATGTTTTGCTGTCGTTTTAGAGGGTTGAGGGAATGATGAAATTCCTGTCTATGTCGTGTGGCATGACACGTTTTTTCTTTTTTTCATCATGACATCATCCATCCATCCATTTTCTGATCTGCTTATCCTCACAAGGGGTGTGCTAGATCCTATCCCAGCTGTCTTCGGGCAGTAGGTGGAGTACACCCTGAACCGGTTGCCAGCCAATCGCAGGGGCACACAGAGACGAAAAACCATCCGCGCTCACACTCACGCTAAAGGACAATTTCAAGTGTTCCATTAACCTTCCACGCGTGTTTTTGGAATGTGGGAGGAAACCGGAGTACCCAGAGAAAACCCACGCAGGCACGGGGAGAACATGTAAACTCCACACAGCAAGGCCAGAGCCAGAATTGGATTTCTCGAACCATTTCGAACCATTGCATTTCTGTACTGTGAGGCCGACGTGCTAACCAGTCAACCACCGGGACAGAGAAACCAATGATTACTTTGCCAACTATATCTTTTCCTAAAAGTGAATTGGGAGGCTATTGACAGCAGGAGAATGAAACATCGTTAAGACATATTCAAGACGGAATACAAAAGAATTGGTAGTGAATTACTTTTTGTGTATCGAACCTGTTTGAGGTGCACGACGATGCCGCTCTTCTCTACCATCGGGTTCTTTTTGTAGTGATCCACCAGGTCCGCCAAGGTGTCGAACCTCTCGCCACCACCTACGTCGTATTTACCGTCCTGCTGGAGAACACCCAATCCGAGTTCGAATGTGATTCGGACCAAATGCTTCAGTATTTCTGTGGCATCATGCCGAGGTACCTGGTATCGGATCATCACGTGGGTGACCTTGGTTTTGCGGTCGACATTCTCGTGCTTCTCCTCGTGGGTGAGAACCGAGAGGACAAAGTCGCCCGGTTTGCTTTGGCTCTCTCGAACCAGAAAGCTGCCAGCCTTGCCTTTTTCTGTGAGCAGTTTCTCAGCGTCTCGACCTGAGAGGTGGCCGTGATACCACCTGGAGGACGGGGAGAAATCATACACAAACACACAAATGAAAATGACACGTGGCATGTCTTTGGAATGTGTCAGGAAACCGAGTAGCCACAGGAAAAAAAAAAAGCCTGCAAATTGGGCTGAATGTGCAAACTCCACACATTTACTTGAACAATGAAAATATGTTCAACAATAATGTTGCATTTAGGTCAAGTCCCCCCCACCCCACCCCAAAAACAAATCCGGTTGTCTTGAACCATGTACATTTTCACAACAAGCTCATTACAGTATTGTGGTTTCATGGTTGGATTTGCGTCACAGACGGTGTAGTGATTCACTCTCTCGAGTCGCGACTTCCGTTCTGGCAGCAGAGGTTCAGTTCTCACTCACTGATGGTGCGAAAGGGAGTGTGGGTGTGAGTGGTGGTCTGTTTTGATTGCACCCAAGTGATTGATTGGTTGACCAGTCCAAGGTGAAGTCCGCCTTTTACCCGAAGTCAGCTGGGATTGACTCGATGTCCCCGTGACCCACAAAAATAAAAGCAGTGCAGTGTATACAGCGGTGGATGGATAATTTGCAAAGGGTGTACAACTGCATCATACTGAAAGCGCTTTCTACGAATGTGACCATCTCATGTCATGAAATACAATGAACACAATCTTATCATCCCTCAGTCCAATTCAACGTTGGTTTGATCAGTCTGCAGAATATTTTGCCAGTCGTGCTCTGGAACTTCCAAGTGCTCTTTAGCAAGCTTCGACTACAACTCGACGACATCCTTTTCCAGCTTTCTACACGTCAACAATTCTGAACCGTCGGTCTCCTGAGAGCGCTTTTGAGCAAGGCATGGTAAACATCAGGCACTACTTCTTGAGAGGAGACAATTCTCAACCGGTCTCGTTGATCGGACTCCAGCTTGGCTCACACCTGTGCCTGATTAGCCCTTGGAAAATCCAGAGCGGGCTATTAGTTTCAATCAAGATATGAACACATAATTGTTCGCGTGGTATTCGTCTAATCAGACTGCTTAACTTATTCTTGCTACTCAGGTGAAGATCAGACAACATTTGATTCCGAACTGCTGCAGAAATGGAAGAAATTCCAAACGCTTCACATCCGTTTTGCCTCCCACTGTGAACTGTTCAAGTGGAGCTCAACTTTTACTTATGGTGCAGTATGATAGCAATTTTACTCGCGTTATCCCCCTACTTGAAAACAAAGCCTTGTTTTATTATTGTGGACATCTTTTTTCATGTTTTTCAAGGTGAACTTGGCCGTTATACAACAAGAAAGAAAATCGAAAAAGCTCAGCTTGAGGCTAGACGAAGGGGGCGGGGGGAATAGGGGAAGACAAATGATCAAGACAAGCAAGAGGATCTGAGTTGAGGAAGGCTTAACAATGTTCTAACTTCCTGTGGGGGGAAACGGCCTCTTCATGTTGCTGCGGGGGTCTCACAAGTCGCGCATGCCGATTTCTACTCGAACATTACAGCCAAGTCGACATGGAAACGAAGCCCAGTTTGTTCATCAAAAAAGAAAGAAAGAAATGAAAGGAATCTTGCAACCACTGAATAATTTCAAGAAATGTGTGTCCACAAAAAGATGCTGAAAGGTTGTAGTGGATATGCCAAGCCTGAAGTGGCGCTGTTGCGCAGCCATGGGGAGTTACCGGGAAACAGAAGAAGAAGCTTAAGCATAAATAGAGGAAGAATAAGCGAAGAAAGAGTCATTGCGACAATGGCGGCGAATTCCACACAATCACAGAAGGAGAGTTTTGTCTGGATGGATGACGAAGTAAAGCGCCTCCTTCAGGCCATCACACAGTTATCCGCCATTGTTGTTGACAACGATGGCGGCTACACCCACGTCATCCAACTGCTACAAGTACTCATCAGTCCGGGAAATAAGCATATGTATTGTACACACTGAAATCCAAAGGGTGGAATGCCCAATTAGTGAATAACTTGCAGATACGCTGAAACGCGTTTTCATGTGGACAGGGTCTAACATACAGTGCATCGGGTAAGCATTCCATTTTGGAATTAGGTTGTTAACACCACAATATGTAGAAAGTGAAGTGATGTCAAATATTTTCCGGAAGCACTGTGAGTGAAGACACATCTGTGTGCTGCATGATGATCAAGCCACCATTTCTTTTTTTTCTCAGACTCATTTCCACCACATTTTTGGGGGGATGAATGAATCAATCAGGCATTGGACGACAACAGTTAGCTCCCCCCAGCGCTTAATTCTTCATTTTACTTATACTGTATTACTGTATATATTTTCCGCTTCATGAGGTGAATTTGGTGCGGAACAAGCCCCATCAAACACATTAAAGATGAATTAAAACGGAGATTTTGTGCCAGCAGCGCTTCTCTCAGGTCCAACATTAGTGACCCCTGACCTCACAACTATTTGTTCGTCTGAATGAATGGACAACAATACCAAGGGGCAAATTCTGCTAAGCATTTTTTTTATCAGTTTTGGAAATACATGTGATCCTGAATTTAGAGTACAATATTTCATGGAAAAAAAAAAAAAAGACTTAGATGCAATATCTATTCCATCTCGGGAGAAATGACGAACCTGTCTCGGGTTAAAGTGCATCGTGAGCTGCAATCGGGCGATGAAAGGAAAGTGCGCTAAAAGCGTCGCTAATAACACCTCTTAGATGGCTTAACTGCCTCTTCAACTGTAAAAGCAACATCGTGAAATCTGTGGAGTGAAGAATTTAACTTAAAAGCAAAAAAAAAAAAAAAAACCTTTTGAAGACAGAAAGAAACTTCGATGTAGTTTTAATGGGCTTATGGAAAGTAGCCAGACATTCTGCTGACCTTACTGCGGGCTGCGTGTATGTTTGTGCAGGACTGAATGCAAATCGGATCCTATTTATCAGTGTGGGCGCGAAGCGGGCACCTCTCAGACGTGGGGTCTTTGCAGTTGAGCGGATACTTGAGCTCGATGACATGGCCGTTCCTCTCTCGCAGCAGGTCCTGTTGTTCGGTGTAGTACTGCACCAGCTCGGCCAGCGTGGCAAACTTCTCGCCCCCGTACAGGTCATAGTAGTCCCCGGAGTTTTGGATCTTGATGTGGGTCACCTCATCGTTGCGCCTTGGTGGGCAGAGGGGACAGTTTTTTTTAATTTTCAGAGGTAGGCTTATGCCCTGCGGACGTGTAGAAATAACTCCCACACGTACGTGCGCCTGCATAAGTAAAATATAGATCATGTTTATTTGCCAAGCGCCCACTCACACGCTATAGTACCACTCGATGAATTTTATCAAGCCGTCTGCTTGCTTTTCAAGGCTTGTTTTGACAAAGTTTATTTGAGAAGGGCTTCAACGTAGTTTAACTCATGATGACCGCGACTTGAAATTCGCAAAACAAAAATGTTTGCGCGTCTCATACAGACACATTGAATGGCAAAATTGCGAGTGTCACATGAACACACAGTATTAATATGTCTCATGCTAAACTGCTTTCCACACAAATTAAGTTGTATAAATGCTGTTCATGTTTTTTTTTTTTTTTTTTTAAATGAATGACATTTAAACACTTTTTAAAACCGAAATACATATTCACGTTTTTAAATTGCCACACGGAAAAGAAAACAGTTTGCTGCTCGGCACAATGTGAAACTAAGAAAAAGAAACCAATTGTTCGTTCGTTACTAAGTGGAATGTTTTATTTTCTCTTTTGTGTTCATAACTGCTCTTTCATCAAGCAAGTCATTTATTTTTATTCAGCGGGATATCACTTGTTCGTTTCAAATGATTTCAGTGAGCAGTGTGGGTCCCAACAAGTTTGCCTCTGTGTGTACAAAGAGACACTGGCTCCCAATCATCTGTAGAATAGATTTTAAAATTCTGCTACTGGTGAATACTTTAATGCAGGGGTGTCAAACTCATTTTTTGTCGCGGGCCACTTCGGTGTTACGGCTTCCCTTGGAGGGTTGGTGGAAAATCTCATTATTTATTACACATGACAATTTGACATTTCGGTACAGATTTCAACAAGAGTCATGATAGTTGACACACATGATTTGCTCCCACGGACCACATAAAATGACGTGGGGGGCCTTGACTTTGACACTTGTGTCTTAATGAAATGCTGATTAACCATAAAGTCAGTAGGGCTCGGAGAGCCGCCAACTTTCGTCCATTCGTGGAGCCACGAGTCCAAAGTAAACAAGATGAAGCTGCATGTAGTTGTTATGCTGCATGCAAATGGAAAAAACAGCCCACAGAATTGAAGTCAGCCCACCATGTAAAAAACTACGATCCAAGTTAAAACGTTGCTTTTTTTACCCTTTCCTTTGATTAAGGTCTTCTGATCAATATTTTTTTCTTTTTAATTACTTTTTCTCTCCATTTTTAGAATGTTCAAATGTTTTTTTTTAACATTTTCTGTTGTACATTCTTTGAGTAACATTTGTAAGCTACTTTAGTTTTTTTCTGCTTTGTTTCTGAATGTCGGCGTGCCTGTAAATGCTTTTAGCGTGTTGCGTCGTTGCTTGAGTGAAGCCTTGTGTATGAAATGCGGCATGTCAATAACGTTGCCTTGCCTGAGAGCTGAAGTCTTTCATCTTTGTTTAGTGCACTGGGCAGGCGGAGCGAGCTACTTGTTATTTGTCCATACAAAGAAAAAAAGCGGTTACGTGCTTCACTACAGTTGGTCCTGATCTTTGAATGAGAAATTCTGCCTATTTGTATGTCTTTTTTTTTTTTTTTTTTTTACTATGTTTGATGATTGCAAATGATTTTACGAGAGCACTCGTTTTTGTCATCAGAAGTCATCGCATTGTGAATAACAAATGCGTGCAGTCTGCATTCCAACTGACAGACAGGAAACAATGCAACGGTATATTTCTGAATAGAGTCCCTCACCACACACAGACTTGGTAAGATGAAGAAAGACAATTCTGGAGGGAGGGACTAGCAGTCCAGGCCAACCTCTGATTGATTGATTGATTGATCACACTGCTGTTTCTCAACACTTCCGTTCCTTCCTCCTTTTGTCCCATGAGCCACTGCTTTCTCTTGATGTGTTTCCCGGTAATTGCTTAACAGCTTTAGTATTGGCGCTTGGCACGGCGCCATAGATCCATAGTCCTGTTCAAGTCCCACTTCGACGCTCAGGCCTTTAGACTGCTTTTATCTCACAGTTAAACACTGTTACCGATGGAAGAGCCCAACATAAGCGCTTCCATTTTATTCACTTCCTTAATTACTTTACTTTTGTACGTATATTACAATGGAAGACACGGGAGCAAATCCGATAAATATTTTATTCCCATGTCAAACCGGGTGGTGACTATCATCTCACCAACACAGGTGCAGCCGCTAGAATCAACGCTAAGCACAAAGGAAGAAGGAGAAGAGAGGGAAGTGGAAATCCTCGCACACACCACTGGGGCAAACTCCATGAATGCTGAATTTTGGCTCACCGTCACCATGACAACAACCTGCAGTGAATGCAAACTGTTGGCGCGATGATGTGGCGTTTGCAACCTGAAATTGACTTAGCCAAGATTGAAAGTCAGTAAACCAATGATCTCCCGATTTCCAGTTGGGCAATGTGAATCATACGGTTCAGAAGAAAAATAAGAGACCTCGAGTGCTGTCGCACCGAAATATGAATAGTAAAATGTTTTTCCCAATATGTGCGGTCACCAGTGAAAGAATTTGAGTGTATCAAAGTGCGTTACAACAGACCAAACAACAAAAACGAATCAAGTCAACGATCGAATCGGTTTACAGTCGACATGTGTAGTGTTCCCTCGCTATCAAGAGATTTGCTTTTCGCGGCCTTGCTGTTTTGTGGATTTTTTTTTTTTCAGTAAAATACAGGACTGTAAATGGAAAATCGTACAATATAATTATTTAAAAAAACAAGCGACAATATTTATGATCAATGAAAAACATTTGAAAGAAATTAAAAACAACAACAAAAACATAATAAAAACAAGCGCATTTGGTGTATTTACCCTACACCTCAGTTTGTTTGCTGTCTCCACACCCGTCGAAATGAACCACACCAAGTGAGGCAATGAACTTGAGTTTGAAAAAAAATTCAAACGTGCTAGCGTCAAAAAATGCTTCACTGTCAACTACAACTTAAACTTTCTACTTCAAGACAAATTTCAAGAATTCTGCATTTTTTTCTTTTTTTGTAATTTAATGCTTATAAAAGCCTAAAAATCCAGCACATAAAACCAAAATAGTCTGTGATATAATGTGTTGAAGTAAACATTCTCTGATCATTTAGCATGTTTACACACACACACAAAAAAAAAAAATGCAATAACAGCACAAATGTTACTGCTCCACAAACTCATGCTTCGAACAATCCCACTTTCCCTCCTTGAGGTTTCATCTCCCTATTAATTGATTACATCGCTATTATGTTTGCGAAACCTCTCCTGGGTTCCATATACCATGGAGAAGATAAGAACAGGGGAGACTCCAAAAAAAAAAAAAAAAAAAGGAGAGAAAGAGAAGACAGAGCAGGGAGGCCAACCTCCCACAGTGACTATTACCATCGGAACTATCACTCAAAGTTCTCATGCCGGATAATGACTAATTAGCTCATTAGGCTCTCCACTGCTCTGATAACATACTGAATGTGTGCGCACGTGGTGAGAAATGGCGAGTGCGGTACACTGAATTCTGAGTCAAGAAGAGCTTACTGCATGATGAACAACAGGATTAGTACAATATCATTTAAACATTTTTGGACATTATACAGTCGATATCTGGAAATGCCGGAAATACGCACGCGTACGCGTGTCTGTGTGTGTGTGTGTGTGTGTGTGTGTGTGTGTGTGTGTGTGATATATTTTTGTATTATCGTATTTTCCGCACTAAAAAGGCGCACCTGAAAGCCTTCCATTTTCTTAACAGCTCACAGCGCGCCTTAAAATCCGATGCGCCTTGTGTATGGTCATTACGGTAATATGTCAACCCCAAAATGGCTCCTTGCTCAAGGCATGCTTACAACGCAGAGTTCAAACTTAAGGCGACCGGTTTCACAGTTGAACACGGAAATAGAGCAGCGGCAAGAGAGTTCAACGTTAACGATGTTAAAACTTGCTGTTGGTTAAGTAAGCTGAGTCACTGCTTTATTAAGTTTGACTGACATCTGATCGTCGCTATATAAATCAGGGTGTAGTGTAGTGTAGTGTTCTGTTGGCATTTCCTTGAGTGCAGCTCTATCTAGTGGATGCATTGTAGATTGCGTCTTATAGTGCGGTGCGTCCAATATATGAAAAAAATTACAAAAAATTCATTGAAGATGCGCCGCATAATTCAGTGCGCCTTTTAGTGTGGAAAATACGGTCGTGCACACTGCACCCTATGCATCCTATCGGTCTCACAAAACAAGTACCGTAATTTCTGGACTATTGACCGCACCTGATTATAAGCCGCACCACTACATTTTTAAAGGAAAAAAATATTTTGTACACACATAAGCTGCACCTGTGTATAAGCCGCAGGTGCCCATATTGTAACATGAGATATTTACAAAGAAAGACGGTACACAGGCAGCCGTTAGTTAAGTCTTTATATAAGCCGCTTCATGAAATAAGCCGCAGAGTTGAAAGCGTGTGACAAAAGTCGCGGCTTATAGTCCGGAAATTACAGTATTTAAAAAAGAAAATTAAAAAAAAAAAACAGGTCACCGTAACCCATGTCTTACAATTTCTACGATTTTTGTAACACATGGGTTACCCCATGTGTTACAATTTCTACAATTTTTGCGTATTGTCATCTTTAAATCAAAGCCAAAGCATAAAAAGTGTGTGATATGAAATATTCCAATTCATGTTTTATTTATATAGATTTATATTTATGTTTTGGTCATAGCACAATACCGCTTTTATTGTCCATAGAGGGCAAAAATACAAAGAAAAAAATAAGAACTATATGTGTATGTATAGCACTGATGCCACTGAACATGTCGAGTGGTTGAAAGTGAAATAAATATTCAGGAATAATACTTTTACAATTTTTGTAAAATTGTATGTTGCGTTATATAAACTTATTTACATCGACTGCAGCACATGGGTTAAACCCACATGACCGACATCACCGGAAGCTGTTAGCAGTCAGCAGTCTGCAATTGCAGATTGCGATCAGAGCCGTTGCGATCCATCTTTTATTATTATGCTCATTCAAAGTTTGTTTCATTGGGCAATTCACCGATGGCAAGCAATGGGAATCTGGAGTGCCAGGAGAAACATTTCCACACGTTACACATGAGTTACGATCGTGATATTCTTGCAGTTAACACGCTGCGAAAGTGTGTCCCATGCCGCCCTGACTAAGGTAGGCAGGGATTTGCCTTTCATAAACTCACAAACTCTTGTATCTGCTTTATTTTTCTGTTTCGTTCATATTAGGGGCCGTTATGGCGACTGCTCATCATGGCATACGTGGGTGTGTGCGTGTGTGTGTGTATGCGTGCATGCGCAGTAATGAGTCGATCGCGGGAGGTTGAGGGTGGGGCACTCCGAGTATAGATGCTACTTTTTTTTGTTTATGTTTTTTGAAACAAATGATTGAAAATGCCTCGCTCTCTTTGAAGATACAATTGAACAAATGTCGTTTTGGGGTATCCTGAAAAGTTTATTTTTGAGGTGTAAGGATTCCGACCGATGCCAGTGATACACGATTCATTTTAAGGATGTGGAGTCTCTGAATTTTGCAGTGCGGGTTCAGATGTTGGTCCCGCTGACAACATGCCAAATACAGTACATACACTTTAAATGAGTGTGGATTGGAATCTAAAAATACTCGCAATGTCATTTCAGTGTCTTTAAAATGGAAAACTCGTCTCTCAGCCGGGCAGAACTGAGGTTTGTTTGCTCTCACTACTGAACTTTGCAATTTGAGAACAGCGAGGCAGAAAAAAAAAAAAGGCTTGTGATCGATGAGGGAGGAAAAAAAAAACAGATGTAGGGGAAGCAAGGGAAGAGCATAAATACCTGACTGAAAGGGTGAAATCCCCCGGATTGCTCTTGCTGGGCCGGGCCAGGAAACTGCCGTGGACACCGCGGGTCAACAGGAGCTGCTCTGCTACGATTCCGGTGATGTTGGGATGGAACCACCTGAAAACAAAAAAAGCAAAATGCAGCTGCTGTCACGCATGAAGTCGGCAGTGTATTATACCTTTTCACTTTGCATTTTGATGCTTCAGTGACGCTGGTGGTATCCCAATCAGAATAAAATCGTAAATAATCGTGAACCACAATAAAATCGTAAAAAATTAATTGTCCTTCTGGACATTCAACACTGCAAAGTGGTGCATGTTTCTATATTCACGACAATATAGTTCAACGGTCAAAATGGGAAAATTGTGCTTGAATATGAATAAATCAGAGAGTGACCATCACCCCGGAACTGATCGTGTTCGACGTCAGCCATTCCACTAAAAAGTACACTTTAAAAGGTCACGTGGATTCCGATCACACAGATTATCAAATCATCACGTGCCAAATGTTGCTTAAAATTGCATATGTTGGACTTAATCGCATGCAGGCCCATGCTAATGCCTGTCAGGTTAGCAAATCTTCCATTAGCAGGTCCTGTCATTTGCGCTATTAAAAAACTATATAACAGGCCCAGATTGCAAACTTTATCTTCCAGGATGCCTCGTTAATTTCATTGTTTTGTCAGAGAAGATGAGGCGAAGAACTTAAACAGCTCACTTGGGAGAAGCAGAAACTATGTTCAAATTGAGTGATAAACTTTATGATTGCCAGATTGCGGATGTGAGATATTCATGGAACTAGACAGTTAAAAAAAAAAAAAAAAAGTCAGGTTTGATACTCTTCAGAAATTCTCGTGTTGTCAAATGCCACCGTTGACGTAACAGGAAAACAGGAGGCATCTATTGCATACCTCGGTATAAATCGAATTTATTGTTATTCCAAAAGAAAAACAGATCGGGCATGAGAAAAAATGAAGGTATGCTGCTCATTTCCTCATTGTCTTCTAACTTAGAAGAGAGGGCCGCTTTCCTGCACGTTTTCCATCTCTCCCTGCTTTAACACACCTGATAGCCTGATCACGATCCAGATAATTTTGAATCAGGTATGTTGCAGCAGGGACAGATGGAAAAACATGCAGGAAAGCGGCCCTCCAGGACCCGCCGAGTTTGAGACCCCTCCATATAGCTTCTTGTGATATTTCGGCGGTTGAAATCGGCTTTAGTAGAGACGTCCACCTTGATGAGACATCCACCGGAGTAACCTAAATTTGATCAGTAGTGGTAGTAAAAATTGGGAAGGGGAACATTCAAGTTTAGAGGAATGCAAAGCAGAAGCTAATCGATTTCATGATCACTTCCTCTGTTGCAAAACACAAATGTGTAAATACAGTTACTAACCAATCTACTTCTCAAGTAACTGCGGGCTGGTGCACACTCGCTCCCTCAAAAAATATTCACGACATACAACAGCTGCAAAACGTCCACTGACTTCACAGCAACAGAGCGCCCGTGTTGAAGTTGGATTCATGTCGTGAGTAAAAAAGAAAGCTATGTTGTATTGCGCTTGGTACGTAAGCAGACGTACGTGGGTAGACGTAGTAAAGCAGCAAGAATGTACTGAAGGGATGCCACATGTCAGCTGTGCAGACATATCGCGCTCCCGTTTAAAACTCCCTAATGACTACAGGCCATCGCGGGCTAATTTAATCCTTTCATGCACCCTGTAACCTGATAAAAAGATAAACTGTCCACTGTCGGAACCACTGCCTGAAAGGGCTAATGCACCACAATCATTGTCAGGTTCCATTTGAAGGGTCAAAGAAAGAATTGAAAGAAAAAAAAAATCCACAGCGAAATGTCTTTCGTGTCTAACAAAGGCTTTAGATTGGTTTGGTGGTCTAAGAGTATACAACTTTACATTTTGTTGACATCAAAGAAAAAAAAGATATCGGGCCTGATTTACTAAGATTGGCAGGTGCTAAATGGTAGATTCGCTCTCACAAGTTGTGCGTTGTTAGGTATGACTTTATAAGATTGCACCGCAAATAGAAATATGAAGTAATGGAATTGGAAGTGTCAGTACAAGAGTAAAACAAATATAATCATGTTATCAAAAAGAAATAGAACAACTCCGCGTGACCGCCTTAGCTTTGTTTGTTTGTCATTTCACTCGCCCTGAGCGCCTGACAATTGAGACGTGTAGGTATTGGGCATGTCACGGGTATTCGATATCGCGATGTTAATCGTGTCTCAATATTGTCGTGGTACCGTCTAGGTATAAAATAATGAGATGGTGCGCTTAAAATTTCGTTTTGGGCTCGGCTATGTGTAGGCACTTTGCTTGGCAGGGCTGCACCACACAGAACACACTAACACACACAATAACACAATTTTTTAAAAAAAGGGTCCAATTGAGCATAGTTGGTCACAGATATGACGATAGGATTCAAAAATGGTTGGTAAAAATGCACTCGATGATGCAGATGACATTGCAACTGTCCAAAAAAAAAGATTGTTTGTACAAAAACAAGTTTTACTATAGACTGCCCAGGGGAGAGAAAGCTCTTGGCAACATGTGAAATGTTCTCTACACCTACACAGTACTGTATGACCCATACAGCGCATTACATAAAACTCATGTGTCACCGCACAGCCTTTATCTAATGCGCAAAACTCTCATTTACTTCTAACTGTTCAGTTTAACTGACAGCCGTGGAAAAGGCAAGAAATATCCTTCTGAGAGATAAATGTAAATGTCAGACTTTAGCACTCTGCATTGAGAGATAACCCCTCAGCTACCATTTTGTACTTGACAGACAATTCCAAGTGACAACGATGGCTTGGCCGTTGCTATTGGCATGTTTTCTCCATGATTTTTCTTGAAATTCATTTACGCTGAAACAATTTGGGATGCAA
Source organism: Hippocampus comes (assembly GCF_001891065.2). Lineage (NCBI taxonomy): Eukaryota > Metazoa > Chordata > Actinopteri > Syngnathiformes > Syngnathidae > Hippocampus > Hippocampus comes. Next base: position 3,651,232 of record NW_017805010.1, read on the forward strand.
ATATTATTAGACATTAGGAAAATATGCGGGTCTATGAAGGTGCGACAATGGCAAAAACATGAACTGGATTATCCTAAAATACAAACCAGACATCTGTCCCGGAATGCACCTGACCTGGATCCTCATCAGGCTGGATTAGGTTGTGGGACGCGAGGGAGTCAAGTCAACTGATGCAATTTCTGTCATTTGAAAGTGCTAAGTACAGAGTGTAGCAGCAACAGTACAAATGATAGATTTACAACTCGAAAGGGTTAAGCTAAAGTGTATGTTTTGTGGCTAAATGGGATAAAGGCCTCCAGTGGTCTAAGAAAAGGATTTTTGGTGATGCGAGGGGGGCTGGGCAGCGAATGCTTCAAATTTGAGGACTTTGATGATGATGAGTTATTCGCTACGGTGAATTTGTCCAGCAATTTAATAGAAATTGGGTGGTATGAGCAGAAGAAACAATTATTTAAGGTTACCCAAGGAACAAAGTTGGTCAAAAATAAGGCTATACGATTTGATAGAAATGTCATTGTGTTTATTTGTATTTGAATGGGGTAAAAAAAAAAATCATTTGGAGTTTGTGACAATTTGTGATTCACAACTGAGCAAGCAAAAATCAAAATGAGCATTCTCGTACGTTACATGTTAAATCGGTCTGGCTAAACATTGATCATGGTCATTCTGCAGCCAGCTAAATTATTAGCGATCCAAGCCTCTTCTGTTTTTGTTGGTCTGACGATGATCGGTCATTCTCCAGTCTTAATTCGTACGGTCTCGTCATCTTTCCATTTCGGCAGAACTTTGTCCTCTACTCGCAACTGTAATTCAAGATCAAGTTTTTCGGCAGCAACCACCAAAATGTAACTTCATCTAAGCACAGTCAATGTTAGTATAAGACTGTTTTGGGGATTTTTCACCGGCCATTTTTCATGGCATATTTTATTTTATTATTTTTTTCTAAACGAGTGACAATGGTATTGTTATTCTCTGATAATTTACGGAAAATTTACTCTGCCGAGGAACCACTGAGAGGTCGCGTGTGTCAGCTGGTGAACAGATTACTCATTGTCGTGTTTTTTTTTTTTAATCCTTCACAGATACATAGAGAAAAAGATAAGTGTGCGGCAAATAAAAAAATGTGGTCTGTCACTAATCTATATTTAATCCTTCCATCCGAGAACTGCTGTCACAATGAAAACATCAAAACAATGGGGACACGCTACAAGAAATGCGACGATTGTAGATATCAACACACCAAGGTCAAACAAGATGGAGTTCAACCTCTCATTTTGAGGAAAATATGGGGCCAATTCCAAAGAGTCAACAAAAGTTATACCCCGGACAAAAATGAGTTTATTTCATCGGATTTAGATGGAAATCACATTTCACCCAGAACCGAACCGGTCAATCATGTGGTGATTGAGAACATCAACTCGGAATTGATCCTGAACCAGTTGCACAAATGACTGTTCTGTAAAACTACTTAACTACTGAAGGCCTAAAACAATTCACATACATACAGTTAAAAAAAAACTTTGACCACTGCTGCAATTTTAGTTGGTCGTAATTCAGAAGAAATGTCCAAATGACTCTCGCAGCTGATTTGGTTCTGTGCCAGGAGTCACTATTCAACACCTGTTGTATGTTTCTATTCAATGACACCAAAATAGCTCGAGCTAAATGCATTATTTCGTGAAAGCAGCAACATGGGGAAAGTTGAAGGGGATTATTTCTGCCTACCTCACCATTCTGGTCGAAGCCTTCCACAAGCCCCTTCCTTCTCCTCTGATTTTAATAATCCAGAAAAGTTACACAAGTGAGGGCAGGAGGGAATCGGGACAAAATAGAGACAAATTGAGGGTGTGCGGGAGGGTGGGGGTGAAGCTTTAGGGGTGTGTGCTCGTCCGTGTTACCGGGGTCAGCGAGAATAAAACAGTGAGAGAAATGTGGCGTTTGCGCAAATGTTTGAAAGAGAGGGAGTGCGCAAGGGAGCACAAGGGGCGGAGGGTTTGTAATCTGGGATTTGGATGAATGTGAGCGAGCCTGATAGCCCTATCAGACCCCCCCCCCCTCTTCCCCCCCTCCCTCCTTACCCCACTTTAGGTGAATGTGACAACCTTAAAGCCGACTGGTCTGACCGCCTTCCTCCCGAGTGGTCAACAGCAAACAGAGTCCAGCCTGTGATCCCCAAGCCAAGAGAGTTTTTGCTGGCTGTGACACGGGCCAGACCGTGCCAGACCAGATGAGGGCACCGACAGGTCCTGGCTCGGACTTGTCAGGGGGAGCAAACACAACAGCTGCGTTGCCCGTGCCTGGAGATTACATCTAATCGTGTGTGGCGTAGTTACACCAGATCATAGTCGGCCCTGGCCAACATAACCCCCGGCGCAATCCGGCCAATTCAGCAGCATGCCATTAGGCTATTCATTTTTCAGCCATGGGATGAACGTGTAATTAAATCCAGCAAGTATCCAGTATCAGACTAGACATTTTCAGGATGACTTTTCTATGACCCTCGGATTAAGTATTTAAAATGCATTCTACAAGGGAATTGTATTCACAGTACATGTAGAGCTAAATATTGAAATCAGAGAGAGAGAGAGAGAGAGAGAGAGAGAGAGAGAGAGAGAGAGAGAATATCACAAACAAAATGTCTTCTTTGTGGTCTTGACACTGCAATATTTAGTTTATCCATACATTACGGGTGTGCCCCTTGCCAAGACTCAGGCAAGAGGAGGCAAATATTAACAGTGATCATTGAAAACACGTAAAACTGATCATGATGGCATTAAAAAAAATCTTGATACAGTTAAGTAGGTATTCTGTGTTGTCTTCTACGCCGGGGCAGTCATGCTGGTACAAGAAAGGCCCTTCTACAAAGTTATAGCATCTTCTGTAATTTTTCCAATGTCTTGCTCAGAGTTGATTGTCCCTCGGTGTGAGTGTGAGCGCCGGTGGTTGTTCGTCTATCTGTGCCCTGCGATTGTCCTTCAAATAATTACTTGAGTAAGAGTAAGTATTCAATGAAAAGACTGTCAGCTCAATCCATCCATCCATTTTCTGTTCCACTTATCCTCACAAGGGTCGCGGGCCGTGCTGGAGCTTATCCCAGCCGTCTTCGGGCAGTAAGCTGGGGACACCCTGAACCGGTTGCCAGCCACTCGCAGGGTACACACAGACGAACAATCATTTGCGCTCACACTGAGGGACAATTTAGAGGGTTCGGTTAACCTCCCATGCATATTTTTGCAATGTGGGAGGAAACCAGAGTACCCGGAGAAAACCCACGCAGGCACAGGGAGAACATGCAAATTCCACACAGGAAGGCTGGAGCACCTCCGCACTGTGAGGCCAACGCGCTAAGCAGTCGAGCATCAGGCCGCCACCCCTCTACATGTCATCACGAAATTACATCATGACATTTTATGGCTTTATTTCATTTATCAATTAAAGTCTGATTATTTGGTTGCTTCAATGTCTTACTCCCTCCTCCTCAGGTCATGACTTCTGGAAACGAGTGAGTCAGGGCTTTCCAAGAATAGGATTTCCTTTGACCGCTACCATGCGACCCACTTCCCTGCAAAAGCCTGGAGCAGCAAACTAGACAAACAAAAACGAGCGCATGAGATGGCAAAATAACCTGCTTTGGCCTGATAAGACGCCAAGAGAACAGAGAGTCAAACAAAACGTGTCACGGGAAAGACACGGGCAGCTGGGAGCTTCGTGTTGGGCCTCAAGCTGGTTGATGGAAAATGGGGCACGGAAGGCATCCGCTGCTGTTTAGCCTCTTACGTAATGTCTCAAGTTCAATAAAGCCTCGGCCGTCTATTTACAGCATGCCTGTCTAGTCCCGCCGACAAAAAGGTGGTATACTTAGCAGCCCCAGCATGGCATCAGACTCCCCGCGAGGGCTATATTGGTCACAGACGAGTCTTGGGGTGTGGATTTTGCTAATGTGATCTGTATTTTTAGCTCAGATGATGAGCTGCAGTATTTACACGCGGTGTTAAACTCACACATCCCCCATGACTGGATGTTTCTCAGTCTAAGTCCACACATTGCAAAATTAACTAAATTACTCCTTTGAAAGGGGAATCTGGCTCCCAACCTTTTCATCCTTTGGAATTACATCAAGTTTTTCTGCCTGTGCAAAACACATGAATCGGGTGAGAAATGGACAAATATACATTTGGATTTTTCCATTTATTGTTCTGTATTGACAGAAAAGCCCCAGAATGCCAGAATTTCAAAATGTGATTTCAAATGGGGGCGGCCCGGTGGTCAACTGGTTAGCGCGTCGGCTTCACGGTGGGTTCAATTCCGGACTGGCCTCCCTGTGTGGAGTTTGCATGTTCTCCCCGGGCCTGTGTGGGTTTTCTCCGGGTACTCGGGTTTCCTCCCACATTCCAAAAACATGCGTGGCAGGTTAATGGAACACTCTAAATTGTCCCCGAGTGTGAGCACGGATGGTTGTTCGTCTCTGTGTGCCCTGCGATTGGCTGGCAACCAGTTCAGGGTGTCCCCCGCCTACTGCCCGAAGACGGCTGGGATAGGCTACAGCACGGCCCGCGACCCTTGTGAGGAAAAAGCGGATCAGAAAATGGATGGAAGGGTGGATACTTTTCATGTCTTTTTGTAATTAATGAAAATGGGGATGAGAGCAAAAACAGAATGTTTGTAAGAATGCCAATTGACCAAAAGCTTTATGTTCAACATTTATTAAATGAAAATCTGTAAAAATGTTGAATATGATTTGTGTTTACTGTTAGTCACAGGCCACTTCCTTGTTCAAAGATGATGATAATAATTGGTCAGTTTCCAATCCATAAAATGTGTTAAAGTTAGAAAAATACAAATAAAACTTGTCAAACACCGTGTTTTTAATGTAAGTTTTTTCAGGATAACCTCAGAAGATTCTACAGCATTAAAAAATATATCTGTATACCTGTACTCCATGACACTATGGTCAAATAATGCAATTCATCCGAACTTTTGGTTGTTTTTAAACCAAATGCTGAAGTATAAACTCAATGAGGACGGACAAGGTGTTGATGGGTTCAGGCCGTGTACAATAAAGACATATTCAACATCCAATAATATGCTTTTTATGCTCACCTGGCTGACTGAATTAAAAAAAAAAAATTCTTCAATGTTTTATGCATAATGAAATAAGTAAATAATTGTGGGATATTTAAAAAAACACGACAATATATTAAATTTGACATTTTTTCAAAATAGAAAACACAGCAACTTCATTCTTTTTTTTTTCTCTCTCATGCACCTTTGGGAATCCTGCATGCATATTATGGAGTACTATAATATGCATGCGGTGCATTTAAAAAAAAAGAAAAAAAAAGAAAAAAAAAGCATGAACAGTTGGTGGTGTGGCGACTTCTCCTGGAAATGTTGCCAGCGTTATCTTATTCCTCCACACAGGCTGTTGTTTTCCTGTGGCCCTACAGAGAAAACTGACTCACTCTTCTCAAATGAGTTTCAGTGACAGATGCGGTCTGCTCCATTAACAAAGGGGGGCTAGGTGGGGGGGGGGGGCTCTTTTGGTGGGTTCATAATGAACACAGAGCAGCAACATGACATTATTTTCGATGGATGGAGAAGCGTAGGCAACGATATGCGTGGATTTAAAGGTGGATTCAAATGTGGTGCGACGGAGCAGAGGAAAAACTGTTTCATGAAGATTGAACTGCGCATCTTCTGTTGGTACTGCGAGATTTTCACCTCAGGAAGTGCGGAGGCAGCCTCAAAGCAACACTCTGAAATGTCACGGCCGCTCACACCGCTCATACCTACTTTAAATCTCATTCTTTGTGTGTGTGTGTGTGTGTGTGTGTGTGTGTGTGTGTGTGTGTGTGTGTGTGTGTGTGTGTGTGTGTGTGTGTGTGCTCTGTCTGCCTTGAACCTAATTGCGATCCCCAGCCTTAAGGTTCTGACGTTCTGCAATGTAGTATCTTTCGGTCCTGGTTCTATGACTCTCATTAGCCGGTTCTCACGAAGTTTGAGATGAAAATTTAACACACTACAAACTTGTAAAACGTAGCATTGTCTGGGAGTTATAATAAACCTATTCACAAGGGGGTAGTTGCCGAGCCTTCCCACAAATAGTGAAAAACCATGAATAATTTACCCCCCAAAAGTGATTGAAAAAAAATCCCCACACACACGAAATGCCCAGAGCAATTTCACATTAAAAAGGTGGTTGTTTTTATATTTTGATACGAATGTAGGGGGCCGCAAAATGTGATCACGCGGGCTGCAAATGGCCCCCAGGCCGCGCGTTTGGGACCGATGCGCTAACGCTGACAAGGAGCAACTATGTATTGGTGAAGTTTGTCAGTGGATCCTGGCCACACGAAACAGTTCAAAAAGTCCACTCACGATTACCACTGAGCTTCGAAAGGGGGCGTCGTGCAACGAGGCACACTGATGACGACTTTTCTGGAACGCCACTGTGTAACTACACGCATTTTACCTTGTTTGGGGGAAAAAAAAAAAGTGTTTCCCAGTGTTTAAGTTAATGAAGTTGGGAAAAAAAAAAATCCATCTGTTTGACCTCTTTCTTTGAAAATATTATAATGTGGAGACCTGCAGCTCATAAAGCCAAGTGGCCATATTTGGACATATTTGTTTTTATGGCGAAATTTAGCTTTTGTGGCTTTAATCAGCTGCGCTTTGAAACGACAGGACCTCAACATACGTCATTGACATCAATTTCTATTTTCCTATTAGCGAGTGCTATGCCCGTCTCTTATGGCATCTTATCGTGTCACTGAAAGAGCACAAAAAATATGCAGGGAGCCAAAAATAGGGGAACTGTTCCGCAAATAGCTGAGCATAGGTTTCACAACAAAAAAACATGATGAGGTGAATTTATAAATAATGAAGCACGAATATCAGCAGAGGTTTGCTGTACAGCAGGGGTCCCCAACCTTTTTTGCCCCACGGACCGGTTTATGTCAGACAATATTTTCAGGGACCGGCATTTAAGGTGTGGCGGAAATAATACAACAAAATAATATGGTATGAGCTGCATGAAAACTGTGGTGTTTTCGAAATATAATAATAAACACAAGGAGCGTCTAATCTGGCCGCAACACTCCAATCGCTATGGCAATGTTTAATGCCTTCAAAATACGATACAACGCAAATTCAAAGTGCATGAAAATGATGACTCACCATAGCACCGAGCTTGATTTTCTGCAACCAGACGGTCCCATCTCGGGGTAATAGGAGAGACAATGACACCGCAAGTGTGTGGTTTATGTCCAGTCTACTTCGTAATTTTGTTTTCGTCGCCGTTGCTGCATAATCCCCCCGCCTCACACAGATAGCATGTCGGAAATAGCAACAGTGCTACTATGGCGATCTCAGAATATTCAGCCATAACTTTAATTCAAAATAAAACATCTTTCAGATTCCAAAATGAATAAAACGGAAGTAATCAAGTAATTTTTTCTTTCTGTGCGGCCCGGTACCAAATGCCCGGCGGACCGGTACCGGTCCGCGGACCGGCGGTTGGGGACCCCTGCTGTACAGTATTTGGAAAAAAAATGTCTACATTTGTGATATTGACTGAAACCCTGAGGTTGTACAATTTGGAATTCAAAAAACATTTTGGGTACTCAATCAGACAAAACTTTGAAACACTGTCATGCAATATTATTTTTTCTGAATATTGTTGTTTGTCTTTTTATACTTGTATGACAGTTAAGCCAGTTATTTATTTATTTTATTTTTTTTTATTTTCACGGTAATTAAGATTTTGTGACTCTTTAACCTTGAAACAGATTAGTTCCTTTTCCATTATTTCCTATTGGGAGGAAAAAATAAAAACACCATTCCAGAATGTGTTTATGAACTGGTCTGCTGTACTTTCCATTTTGTGAAGTTTATGGAATTATACCAAAATGGAAGCACTAACAAACCTGGAAAAAAAATAAAATTTTATATATCTGTATATATATATATATATATATAGATATATTGAATTAAGGATTTTCAGCACCTTTGACAACATCAATCTCAACTAACACATCTGCCACACTGACCTGTTTACCACCCGTATAGTGATTTGCTTTCCTGTGTCAACTACAAACTCCAGGAGTGCAAAGAAAGCAATTTGTGAAGAGCGTGATGCACAAAATTGTCTCCGGAGCAGCCAGCTGGTTGAGTCAACATCTCCCAGTTCACCTTGCAGCGGGACAGAATGCTGAAGCACGTGGACAAATACTTGGCCCAGTGGTAAAGAGCAAGTGCTGCGCGTTTGCAACTATGGCTGAGCTCGAACACACAAACTATTCGTCACAAAACAAAACAATTATGATTGAACAAAACCATATTCCAAAAGCAGGCCAATATTGGCGCTCAAACTGCAAGCAAAAACATTTTGATAATTGTAATTTTTGAATATAAAGACTTTTACTTTTCCCCACTTCTTGGTCTTGTCTACTTCTGGGTCCAAATACGGTTCCTCACGTGACATTTTTACCATAATTACTGTTTGTTTAACGGGTGTAAAATGGTTAATAAAGGTTTAAGAATGCCAACAGTTTAATTTTGCAACAGATTTATTAATTTGATGATACTTCCAATTGGAATTTCCTAAATTGCAATAAATCAGAGGTCATCCAGCATTTGGATAGTGTTAGACCTTAAAGATTCCGCTGTGGGTCACCCCCCAGCAACTGCGCTGTTAAATATCAACCATCCACACATCTTGTCCTCAATGAGGCTGTGGGATAACCAGACTATCTCAAATGACTGCGGGGCGAAGGGCGAGGTACACCCCAGACCAGTCACCAGCCTATCACAGGGCACACAGAGACAAACAACCACTCAGGTTCACACCTTTGGGCAATCAGGCGTCAATCTTCCCAAAAAGTTTCTAGTGTTGAGAATTGCTGTCAGGGCGCTTTCTGGCAAATCCAAGTAGAAGTCATAATAGATGCACACTCTGTCCATAACATCAGGCACACCTAATCTGAGGATTGTATTGAGATCCAATAAAACAAATATATCCACATTTTACTTGGAGTCAATTCTGCAGAGAGAGAATGTCACTGATGTTCTTTGTCAATGTTTGAAACATGATTCTTTAACCATGAGGGGAATGTACTTTTATGAGTGAGTTTGTCCTATTTAAGATTGGCCAAAAATGAAATTGCCCCCCTGACCTCGACCAACTGCAGGCGCTCTCTCGATATCCCAGCGGCAGTAAACTTGCCGAAGCTCGGTTCGTGCAAAGTGAAGCAGGTGTCCCAACACTTCGGCAGTAACAGGTGACAGTTTGAAAACATAAGATAACTTCACTTTACCTGCGAGATGTCATCGCAGTCTCTCCGAGTTTTCAGGAGTCTACAAACGTTGCTCTTGTCCCCGCGCAAGATTGTCTCTAAAGCAGCGGACAGTTTCAGCGAGCTCCGGCTATTTGGCTAACCGTCTCGTCAAGTTACACACAATACCAGTGTGGACCGTATGTTCCGGCTCTGACCTTCAGAACAAACTCTTAGCACCTGCGTGCTTGTAGAATGAGTACTGTACTCAACTTAAGCTAACGTTATTTCTAAAGCACTTAAAAAAGAAACTGCGGATTAAATAAATTACTTTGCATTCTAACGGTTGAACATTCAATATTAAAAGCACTACAAAAATGCTGCACTTATTTCTTATGTGTACTGTGGCCATCTGCACGAAACACTCATCATGACTACTGGAGTGAAACTTCCTGCTCTGACCTCCAAAACAAGAGCGCGGTTAATGTACTGCACACTGCACACATCTTAAATGTAGCATAGAAAAAACAAATAAAAGCGATACTTGTACAACGAGCAAAACAAATAGGAAAGGGACAGCCAAATCCATCGTAATTTTTAATTGAAACATCATTTGATGTCATCATGAGATGATGAATTTCGGGTGCTCGTTCACTTTAAAGTGGGGAGCTGTAAAATGGGTTAAACGGAGAAAAACAGGACTTACTAGGTTTTAGAGCAGATGCTATAAGGTGAAAATTGATGAATTGGTGAATTGATTTGGATGGGGATTCAATATGTTTAATATTATTACACATTAATATTCATTTATTTATCTCTATTTTTTACAGTCCTGAGGTTTTACTTGTTTTTAGTTCTCGCAGCCAGTAACCAGTATGGCTATGGTTGCACACCTCAGCCCTAAATTATCTTTGACTCATACCGTGCTGTATCCCTCGCTAACCTGCTAACCAATTTAAACATTCAAGTTCATAGCCGAACTTAAATCAATTAGAAATTATAAAATCAATTTGATGCTTCTTATGAGTCTTGAGTGATAGAGTCTTTCTGCAGTATGGCTTACAAATAGTGGTCGGTTGCAAGCCGCTTAATCAGGGGTGTCAAATGTACTTTTTGTCCTGGCCCACATCGTAGTTGTGGTTTCCAAAGGATTATTTTATGAGTGTCAACCCAAATAAATGTTTGATCATTGTATATTACGTATGGCTGGTGTCGGGCGCAATCCTTGTACCTCCAAAATCATCACTTTTCAGGAGACCCCAATATTCAGCCATTTGCATACCCTTGACAACGAGCTCAAGCCATTTTCAACATATTACGATAGAATTGTTATTTTATAAAACAATGTAAAGAGAACACTTCCATGCGGACTGAACGATAGTATAGAATTGTGAAAAATTTGCTATTTATTAAATTGTGACATAGGAGGTTTGGGCAAGACGCCAGCAATATACTCATCAAAGTGATGAAGAACTAGTTTTGGAATCAGTTTTGTTCAAATATTATTACATTTATTTTAAAAGAGGGAATAGTAAAAAAAATATTTATATATACAATATCTCAACATTTTTAAAGTAAAGACAATTGCAATTTTAGTATTTTAGCCAATTTTGTATTTTTGCCAAAAATAGTTGATACAAATAATTTGCTTTCGTAGATCACAATAAAATGATGTGGCAGGCAGGAATTGGCCCCCGGGCCTTGAGTTTGGCACCATGTGCTCCAAACTTTACTGTATTTTATCCAATGGCCAACCAGTTGACTGTTCAAACTGTAAACGGACAATGAAGCAAATACAGTATTCCGCACTACCATTTTGAATTCTCCTCTTGTAGCCTGTTGACCGTTAAACCAATAAGGACATGTAAATTAATTTTGCTCTCTGCTGTCAAAATGTCAATTGGTTTCAAGAGAAAAGATGCTGCTTGCACCTCTCTGTTCTGGAGGATGGCGCGTGCGTACACGGGCGGCATTGACGTCAACAGGCCTATCACTCCAGATTAATCTACTGGGGGATGGACAGGCTTATGCAATTGTCTGCGAGCCCAAAGGCATCACAACTATGGATTTATTTGCCCCCCCGCAGCTTGACCCCGTGTCCAGCCACAACCCACACACACACACACACACACACACACACACACACACACACACACACACACACACACACACACACACACAAGCGCTGACAGAACGGAGAGATGGAACATCTCTTCTCCTTGGAATTTTTCCTCAGCCCAATGCAATGTGCTCCGGGCTGAAATGATCCGCTCCGACTGAGTATTTATTGTTTACGTCTGGCGAGCAGTTAAAAATGATGCTGGCACACAATGGGATGACTTTACTGTCTGATCGATATGTGATGGAAATGGATGTGGAAGGAGAATAGCGCGAGCTGCGTATTTGCTCTCTAACACTAAATGTGATGGATGCAAAGTCATCAACCTTGCGTCCGGGGATTCAAATCCATATCGCAGGTCTCATGTTCGTTTCAAGAGGATGTGTTGCACCTGCGTAGGCAAATATTGCACAAGATAATGGTGCATGTGTGTGTGTGTGTGTGTGTGTGTTTGATGATAATCTACTTGAAGAATCCAGCCATTGAAACAGCTGACAGTCTGTGGTGAATCGAGTTCCTTATCTTCACTTTTAAGCTCACATTCAATCTATTTCCCTTTTTGTTGACATTCCCGTTTTCTAAAGGTTTCAGAGCAGAAACTTTGTAAATAATCAAAAACACTGCCTGGATAACGAAACTAATACCTGCAATTTGAAAGAAATGTTCACCCGAGGACAGTACACAAAAAACTTTGTTAGTCACAAAAATAAATACAATGTACAAAAGAAAAAAAAACACATTACAAATGGACAGTTGCCAAGTGGTTTTATAAGTTGCATGCTTTTTCAAAAAGGTCAGTTTGGAAAAATTTCAGGATCATTTTAAGGTAAAATTATTAACCTGAACAGAAACGTGTGTCCCAAATGACTAACGGGTTGGCTTATGAGCATTCAAGGCTAAGTTGATTTAGCAACCTGTTCCTTAATTGTGGGAGCTAACACTACAATCGCCAAAGACAGAGGTGTCAAACTCAAGGCCCGGGGGCCAGATCCGGCCCGCAACCTCATTTTAGTGGCCCGCTGAAAGAAAATCAAGTGTGTCAACTTGCATGATCCTTGCCAAAAAAATGTACCGACATGTCAACTTGTCATCTGTAATAAATTACGTTGAGATTTTGCAAAAATTTTGTTACCCTTACAAGTAATAATGCGATAATGCGATATAATAAAATAAAGCAGGCAAATCTTTAACCTACACTGGCACGTGACCTCCGTCACCGGAAATTGTTAGCGCTCAGCAGTCTGCAATTGCAGCTTGTGATCAGAGCTGTTGCGCTATATCTTTTATTGTTATCATTATTCTCATTCAGAGTTTGTTTCGTGTACAATTCACCGAGGGCACGGGCAAAGAATAGGAATCTAGAGGGCCGAGGGAAGCACTTTTAAACGGTACGTGTGAGCTATGATACTTAACAGGCTGCAAAAGTCTCATCATGGTGTGCATGTGTCTGTGCGTGCTCGTGTGCGGTAACAGGTCGATCGCAGGAGGTTGGTTGATCAAAAAGTTGATCTTCGGTCCAAAAAGTTTGGGCAGCCCTGCTCTAAATTGTCCCTAGGTGTGATTGTGAGCACAAATGGTTGTTTGTCTATGTGTGCCCTGCGATTGGCTGGCGACCAGTTCAGCGTGTAGCCAGCCTGCTGCCCAAAGACAGCTGGGATAGGCTCCAGCACCCCCCGCGACCCTTGTGACGATAAAGCGGATCGAAATGTGGATGATGGATTGAACAATGACAAGAACAAAGTCCATTTTGGTTGACATTTTATTTCATGATGGTAGGAACACAAGACAAAGGTCATAAAGTTAGTCATGTTCAGGTCATACCACTTTTACTTGGTGCACTGCCCTTTGACGAGGTTGGTGATCAGACAGTAGTTTACATCCACTTTGAGATATAAATAAGAAACAGAAGAGAGGAACTCATCATTCCTCCAACATTTTTTCTTTTTTATTTTCCTATGACTATCTGTCATTATTATTACTATTATACGGGAATGGGGCTTATCAATTGGCTAAAATAAGGACGACGCTTAGAGTCAAGGTGACTGGTGGCTTTAAAGGCAATTCCAAGTTGGCATTAAATCATGTGGCTTTATTGTTTGGAGTCACATACAAATATCCATATATTCTTAAGTGTCGCCATCTGAATTGGTCAAATCCAAAGAACAGCATGGCTAAAAAAAAAAAAAAAAAAAAAAAAAAAAAGATATGAAGAGAGCGAATGCTGGAATTGAAATGCGTCTTGATACACCAGAAGAGAGTTTCCTGATTTCACCTGATATTATGCATGACAGTTATATAATAGCTTTCGTGACATCCCTCCCCCGTGTACATTTATCAAAGTGTGGTAGAAGAGACATGGCTCCAGTGTATATTCCGAAAAAAAAAAAAATTAAAAATAAACATAAACCTCCACAGATAACACATTTTGCTCAATTTACACTTAAAACGGGTGGGCTGTACATAAAAATGGATGCCAGATCTTTTCTGAGTGGAAACATTGTCAAGAATGTAAACGAACAAGAGCGTTTGCTACTCAACCACCAAACAGGTCTGTATGATTTTGTTCTAGAATATATATTGCCAAAGATCTCATATCAAAAGAAGATTTCAGTCATCACAGCTTATTGTAGTTCAGCAACTCCTCATTGCATCACTGACTGTTGACGAACCCATGCGCTACGACAGTATGTGAGTTAGTTAACAAGGAATCATCATTGATTTGTGGCTGTTATGGCTTCAACAAGGGTCACAGTCTCTGTCAACAGCCCCATCCGATTCTTCCAGGAATGTGGAAGAGAAAAAAACGTAAATCAAGTCTTTTGTTGTTTGCTGACTGTTAACCAGGCAGGATAACGTCCCAAGATAATCGTCTCTTTTTCCTTGCATTGCTCCTTTTATCATCATTTTTTTTCTCGTGCGCCATTCAAGGTTCCTGTGCAACTCCCAGGAAAAGCTTTGGAAAGATACAGGAAGTGAGCCAATACTTTTGTTATTGTCATGAAAAAAAAAAAAACAGATTTTTTTTTTTTTTTTGCGTGTTAAGGACAGAAAAATCAACACTGCATACATACATCCATGCATTAATAGTGGTCAATATGAGTGATCATTTGTTGACAAAAAAAAAAAAATGCATCGTTCTCTCTGAGGAGAACCAACCTTACACATTCACAGTCTCTGGTATTATTTATAAACTATTTATTTATATGATGTTATTTCATGTCGTGATGGTGTTAGAGTCAGATGGGCTTCTGATCCGGCAAAAGATCAATTTAATTTGAAATTCATACATTTTTGGTGCTGTGAGCTGAAGATGGGAGTGAATGGCTGAATGTATTTATTTATTGTACTTTGTCACTGTAGCAGCTTGACTGATCTCAAAGAGACTCATTTGGGAAATGCAATGAGCTGGTAGGTGGTGAGGGAATGTGGTACTATATGATATGGATGCACATGGAATATATATTATTGAATGTAAAAATAATGTTCGGGGGAAACGAAAGTGGCAGATATGGCACCATGACAAGGCTTTAAGTAAAAATCAACACCAGAGTTCAAGTAATGAGCAAAATCAATAAGTAACCGTTTCTTGTTAACTTGGCGACAGATTTAACAGCAAAACGATTCCACAGGAAAAAAAAATGTGTTATATTGATTAAAAAAAAGGCAATGGACGTGAATGGAGGTGCAGAAGAAAAAAAAATATGAAAAAAAAATCTTCCCATATAAAAACCGATGAAAAGTTTACAAAAATAGAAAATAATTACAGCAGGAGACATGGGTGCTATGGAGGGAGTGGAAAGGGTGGGGAGGATTTCTTGAGTATTGACTGATTTGTTTCCTCATTTCTCTCAGTGTTTATTTTTATTTTTATTTTCTTTCGTGCCTGGCTGCTTATTTGGCCGCCGGACAGTGTAATATTTGGGGGCTGTTCAAGGCGTCCTCCACCAGGTGGAGCTCCACGCCGTCCACCACCACGTCCTTGATGCAGCCCACAAAGCCCGTGCTGTAGGCCTTGGGCAGCCGACGGGCCACGGCCACTTCTTCCAGACCGCCTGAGGGCAACAGCAGACAAGATGACAGGTCAGCCGTTGGAAATAGCAAACAAAAGATGTGATTAGTCTCTCTGTCAATACAAAAATAATAGCGGTGGTAATGTAACTGAGCACAAATAGTTTCACAGTCGAGTAAATTTGGGGTGTTTCATTTACAGATGTCTGCTGTTTGATTTTTCAAAGCAGGCTTGTTACTTCATTAAATCTGCGGTTGACTACACAACATGAAGAAAAACATAATGAGAGAAAGGTAAAAAGTCGACCCCTGTTGATATCTTAATCTTCCAGGAATGTGACGATACCACAAAATCAGAGAAGGAAGATATTCCAAATCCTTTTTTTGGTTGTCGTTCATAAAAATGATTCCTGGTAATTGTCTTTTGCCAGGCCAAACACTAGCAGCTTCTAGCATTCAAAAATTGTCAGTCAGTTGTTATCATAATTTTATGTATTTTTTTTTTTTTATAGTATGTTTGGTTCTGCTGATGCGCAGGGGCAACTAGAGGGTGGGTCTAACGGGTCGGTGGCCCCGGGCATTCATCAGCATCCCATTTGTGTGTTTACGATCATGTAGAAGGCTGGCATTAGGGGCCATCCATTTGGGAACACTCCCATCTACCACAACCATACAATGAGGGTTAAGGTTTCAAAGTCGGGGTTTAAACTAAGGTCATGGGTTAAAATTAAGGTTTCAAAGTAGGGTTAAGGTTACAAAGTATGTTTTAAACTATCGTTATGGTTTCAAATTTGGGTTTTAAACTACAGTTCGGGGTTTCAAACTAGGGTGAGTGTTTCAATGAAGGGTTTTAAACTTGTTATTTGGTTTCAAAGTCGGGTTTTAGCTTCTGGTAAGGCTTTCAAAGGAGGGTTTAGTGGCCAAGTGACGCCTCCGCTGCCTTGTGTGAATCTAATTGAATTAGAATTTAAATGGGTTCAGAAATGTTGCTGTATTTAAAAGAGTGCAAACAATGGTGATCGTAGGAGTTGCCTTTCGGAGGTGGAGGAACTTCAGGCAGTTGAAAGGATTCAGAAGTGACGTGACATTAGCAATCTTTCCGCTCCACATTGAAGTTTATCGTTTCTTTTGGATTTCAAATTAATTGTGCACAGCGTTGAAGGCCCTTTTAAAGCTCCGGCCCTTTGTTTTGATGTACCGGTACTTTAACATACTTTTTAATCTTCGAGGCATCTCCTCTTGGCTGACGTATGCACTAACTACTGTGTTCATCATGAACTCATTTGGCTCCACGAGAGAGTGACATTCCACGTGGATGACATTTTCGAAAGAACTCTCGTATGATGCTATGCACCGCAAACTACAACCACGAACGTGTGCAGTGTCAATCAAGCGGGACCATTATTATTATTATCTTTGGAGGGGCAGAATTTAAGATTTTGATATCTAAATTGCAAGGTAGCCCTCTGAGGACAGTCATAATGTGTTTTAATCTCAGCGTGAACAGAATGAAAGAGTTCTTCTCTCATATGAAATGAGCACTTTTGTAATTCAACGCAATTGATTCAGTCCATTGTGCTTTCTATTTTCGCACCTTTTCAATTTAAATCGAATTCTAAATGATTTCTTCTATCCTTTGAGGAGACGCAGTGACCCAGTGGGCGTTTTGACGCCTCCTATTCTCCTCCAATGTTTGATGGCAAGTTACGTATTTGCGTCAGCACAGTCAAATTCGTCTTCTTTCTCGACGCACCAGCAAATTTTTAATGCGAATATTCATCCGGGCTTGTACATTCTCCTCATCGCTGATATCCCGCACTTATCGGCTGGACTCAAGAGTTCACTTTCCCATCAAAAGCTCTTTTACCCCTTCTGTCGCGCCCATTTTAATCGGATTGTGCACCTTAGAAATCGGGGATCGACAGGCCTAATTTCACGCGCGTTACCGTCGAATTAATGACGGGTGGTGAAAAGGGGATTTAAAAAGAAGAGCCCTTGACGGAAGGATTGGAGGATTATGTATTCTTGCTGCGGGGCTCAGTTCTCTCAACTGACTTCATGTCGTTACCTGAATGCAACGACACACCTCCATTGTCGCGACCAAGCCGCAAGATTTGGTTTCAGTCGGTCCACAAAATTATAATGCTTTTCTACTGTGGAAAAAAAACGCAAATAGTTGACTAAAACCATTCCACTTTTTGGTACGCTGTGTGCTGTTGTGCTTTCAATTGCACCAATTCTACACTGTTAAAAAAATAAACAAAAAGCTGAGTGAACTCAAAATTTCCTTGCAACAAACTGATAAAATTTAAAGTTAGCAAGTCAACTAAATATTTTACGTTTTACTCATGTGATAAATTGGCTTTCCCACATTTCCAACAGAGAAAAAAGAGTTTACAGAACTAACTCTCCTTTGAATTGTCCAACAACTTCCAGATGTAAGGAAAAACAACTCAGCTTTGTTGTGCTAACTAAAATGGTTGCCGTAATTGTTGAAGGGTCCCTTCAAAGCAGGGCTGTCACCTTTGTATAATGCTTGATTTGCGTTTAAGCCTTTCATGCACCCTGCAACCTGATAACATGATAAGCTGTGCATTGTAGTAAGCGCTGTCCCTGAAAGGGTTAAATGGACCACCCGGGAAAAAAAAATGTTGGGTCTTGGTCAGCTGGAGCAAAGCGCCCCCATGATGGAAGCCGTTTTGTCGACATCGTCAAGAGCGGATGATCTATTTCTCCATTTCTCTATCCAAGTGCGGCCACCTACCCAACCAAAGTGCTCCGTCTGTGTCCAGCTGAGTTGCCGCCAAAGGCGATGATCCCGTCACTGCCGCCTCATTGCCGACTTGTAGCGATCCATCTCGTAGCGCTCTGTGGAAAGACGGCGCTGTTGTTCAGAAGCATGCGCGTCATACTCAATAGCTGTAAAATGTTCTTTTGATTTAATCTGAAGCATCATGACTCCACCGCTCCACCGGCAGCACACTGAGCACCCCCCATAAACGCCTTTGCCAAGCAGCGTTCTAAATGGGCCCGCCTAGCAGCTAACAGATGCCGCAAGAGTCGCGCTCATACAAGGTGGCCCCCGTACTAAGCGGTTGCACACACTCAAGAATTGTGACGACGGGGATAATTTGAACCCACTAAAGTGTCATTCCGACAGAGGGGGCCTCATTAAAACGGCAAGCAACACAGATTGCAGCACTATAACTACACATGCTGTGATTTACTCCGCCGTCAACATCCAAATTATGTCGTGTGGCTCTTGGCGTGCCAAGGATGAGACGTGAGACCGATCCTTGGCTTGGCATGGATGTTGAACCATCAATTATTACTGCTTTCTTACACAATGGAAGCAAATGTAATTATCCGCCGCACTTCGGTTCACAGCCGTGCTGAAAGCTTATGTCCAGCAGGCCGCAGGTGATAAATGGGTCACGCTCCAATTTCAAGCAGCGTAATTTGTTTCTAATGACAGAATCCTTTAATGTGATCGATGCACGCTCGATGCCACGCTTCCTTTTTTTTTTTGTTAAAGCCTCGGACTAAATGAGCTGCGTTTTTTTGGACAACATCCACAAACGAACATTTTAAATAATCGTCGAAGTAAGTTTAAACGCATTGAATCGAAACGTTGCGAATTAACGACGAGCGCGGCAGCTTGTTACGCTAATTTTTCTCTTTAATTTTGATGTTGCCACCCTTTTTTTTAATGTTTATTGAACATGGCGTAAACCTGTTGTGGATTGTTTTTAGCGCTTTTGGCCCTGACGTTCGTTGGAGGAGAGTATGGGCACTTGTTTTACGCCATGACGGGCGGCATGTTTGCGACCGCGCTGTTTTTGTTGATCGGGGGCTCTGTCGGATTGTCTGGGAAGGTACGACTGCGAGGAGTCACAAGAATGTATTCCCGGGGAGAAATCAAGAGGGATACGAGTCAACGTCCCAAAAAGTAAAGTGAAGCGAAAGAGTTGACTAAATGGGACAGGAGAACCTAAACAATCTTTCGGTGTGGTTTCGAACTGCTTGCTTCTGGAAAACTACAGTTGCTGGTTTACTTTCAACCAGCTCGTTGCAAACATGTTTAACTGTGCTGTGATCATGACATGCGACGGTCAATGAATACTTTAGTCTTGCTCCTCTCTCAGCTTAATGAATACTTCGGTGTTGCTCCTCTCTCATCGACTAACAGCTTCAAATCACATGCGCAACAAGAGGGAATACAACGCGGCACCTCCTGTACACAAAGTGGCAAATGCAAACGGGGCCGCTGTGTATTTTGTTCGGAGATTATTCCTAACGGCATATAATTTGATGTTTTGTCGACGCGCAGCTTTTGTTACAGCCGCAGCTGTCGTGAAAGCGATGTCAATCAAAGTTTCATTTGAATTTTAAAACCTCGTCAACATACATACAAAGCGCATCCACAGGAAGCGGCGATGTCAAGCAACATCCAATTCGGAGCTAACCTGATGAATTTAAATGCAATCTATACGTAACATTGACAATCTAAACATTACTATTTTCACGACTGAACCCCCTGAAGGCACACCGTTTTAATCTCGTTGAATTACTGTAGGGAGTATATTGTGCTTTGCTGATGGGATACATGATCTACCCATACTGTTTCATTACATTTGAATCACAACAAGATTGTAATTTATTGTTGCGCCGTGTTACATTTGATCGTGCTGAGAAAATCTGAACGCCGTGGCTGAGGTGATGTCTGTGCTCTCTGCATGGATGCTCTGTCCTACTCATATAGATTCTTCTTCCTCTTCTTCTAACAAGATGCATGACAGAAAAAGCTGTTTTAAATACGTACAAACTATGTGCAGATGTGGAACACTTCATACATTTCATTGTTGTTCATACATTTGGTGTGACTATGAGCACGAATGGTTGTTTGTCTATGTGTGTTCTGCGATTGGCTGGACATCACTTCAGGGTGTCCCCAGCCTACTGCCCGAAGACAGCTGGGACAGGCTCCGGCACATCCGAGACCCTCGTGAGGATAAGCGGCACAGATAATGGATGAACGGGTGAATAATAAATTTCTTAATGCATGTACAAAAGATCCACGACACAAACCCGTCAGAAAAGCGTTTGAAGCAAACGACAAAATAACCACAAACTGTATTTTTTTCTATCTGTGCAAAGGGCTCTCTTGCATGAAAATTACCATTGAAGGACGACACAAAACTGCTGCTTAAGAAACCAACACTAAGTGCAAGAACTCATTTTTGTACATTTTTCACAAAAATCAACTCTGTTAAAATTGGAATTTTATTGAAATCCTGCTTATCATTCCAAATCCACAAAAAATAAAAAATAAAATAAAAAATAAGCCGACTCATGTTTTAGTGCAGTATAAGACCCACATTGTAAGTGCAACTAAAACATGCCTGTCATCTAGTAATGATTGGGTTAAACTACATTGTCTGAAGTCGACACCTGAATATTTGCAGTTTAGCACCAGCCAATTTGCATATTCCCAGATTTTTTTTCCTTTTTTCATATTTGCGATACTGTATTTCCCAGGTTTCACTGGATTTTTTTTTTTTTTTAAATTCCCATTCACGCCGTTTTTCATGGAAAACGTGAGATGATTTTTCCATTTTTATCCCATCTGTAATATACATAATATGCTAGTGCTACGGGAAAATGAACAATATTCTTCTGGAAAACTGGATTACCCAAAGGGGAACGCACACAACCCACTCAGAGGGTATAAAAAGCTTCCAAGTTTGCCCCGCTTCAACTAATTTGTGGTAATCTGATTAATTGCAAATGTAATTTAGATCTTAATTCCCCAAAGTGTGGCATCAGCTGTCATGCTAGGAGCGTGATCGTCAAGATACATTTGTGTGTGTTGGGATTCGGCTTCGTGCGGTTTTTATGACATTATTATTTAATTTTCCCATGTGGAGCCTAAGTGCTGCTGCATGTTCTTCCTTCCCCCACATTCATTAATGCATCCACGGAATTTCATCTGCGAGGCGCATCGCACTCAAGCATGACCAGGCGTGGAAATAACCTTAATCTGAGACTAATCTGTCAACTCAGAGCATCAGAGGATTGATGCGAGGGATGGCAGCGACAGGAATAGAATACGGATGAAGTGTAATCCCATCAAAGTGAAAAAAAAAAAAAAAAAAAGCCTTCCCTCGCTGACACGGCACCACTCACCTGCTCGCCTTGATGCGTATCCAGCGGTTGGTGTCGACGCGCACCGAGGAGCGCAGCACCACCGGCTTGGAGCCCAGGTCATACATCATCTGAACGCGGCCGTCCACGATGGCCAAGGCGATGTAGTCGGAACGCTCCACGCCCTTCCCGCTCCACAGCACGAGGCCCTGAGTCGCCTCCGTGCGGATGCGGAGCTCGAATTTGTTCACCAGCAGAGCCTTTTCACTGGGGGCAGAACGGCGGAGAGGTGAGGTGACATGTGGATGTCCTTCAGTCAACTGAAAAGAGTTCAAATAGTTGACCGAGGGGAGTCTGTGAAACAAGGGAGCTCTATATTAAACTGTCTTATCATCATGAAGATGACACATGGTGCAGGATATTATTGATTACGAGGATGGACAATTGGTTGAAAGTTGCAAAAGTAAATTGAGATGGTACAATTGGGAATTGCACACACAGTGTGTCCTTTTTGAAACATTCCTTCCGAAAATAGGCGGAGCCTCAGCAATGCGTATTAAGAGGAGGAATTTGGGGGGGATTGACACCAGAAGGTTAAGTGGACTTGCATTGCATTCAAATTGAGTTAGACTGCAATGTCAAGCAATGCATCGCCACGTATCACAATCGAAGGAGAATATTTATTTCACTTTTAACACTCATGTAACAATTACCGTGTTAAAATGTTACTTAATACGTTACCTGCACAGTTAATATAAGTTGGCAGAGACAGTTTATTCTTAGATGCATGATTTCTATTGGGGGGCGGGGGGGGGGGTTTCGATATTAAGTCAAGGTTGCCCAATGTCCTGGAATTGATTGATCCTGACATTTTAAGTTCTAATTTATTAACATCAAAAAGTGTTGCTCGGGGATCGTGAAAAGAATCAAAATGAACGGGGATCCTCTTCAGTAGAGCACAGTGGTTCTTAACCTTGTTCGAGGTACCCAACCCAACCAGTTCACATGCACATTCACCGAACCCTTCAATTGTGAAAAATAAAAATCGGATTTTTTTACAAACTCAAGACATTAAAAAACTCATTTCTTAAAAACGGAAAAAAAGTAAATTAAATTTCAAGACATTAGTTTTTTTTTTTTTTTTTTTAAATTGTATGGCAGAGGCTTCGTCGAACCCCTCAGACCGATTCGCCAAACCCCTAGGGTTCGATTGAACCGAGGTTAAGAACCACTGGTATAACACAATAATAAAATATAAATATGCAGTAAGTTGACAATGGCAGAGGACTTGGAAAAGTATGTCAACACACTATTGCTAAATTGTATCCAGTATACAGTGAGGCTCTGTGTTCTCATACTGAACTCGTTTACCCGCTTTGCTTCATTTGAGGGCCAGAGTTCACTGACCTTGTCCCCGAGAGCTTTGCGTCCATCTCTTTGCTCCAATTTCACACCACTTTAATCCGAGCATTTCTTGGTGCACCTTGAATTTTTGTCACATTCAAGAGACAAGAGCTTTCCGCCAAAAAATTAGGACCATGCAATCATCCAAAATGACGCCTTTGGAAGATGAAGATTCAAGATTCAGGGGCAACTAAGCATGACTAATTCATTCTACAAACTCCATCACAAGGCTTTCATCCAGGTTGTGTATTATTGACGTGAGGGCAATCGGAATGCAGACAGTGTTTCAGTATAGAGGGGGGCGCTGTATGTCGACCGAGCGGGTGTTGTTCACAACCTCTCTTCTTGTGTCTGCTGATGTGTCTTCAGGTGGCATGTTTGATCTTCTGCCTGCTCACACCCTGGGAGGGTGAAGATAAGATGCTATCCCAAAGAGGCATTGCACGGAACGGCCAAACGTGCACTCACAATCGCCATACGGGTATGTTTAAAAAAAAAAAAAAAAAAGGCCAGCCAGTTCTTTATGTTTTCCCGGTGGAGTGTCAACGGGAATGCACCCTCCCCCCCACCCCATGGAAAAATCCGACCTACCATATGCTGGCATGACTGTTCGTAAGGTACAATTTTGTGTGCGTGCCATCAATCAGCATCTGTGCAATTGTTCGCACATCTGGCACAAAGCTCTAATCCACCTTCCTCAAAGGGTATTTTAACACAAAGACAAGGTGAGGACAACAAACAACCAGTGGCACATAGATGGAAAAAAAAACAACAATAGCAAAGAGCTGGGTACAAAAGATTAGACGAGACAGACAACATGGCACGGGAGTCAGCGTGGAAAAAAAAAGAGGCTCACGGAAGTGATTTTTTTTTTTTCTTATGTACAAGAATGAAAGAGGTACACTATGAAGAGCAACGAGACAAGAGTTGGCAGAACAGCAAAAATGTGGTTCACCTCAGCAGAACAAAATGACTTTAAAAAAAGTGTTTCATTTTATATTTCTTATCTTCTGTTGACAAACGCAAAGTTTTTATTTCCTTTTTGTTCTTTAATTCCTATTTCTCCATTGAAAGAAAAAGTCCTGGATGTAAAAGTCATTCATTATCTGAATCTGCTGAGGTTACCAGAAACACCAACAAAAAAGGAAAGTATCGTATTTTTTTTTCTCCCCATACAGGGGGAAAAAAATACAACCCAAAACAAATAAAGCTCAACGAATCCTCTTCTGGCAAACCCTCAAAGAGCTCACAGGGACCAATAAATCTCCATCCGAGCAGCTTGTCAGTGATAAGTTCAAGGTTATTAAGCGAGCTGAATATATCATGAATAAAACAACGGCGCGCACGCGGGGTTTGGAAATCTCATATACGCCGCTGACTTCCGCGACCGGTACTGTGTCGTTGCCTCTGTTTTTATAAATGGTTGGATTTTATCTACTTTGAACACGTGTTCAAATTCTGTTAACAGTGTGTTCCGCAACGGCCCGCTCCTGCCAGTGTAACTCTAGGTGGCAGCAGAGTGTAAAATACAAAAGCGAAAGGCCCCAACGGGAGCGCCTCGGAGGCTGCGGATCCAGTTCTGTGCTGCCATCAGAGCCTTGAATTTGGATGAAATCAAAAAATGTCAAGAGGTTCAGTGTGACTCGTTCTTGTAACTCTGTTGCGATAATTAAAACGACGCCGCATCCGCGGAAGGAGCTTTAGCCTGTTGGGCGGAAGGTGAGGGTTTGTCTCAGAAGAAGAAGAAGAAGTAGGGGGATGAGGAATAAGAGCCCGCATGTCTTAAAGGTCTGAGAGACTCACCTCTGGTCAGACGGGTTCTCCACAGACTCGGGACTTTGGGAAAAGGGGGGGGGGGGAGAAAGTCAAGGGCATGCAACGTAAGCGGAGAGGCCAAAAAAGGACGGAGGGAAGGAGGGGTTGGTGTGACCCAAAGCTGAAACAAGCTAATGGTCCTTCACTCCAATATCCAGCATGGTGGCTGTCACTATCACCTGTCGTGATCAGAAGTGTGCGACGAGGGATAGGCGTGTTCAAATGATGGATCGATTGTTGAGCAAACACATTTTGTTTGACCACATTTGATTTCTATTATTTGCAACAGAAGCGTGATGTTGTGTCATCGCAGGTCTGAAGTTGCCCTTGTAAATAAATGCCGTCAAAGGAAAAGTGCACTGGAATGCCGCTCGAAGACATATTTCCTGTTCCTTAACTCAGGACGGCTGAAACACTGCAATTTGAATGTGAGGTCACACAAAAAAAGACCCCCGCAGTTAATATCAATCCAATCCAGCTATTTTCTTTGTTGCTTATCCTGTTCCAAGGAAATCAGTATTTCGCGATGTCTTCTCTGCATGAACCGTTTCAGTGAATCTTTATCGGAAACAATTATCCGAGACTGCCCCAAAAAAAAAAAAAAAAGATACATACAGTTGATTGTTATTACTGCTGGCGGTCAAATTGTCGATTCCCAACAAAACAAATTCTTGCTTATTACCTTCGTCAGTCATGTGACGCTAATGCTAGAAAAAGACACCGGATAAAAGCAACGGTTGGTGTAAATACGATGTGCATTAAAAGACCAGATTGCTGGAAAGGAAATGGAGTGAAGTGGATTGCCAAATAGAGCAGGCGGTCACCGGATTCAATTGGACTCCAATTCGAGTGTATTCATATCGTGATACACTCTTTATTCGCGAGAACCAATGTGATGCAATTACTTTATTTCATTACAGTTGATTTGCGCGATCGAATACAAAACACCGTTTGTTCACGGTCTTTAAGGTCTCTTTGTTTGGCTTTGAATGGGTCTTTTTAACAATTAAGAGTGTCTAAGTGGTGAAATATAATTACCTCTTGGAAATGGAGTTTATTGTAGGAAAACAAGCTGTTATGTACCACAACCATTGCTAACAATATTTGTTTTCTCGATTCGACAATCGAGACATTCACTTGAATGTGCATCCCTTTGTGCCTCCGTCACACTACAACCATAAAAAGAGGCACTCCAGGGCACCACTGTTGTATCAAGGTTGCTAATGTGCCCCCCCTCCCCAAAAAAAAACAAGCATCTTTTAAAGGGCAACATCAAGATAACGTGTATTCATTTTCAGCGTCTGCACCTCGCACCGAGACCTTATTCAGCTACTTTCCCGAACAACCGCTTGAGCTAAATGAGGCAAGTATGCCACTGGGTAGCATCAATTAACTAGAGCAGTGAACGAGACACACTGGTCAAAAAATGGGGTCAAGTGCCACAGCGGCGGTGGGAAATCATCGCCATATATGATTTGTCATTGAAAGAATGGGCCTTGAGCCAAATCCACCCAAGCTTTTACGGCCCGGGCAAAGCGAGCAAGAGCCATCCAAGGATGCTCCGCGTGGTAGTGCCATTAACCCGAGGTGAACGTTTTTGACTTTGCGCCCTTGCCGAGCACTCGATGGCCTTTGTGAGAAATGTATTCATTTCTGGTTCAAAATCAAATCAAGCCGAATTGATCCGTGCACCTGCAGAGCGCTGTGCCCGAGCTGCGCTTACTTAGACTCAAATTCATTGTGGCGCTTTAACTAAATGTGACATCCATTACACTTTTGACAGTCTGGCTCCGAGGAGCCGTTATTCTCCCCCCGCCCCCCCCACCTCTGTTAAGTGAGATTGATGCCTTTGGATACACACTGGAAGGGCTCTCAACTGGGGGTCCATGGGAGGGGGGCATGTTTATGATTAACATGATGCTGGCTCTATCTATGGTGGCCTGTAATGTAATTAATTAATTCCTTATAACAGATATTTGGAAAATAAACACAGAGGACAAAGATTGGAAATCTGATCCGAATCCAGTAAGCTTTTCCAGGCTACTTACCAAGCTAATGATCAGGAATAATAAACTGTCCAAGCGCCAGAAACTAGGTCAGTATATCTTCCTCTTGCTGTTTTTCAAGGGAGGGAGGCGGTCGGGGAGGTCTCCTTCATGTTCCACATTCCACTTAATACCATTTAATGCATAAATGCATGGCGGTTCATTTTGTATACTCACCGTGCATAAAATATCGCACATTTTCAATACAGCAATTCAATTTGGCAATGCTTATCATGCGCACATTCATGCTTGTCGTTGCACTGGGGGAGGGCCGAGGGGAACTGAAAGGGTCAAATGACATTGCAAATGGTGGTGACAATAACAAAATCTGTCAAACTGAAACAAAATGGAGTTGAATTGAAAGAATAAGGGGGACATGTACAGTCGGGATGGCTATTGTAGGCATGTAGATGAGAATATGACTGGAAACGGGATGTTTTTAGTGTTTTTCAGTTATGTTAATTATCCCAAAAAATGGACCATTTGTTGCTGTTAGTTGGGCTCGATCTGAAGCTGGGCAATTTCTCAATAGACGTATCCTCTACTTACTCTGGGATCTCATTGGTCAGTTGGCTTTGGTGGAAAAGGAAAGACAGTGAGGGACATTTTGTGTGAGAAGTGACACACAAAGACAAAAAGACGTCAAGGCTAACACTGGACAAAGCAAGCAACACACAAAAAACAGACAGTGGTCCGGGAGCACCTTATGCAACATTGCTTGTTATTTGGGGCTTCGTGTTGACAAATATATGGAGCCGTTTATTTTCTCTCTGTTCAGAGACTGTTTCTAATCATCCCCGTGGCAAACTTCATGCTGGAGAAGTACAATTGTCAAACCAGCATCCTAGAGGGAGACAACCTTTTGTTTTCTTCTTGTGTCGTGTCTCCTCCGCGACGCTCTTCGACATTGATGCCATCAGCTTGATGTCTTTTGTAGAATGTCAGATATTGCAAGTCTTATGCAAAAAGACGACATGGTTTACTCAGGGCAACACTTTGATTGTTGAACGTCTCGGTACTTACGGGAAATTGTGTTAAAAGAAGGCCTATTAGCTTGCTGCTAGTCCCCCTGAAGCGTGTGAGCTAATGATATCATCAAGCTTGTCATCGCGGCTTAGTGAGGGCGCGACGAGACAGATCGTATGAGGGTTTATTTGGTTAATTCGGCAATTAGGATGGAATTGTAGTATTAGGCTAAATAGATGGGGACATGATCTCGTCCTCTTCCTTACCTCCTGGTGACGGCGTTGTGGTATTCGATGAACGTCCGCCCGTCAAAGGCAATGGCCTCAGTCTCAGTCCCGGCAGACTTCTCATAAATGGCTGTGAAGGAAGGGGCAGGATGGGACACCGGGGGATTGTTGAGTGGATGAGCTCACACCAATCAATAAGAGGGAAGGTTCAGTCATCAGAGCCGACACGGGAGTGCTGGTGCATATTTAATTAACGTCAAAAGGACAGACGGCCACGTGCGCAAGGTTAATGGCAGAGGCGGGGAATGTTTTCGGAAGATACATCGAGCCAGGGGTTCATTTAAATCTGCCAAGCAGACACGATAAAAGGTACAGCGAGTCACATGTTGCAGAAGTGCCAGATGATTCACTTAATAATTTCCCTGAGTGCTACTTTAGTATAAGATCAAAGAACAATAATACTGGCTGGTAAGGATTAACTACATGTAATATTGCTTTATTATGACCCGCTTTTGCAAAATTCTACACACTGAAATGGATTAGAGCGCCAAACATTTCAATGGACTTTTGCTCTTCATTAAACCCGATGATCTGAGCTCAATTCCACAAGTCATTCAGCTTGCGCTCGTGAGAATTTAAAAGTGTACAAAATGTTAAGCCCTAGATTTCAACAATTCATTTTTTGCACATTAAGTCAATGTTTTTTTTTTTTTTTACTTTGACAAGCATCATAAAAAAAGAAAAAAATATGGCAGACATGCTTGCACCAAAACAGTACAATAATAAAAATAATACAGTGGTACCTCTACTTACGAACATCTCTTCAGACGGAATTTTCAAGTTATGAAACGCCTCAACAGGAAAATATTGCCTCTTGTTGCGAAAGAAATTTCAAGATACGAAAGGTAAAAACACAGGATGAGCTGCTACTCGCAGCTCCGTTTTTCCTGAACGCAACATACTTATAGCTGCTCTGCCATTGGCTATTACCTAGCATCTTCCTGGCATCCCATTGGCTAAGAGGGACCTCTGCCGAATGTGTCTATGTGTGTAGATAGACAAATAGATAGATATGTGTCGATGTCATTCACCCCTCGGGCCATGAGGCGTTCCGATAGTGTTACGTGAATGTGAATCACCCAGAAAAAGTGTTCACCAGTCGGGCGATCGCTCCCAATGCTGATGTTTGCCTGGGACATTTTCGAAGGATTGTTAACATCCTTGGATCAGTTCTTTACAAAACGCCAGGCAAAAACCACTTCTGAGAGAGAACATGAACAAAAAAGGGCAAAAAACGATGAGGACACAGTTAAAAGTTAAAGGACCATAATTTTTATTCTTTACTCTATTCATTGTGTTTTAAATTATGCACAACTCATTTATTGTGCAATAAGCTAATTGCAATATGCATTTGTTCCATATGTTGATGCATTTTTATGCTTTAGAAAACATTTATGTCTGAATTTTGGGTGGGCTTGGAACGGATTAGGGCGTTTACATGGAAAACGCGTTTCTACTTACAAAAGGTTCTAGTTAAGAAATTTCTTCCAAAACTCTACTTAATTTCGTAAGTAGAGGTACCACTGTA
Organism: Hippocampus comes; assembly: GCF_001891065.2. NCBI lineage: Eukaryota > Metazoa > Chordata > Actinopteri > Syngnathiformes > Syngnathidae > Hippocampus > Hippocampus comes. Next base: position 3,680,820 of record NW_017805010.1, read on the forward strand.
AATCTACTCAAGTTACTTACTGTTCTGACAGTGTCCGCCAGAGTAGCCACTGAGGCACACGCACTCATAAGTGTCCAGCTGGGGGTTGCAGCGCCCCCCGTTGTGGCAGGGTTCTCGGGAACATGCGTGCTCCTGGAACATGGCCAGATTTTGAGAGCGCAGGGCGTTCTCTTCTCTGAGGATTGGCGTGCCCATCAAAATGATCTAGTGCAAAAACTCATGCCAGTTAGTCAAATCAGTCAATGCCAAGTCAAGACAAGATTTATCAGCCCTACATAACATCTGTATCCTGTCCGAGACGGTTTTAGACGATGAGGCACACTTCACAACGGTAGGCAAAGCCATGGAGCAAAAACAATCAATCATCTACACTTTGCTCTGGAGGAAAAGATATCATGGGCGAGTAAAACCACATACATCACCGAAGGAGAAAGACTAACATCCACAGTAATAGTGGCATCGGATATTACAACTGGTGCTCATGCATCACAAAGTGTATGTTAAACTCTACATCAAACTGAGAACTCAACACTTTTTCGACATAATTAACTTTTCTCCAGTGGCCACGAAAGACAAATGCCATACTTAGCTTGTGATTTTCTCCAAAGTGTCAGGGGGAAACTGGAGAAGAGAACTAATCACAAGTTTATGCAAACAGCAACATCCTGCTTTTGTTCTGCTGGGCTATTTATGTCATTTTACTGGAAAGCGAGAGATGGGGACGATTAAAAAAAAAATACCAGGAAGATGTTCGGGAAAGATCTAAGGCAAAACAAAAAGGGACTTCATAATACGCATTCTATTCTTAAATGCATGGCATGCTAATCCAAATGAGCAGTGCCACTTTGATCTTAGAATGTGAAAAAAATATATTAATATGACCGTGGATAAAGTGACAACTTGACAACTAATATACAACTGCTTGATATTTGTATGGGCCAAAAGAACAAGTCATTAAATAGTACAGCAGAACGTCTCCTGATCACCGGAGCCCAGAGTTCAAAGTAAACATGGTGAAGCAGCATTTAGCTGTTATGCTGCAAAAAAAATATAAATAAAAGAAGAAGCCAACAGAAGTGGAGTTAGCCCCAGTGATCTTTTTAAATTATTTTCGTGTTCTCTGTTTTGCTTCTAATGTCGTTAGCGGTAGTCTTTGTAAATGCTTGTAGGTGTTGGGTCTTTGCCGGTGTGTAGCACATTGAGCTGCCTTGTGTATAAAATGTGCAATCTAAATTAAGTTGCGTTGCCTTTACATTCGAACGGTGATGATCAACCCGTTTGTTTAGATTAAGCTTTGGGGAATAATGGAAATTACATTTATGTGTTACAGGGTCAAATATAATAATAATAATAAAGCCTTCATTGAGCGCACTGGCAAATTGTAAGTAATATTTTGACAATTTAGGTCAGCATAAATGTGAACAATGTAGAACCACTGTTTGACACTTAAAAACAACCAATGGTATACTCTTTGATAACCTGACAGATGCAGAGCACCCGATAGTTAAGTTATACCACAATATTTGCGCTTTATACTCCGATGCACCTTATATGTGTATCAATACTCCGATTTCTTGGACGGAGTATTTGAAATGTTCTGTCAAGCGCTTTGTTCCAGCTGCAGCCGTTGTGAGGGCTCGATATAAATAAAACTGCACTGTATTGTATTCCCTTTAGCGTAGTTCCATCTAGTGGATGCATAACGTAACCGCAGCCAGGGCTCTATATCAATAAATCTGTATTGTATTGTATTCCCTTTAGCATAGCTCCATCTAGTGGATGGATAATGCAACCGCAGCCACTATTGTAGCTTGTATTCTATGCGCCTTATAATGTGGTGTGCCCCACTTAAGAGAACAGTTTCAAACTAGGCCATTCATTGAAGGTGCGCCGTATACTCCGAAGCGCCTTATACTAACCCGACCCCTGCACTACACCCCTCGCGATCGACTTGGGACCAGTCCGCGAGCTACCGCTCAATCGCATTCGATGTAATGGGCACCCCTACTGTACAGTATATGCATTGCGCTAGCTCAGTCTTAAGGTAAAGAATGTGTGGAAGAAGACTTTGCCTTGCACTTTCAATTCCTATTTTCATTGTTGACCTTTCGTCAATCTGCGATCTTGGAGCTATACTTTTATTTGTTGTCATCACTTTCACAAAAAACAACAAAAAAAAAAGAAACAAAAATGGCATGAATCCTTTTGCTGCTTTTGTGAGATGTCAAAGTGTTACGTGACACTTTTCAAGACAGCAGTTCAAACTTTCGGTTTTTATTTGACTTCAGAGGCTTCAGTGCAAAAAAGGCCACAGGCTGCGTCGATGTCACAACAGTCCTTCAGGAAATAAAGACTGCCAAACATTTACCTTTTGGATCGTTCCCTTGAAGCCTTCTGTGAGTGCGGCGCTTCGTGCAAGTCGGCTATAGTCAGGAGCCCCACCAACAAAGAGAGATTCTTTCAGGTTGAGGTCCACATGGAGATTCTGATGAAAGATGAGAACAAATTGGTTTCAACGGGCAAAACAAACACAAAACCCTCCTCGCTTCAGAAAGTAATCTGTTTTTGTAGTCCTTTTGTATTCAGGACATGATGGTTTATGCAGTTGTATGCTTTGAGTCCTGTGAGCCTGAAATAAATTGCATCCTTTTAGTTGATATATATAAAAGGGGAGATTAATGTAGTGCATTTGCACATATGCCATCGTAATAAATAGATTCTTCCATTAAAATGATCCGTATTCGTTTTGGAGCCCGCGGAGGCCATAACCGCACCTTCTTACCCTCAACGCACATCAGCGCAGTTGATGTATTACAACATAATTAATTTCTATGTCTGCTGAGAGGGTGGTCAATTATCTTCTAGATGTGAGGCATTAAAAGCAAGTCCAAAAGAGAATCATCCTGAGATATAAAGACAAGAGAATTTTTTTTACAGATATGTTTTTAAAGCTTGGCACAGATCTAAGGAAAGAAAAAAAAATCAAGTTTATTCTAAGTGGGCCACTAATTGTCAGCAGAGAAAGATGGAGTTAATTGCTGGGAAAACGACAGAAGAGGCCAAATAAACAGGCTTTGTGAAGGCGAGCTGGCTTTTATTGAGGCGAGGATTTGGAGTGCAGGAGGCAGAGACGCTTGGCTAAAGCTGAGATTGTGTTGTTGCATCCAACAGAGACATATCGAGGGCTTAAGCCAAGGTGGGCTGGACCCAGATGTGAGTGTATTCGCTCTGCTTCGCCAATGTTCTCATCCACTGCGGGACAGCGACGATGCAAAGCCCCAAATTGTGTTACACAGTGACGATTCAACACGCACACACAAAAAGTACTCTAGGGATAGTATAGGACATGAATATTAAATCATTGATCAATCTTTTATCGTACAATGTTGAAATTCTTAAACTGTGACTTGATAAATGTGTTTTTTAAAATATTTTACAAGTTATAAGCAAAACAAAACATTGAACAAAAACCCATCCACCCATTTTCCAATCCGCTTATCTTCATGAGGGTCGCAGGTGTGCTGGAGCCTTTCCCGGTTTTCTTCGGAGCAGTACGTGGGCCAATCGCAGGGCACAAATAAACAACCATTCACTCTTGCAGTCACACCTAGAAACAATTTCGAGTGTTCCATTAACTTGACGTTCATATTTTTGGAAAGTAGGAGGGAACCGAAATACCTGGAGAAACCCACGCAGGCACAGGAAGAACATTCAAACTCCACACAGGAAGGGCCGGAATTGAACCCTGCACCTCTGGACTGTGAGGCGGACGTGCCGCCCATTCACCAAACAATATTTGTATATTACATTAAAACTTCCTGAGTGACTTACTCCCGAAACATTCAATAGCGAAGGAAATAAAAATATAGGGGCAGGGCCTGCTGAAACAAATTTGCGATTACTTTACTTATTTTTTAGAGAGTACTTCATCATTTTATTTAAACAAAAATGATAATCAGAGAAAATTATAAAAATACTCAACAGTACAACAAAAGCAGAGCACCATAAAATGACAGTGAACTACTAAGAATTGACCCCTCAAGAGTGTCAAATATACCTTAAAATGTAAACATTACTATTTTGAAATGATGATCCTCCATACGGTGTTAACATCATCATTACTTACACATTTGCATGATCAAAAGATGACATGACTGATTGGTGCTTTGGTACGATGGCTGCACGGCTAGTTAGTAGCGGCTATACCGCTAATGTGATGTGGGTAGGCTGTGTGAACTCTGCTAGTGTTTTTTTTTTCATGCTTTACATGTCATCATTTGGGTTTTACTTGTTCAAATGATTCAACTGTATTGCCGTGCTGTCTGTTTTTGAACAACGGCTTCATCCCACCACACAAGGAGTGATGAGGAACAAAATGGCTTCATCTTCGGAAGATAACGCTTAGCTATGGTTGCCCGCCTGCTGTGTGTTTAGCGGCACGTTCAGTCAGTGTTTACTTCTTACGATTACTTTATGATTACTTCTTCAACTTGTGAACTAAAGTAAAGCAGGAAAAGGTCCACTCAGATTGGCTGCTGTCAAGCACATTTCCACCGTGTGTTAATATACACTGGTAACTGTAAACCCTTGGCAAATGCTAAAAAAAAAACCAACATTCTTCTAAATAATAATAACAATAATACAGCTAAAATAATTTTATATGCTAAAGTTATTACATTTATAGAGGAGTAAACAAACTTTTTTGTGTTGATCAGAGGAAAAAAAAAAATTGTCAGTCCAAAGACTATGAATTGACTTATGACTGGCTTAAACATAATATAATTTATTAACTTGCTTGACATTTTGCAATATTTGAGTTATTTCCACCTCTGCAATATAACTTCAATAAATATATCAATCCATCCATTTTCTGATCCACTTTATCCTCACAAGGGTCGTGGGGCTCACCGACTCACAAACAAAATGGCAATGAAATCACTGTCTCCTTGAGGACAGCACGATTCACATGATTATTTCAATGTACGAAATCCAACAGCAAGCACTCTAATTGGATATACTGTCCACCTCTTTCTGATCTGTTGGGCTGCTAACTGAGCTATGAGACAGTAGGACATATTCTGAAGTATGTTCTGCTTTTTTTTTTTTTTTTTTTTTTTTTAAACAGAGCACCACCGCCACAGCTGCCACTGCAGAAAAAAAAAAAAAAACTTGTGTTTTTGCGACACTCAAGTTAGATATCATACAAGGAAAAAGTGTCATTTAGTTGGCTCTTGTGAGAGAGGACACACCAGGTTTGATGGAGTGTTTGTAGCCCGCTGAAGTTCACTGCGCATTTGGGCTACTGTGGGGCCGAGCGAGTGGGTGAAGGGGGACTTGTCATAGGACGGAGGACTGTTTCTGTTTACAAAACAAGCGAGAGTAGACGACAAAGGAACAACGCGGGTTTAACTCCTAAGTACCTCCACTGTCTTCATGGGTACATTTTTCACAGCTGCGAGGCCCGACGCGATATCTCCACCTACGCAGGACTAATGAAAACGTTTGTTGCCACTTAAAAACAATGGCCGGCACAATGATGGCTGCCTCTGCTTCTTTCTTTCTTCCTTCCAACCTTCACACCCCATCCGCCCCCGCAGCAGATGGAATGAGGTGAAAGCCAAAGTGTGTTTTTATAGAGCTCCTTGCCTCAGTGCGGTTTGTGTTGTGCGCACGGGCTAATGAAACGACAAGTTTTTCGACAAAGCTGACCACTGCTCTGGAGAATTATAATTTTTTTTTTTCCCCATGGCACAAAGAGAGGTGGGAGTGAGAGGACATAGTGAATGGCTGAAAATGAAACATGGGCTAAGGTGTGACTTGTCTCATTACCTTGCGTGATTTCTTATATCCAGACAGCACATCATCGAGAAAGAAATAGGGAGGAATATAGTTATTAGAAGACCGGTAAGGGTGCATAGTGAGACATGCCGAAACCTGCAGCAACATGCACACGTGAAGCGGCTTCATGCACTGAGACAGGCCAAATACATGCCCAAAGTTTGGCTTTAAAATTTAAAAATTGTATGCCGGGCGTCACCAACATAGAGCCAGAGGCACCAGGTAGCCCCCAAAGACCACATGATGAGCCAGTGGGTTTGTTTAATAATAGCTCATGGTGAGACATTGGCATTTCCTATGAATGTTGCAGAAGCGATTGTTTTTTTTTTTTTTTAATTATATGTTTACAATTTTTTTTATACGACTTGGTACTAATCAGCGGTTGGTGACATCTGTTCTCTGCATTTTGGTCTTCAGTCCACACACGGCTATTTTAGTTATGGATGAGCTAAATGAGCTAGCTAGCTTGCTAGAGGGCTAGATAGCTAGCTAGATAGATAAATAAATACATAAATAAATAAATACATAAATAAAAGTTCACTTCATGATGTCATTTATGTGAGAAGATCGTACTTGGTTTTGTTTTGATTTAGCCTTTGTCACGCCACGATCAGTTGATAAGTATACTGGACTTCTTTAAGTTGCTATAAGCAGTCGCGAAGATGCCGTGCCTTGATTCTTGCCGGGTACGTCGTCAACTTAAAAATGATTTTGAACAATAACGAATCACCTAACACCGGGGGAAAATAACAGGTGGTGCGTCATGGTGACTGTAATTACCTTTACTTTGCCATCTGATACCAATATGTGTCACAGGAGACTGTTATGTTAACAGAGACATCGTTAACTGAACAGCAAATAAGTCATCTCTAAAGTTGAAAACTTGAAATTGAAAAAATGTTTCATTGTATTTTTTTGGCAATGATCTGGTTAAGAGTAAATGATTTTTATTTTTATTTTTTTACCATGTGAGTCAATGTGACACCATTGGAACTGTCCAACGATCAGAATAATTTTGGGCAGCTGGCATCTGTTCCACATCACGCATTAACAAGAAGGTAACTTGCGACCTAACATGGAGATGGACAAACCAAACCCAAATGCAAAACTCTCTGAATTGTCTTCACAGTTCATCCTCGGCAATATACTTTTTATTGCCAAAACAACAAATGTTATGGTGCAAAAATTTTGCACAGCACTGTATATTCTAAGACAGGTCTTTAAATAAGCAAGGGAATGGGCCCGAGCTGTAAGAATAAGCGACACAGCATGCGGTGTGGCATTATCACTCGTATACATCTTGTACATGCACATTAAAAACTCAAATGGAAAATACTCATTGAGAGATCATGCAAGAAGAAGAAATGTCATTGTGAAGAGATGAAAACAGAACCCTTGTCAATAACAAAGGTGTCCCTCAATCAGTCTCATTTAAAGGACGTGCAGCCGTGATGTGCGAGGTGAACCAAAACTGTTATTTCTTCTGTCTGTGCCTTTGAAAGTATGTGCTTCATCATGCTGTCAGCCCGAGCTGTCCTCGGTATGAAGAACACTCCCAGCATGCAATATATCCTGGATATAAATATATAAGTCCATTCCAAGCGCGCAGACATTTTATTTTGAAGAGTGCCGACACTCGGCTCTAAAGCTCTTTAACTAGCTTCAGCTCATCCCTTGCCGTCCCAACAGCCCGTCACCCCCCTCCACTGCCTTCTTTGCTTTTCGCCCCCTTTATTCTATGAAGATTTTCTGCCTCTATTGCAGGGGTAAGATTACAATTACCATATGGATGATGAAAGAAGGTGGCGGCGTGGAAGCAGCGAAGAGGAAAATTTGCTGTGTTGATTGTGAGGAGATGATGGGAGTTAACCAAATGCGTGTTCATAATCACAAATTACACAGTCAAATGTAATTGGACGGCTCATGGCGGCTTATCGGGCCAAAGGCTCGACACCATTTGAAACTGCGCACCTGCTCGGGTGGACTAACGAGTTTTGTGATGCCGCAATGTGCTTCTTCGGTGTCTGACTTCATAAATTTAAGAGCGCACTCTTGAGGCTATTTTTCTTTGGATTGTTACCTCAATGAAATGAAAGGCTGAAAAACAAAACAAAACAAAACAAAACAAAACAAAACAAAACAAAACAAAACAAAACAAAAAAGGAGTTACCGGATCCACAGCCTGTCAAAAGTGTCCCCTGATATCTGCAGCTCGACCTCTAACTTTGATGAATGTCAGACTTAGGCATTTTTTTTCAGCAAAATGCCATAGAGGGCTGGTTTTCATCATGGATCGCATTAAAAAAAACACAAAAGAGGAGCCAGTACTGTTACATAAAACTTAAAATCATATTACAGCCTATGTCTGTAGTTGAATTATATACACAGATGGGAATTACCAGAAATGTTATGCTCTTGTGTATAAATGTATGCTGGGGCAATCCACAACTTGCTTTTTTTGACACACCAACTGAGAATCACTGCTAAACAATCAGAATGGGGGCATTTTGTCATTTGTTGCTGCTGAGAGAGTTGGACAGGGCTTCAAAAAAAAAAAAAAAAAAAAAAAAAAAAAAAAAAAAAAAAAACAGAAGTGCAAAGAAGAGCAGAAACAGTTGTAATTGTTGATGGGGATTTTGCAATATGATGTGAGAGGAGCAGCTGATGGAACAACAACAGGAAGTATGTCCCCCAAGCATGGCAAAGCATCCCACATCGGCCCAAAAGCTCAGCATGCTGAAAGCAAGACGACATTAGCAGGAGCTTGTGAGTGCCTTTACCGGTGCCTCTCCTCGAACAGCGTCCTTCTTGTTCACCATGATCTCTCCTTTGCGATTGGAGCGCTCCAAGCTGATGGTGTTCCACATGTTGAGCCTGATTGGTTCTTTACTCCTAAATCACAAGAACATCTCGATGTGTGAGCAACTGGGCAAATGTAGAATAAAGCCAAATAAAATTAAATAAATTAGAAGAACACATCAACTCCCTGCCAGGCCCCAAAAAAAGGGAGTAAGTCTATGGAATAAGGTTTGTTTGAACGATATGTCCACACATCCATCCATTTTCCGATCCGATTATGCTCACAAGAGTCGAGGGGGGTGCTGGAGCCTATCCCAGCCGTCTCCAGTCAGTAGGCGGGAGACACCCTGAACCGGTTGCCAGCCAATCGCAGGTCACACAGAGACGAACAACCATCCACGCTCGCACTCACACCTCGGGACAATTTTAGAGTGTTCAATCAGCCTGCCATGCATGTTTTTGGAATGTGGGAGGAAACCGGAGTACCCGGAGAAAACCCACACAGGCCCGGGGAGAACATGCAAACTCCACACAAGGAGGGATCGAACCCACGACCTCTGCACTGTGAGGTTGATGTGCTAACCACTGGACCGCTGGGCCGCCCGAACGGTATGTTTGTCACAAAAATAGCAGCATAAGTTGTGACATAAAATATAAAGTGTGTTTACTGCAGCTGTGTCCCTGGCTTTGACAGCTTATTACGAGAGTCGGTTTATGCCAACCTGATGGTAGCAGGCCCCTTGCCAAGGTCATAGCGGAACTCCAGGATCCCCTCGTCCAGGGACAAAGAGATGAAGTCTCCTTTTCCGTCAGATTTTTGCCCGTTGTAGAAGATCAGGCCGTTGGAGTCATTGGCCATCAGAACGACTGTCATGCTGACTTTTTGACTGGATACAAAGCGCATGCAGAGAGGTTAAACATGTACGCAAGAGTTGCTTATTGTGTTTCAAGTCATAACGATGTGGCGGATGAGTAACGCAAATATTTGGATGCAGAAAAAAAAAGAACTCACCGCAGATCATGTCCGTAAAGATGCAGTCCCTTGAGCTCGAGGTAAGAGTCTCCATTAAATAGCGGCATGTAGGCCCCTCTCCTCTCCGCAACTGGAAGCATAAAAAAGGGGCCTTTCATTCCGCCTGTTTAACCCTTTCGTGCACCCTGTAAACTGATCACATGATAAGCTGTCCACTGCAGTCACCTCTGTCCCTGAAAGGGTTAAAGAGGAGCAAATATAATGGAATTCGAATCTACATAAGCAGACAACTGACAACCGGCAGACATTGAATCGGATTTTCCATGCTTTGATCCAAATGACGGCAACTAAACAGTGACAATGAGATCTTGGCTGAAACTTGGCTGGACAGCTTCTGACCCTCCATGCACCGCACATTTTCTAAAAATGTCAGATTTTAGAATTGCACTGCTAAAAAAATAAGACATTTTGAATGTTTTGCATTCAATCAATTTGAATTAGTAAACGACTGCAAACTAAACATTTTTTTCAGATAATTAAGACTTGTGATGTTCATTTTATCCACAATTCCCATTGCATATTTTCATAACTGATGACTCCATGAAACTGACTTCATCCGTTTCATAATTTTGACGCTAACATCCTTTTGTGGGAGTCTAACCAAAATGTAATTGGAACATCCTCGAACAGTTAAAAAAAAACTAACAACTTGCAAATCCAAGGTGAAGTACAAAACAACTTCCTTAGCGGCGTTCAGAAAAAAACAAAACAAAACAATACACAGCAGCAGCAGCCTGTCCCGGTGTCACAGTCAAACAAACAACATCTCAGGGCACGTGGAGTGCCATTTGGAAAGAATGCCACTATGTCTGCAGGATGTTCTGTTCCGTGGCAAGAAGAAAAAGCAGAAGAGCTTGAAGTGGTTTGACGTTGGCCAAGCAATCAAGTGCGACCGGAGGGGATGTGTTTGGGGATGTTCCTCCAGCCCGTTGCATTCACAGTGTGGAAATAAGCCCCGCACACCTACAGCGTGATTGGTAACGGGGTGAAATGAGGAACTGTCTTGGCTCAGGCATGCTGAGATGAGAAAGCTGATAAGAAAGACTGAATCGGAATGACGCGGCGCACCGGTGGGAAACTTGCAGACAACCATCCCGCGTGGAACTCATCTCTTTGAAATAGAAAACTGAGCTACTGGGACTATAATTTCTCAGAGCGGAGTGAGGGCATTTTATTTATTTATTTGCATGTGCAGAAAATAATGTCGTAAGGAGCTGAGTGGCCATGGCTGACAACCAGATCACATATGGATGAAGAAGAGCATACTTTGCCAAAGCATTCATCCACGATAACGGTTTGAAGATGGCAGTTTAGAATGGAGCAAATTACAGTGGTTCCTTGAGAGATGGGTGACCTGACTTTTGAGTTATTGACACGGGTTGTCATTTGGCCATTTTGTTTGGCTTTGACTTAGGAGCGCAAACTTGTGAGACGAGCACTATATGGCGGCAGTGACCTCAATTCAGCGTACTCCAAAAGAAACGACCATTTGACAAATGGTAGGTAGCGCTAAAGGATTTTAATAAATAATTTAACTGCAATTCCCCTCCCCCTTTACATTGCAATTTAGATTTAATACATGATGCTTTTTTTTCCCATGTACTTTTATAACAAACACAAGCAATAAATGAATTTGTATCACAATAAACCACACAAGATTTATTACGCATACATGTTTGTATCTTATAGGTTAGGCGTAACCTAAAATAAAGTTTCCCTCGAAGGGTCATTATGACTGTGAAACCGTATAAAGGTTTTATCGCCTCCTCGTATTTTACATATACAGGGCACAGTTAATGGATAACTAGTTTTGAAATCAAAAGTCAAGAATCGTAGTTTGTTCAACTGTTGTTTAGGTTACTCTGAAGTCATTAGAAAATGCTTGCAATATCTCAACAGTATTATTTATTACATATGGCGATTTGAAATTTTGGTACGGATTTTAGCAAGCATCATGGAAGTTGACGTGCTTGATTTGCTTTCATGGGCCACATAATATGATGTGGCGGGCAAGATCTGGCCCCTGGGCCATGAGTTTGACACCTTGCGCTAACCACTTAACCACTGGGCCGCCTACATATATACACACAGTATGTATTTTATTTTTTTTCATCAATGCTGGCAAGAACATTAACAGGGTATGATTTTTATTTTCGCTATTACCTTTGGAAAAATAGCTTAAGATATGAATGAATTAAGTACGAAATGAATCATGTCTTGGCAGCCAACCACAACTCTGCATTGAAAAGGAATTTCTGGGGTGATTTTAAGTGACAGTGGGACTAATGCTATTTTGTTTGAAGTACAAACAGTAATCTGATCACACTAATTCCAAACAGGAGTGACCATAATCTCCTCAACTGTAAATAGTAATCTTTGCATTGAATGTGTGAACGTAACCAGGTTAGACTACTTCAGTTTTATTTACGTGAAAAGCGCCTGTCTTTTTAACTGTTGTCAGTTCAGTTCTCGGGGGGCTCTGTCCACCAGGCTGCCGCTTTATCTGCGAGCCCCTGTCGGGGGCTGACTGACGCTCTCATTAATCACAGCAGTCGGGGGGCGGGAGGGGCGATGCGATTATTCATCTCATTGATTTCTGTGTAAAAGTAAATAAATAAAAATCACCTTTTGGAATGGGAGACACTCTCAATGGGATGGCATCGATTTTGCTTCAAGTCCATCTATTTGATTTGATTCACCTGCGATCAGGGACTCAACCATTCCTGTTTAGCTTTTGTGGATTCCCAAAGGGTTTGGAGCGCCAGGGCTTCATGCTTCTCTTTTGATAATCATGTGCGCAATACTTTGTTGCCATTTTTTTGAAGGACACTGACGATTGCAAAGAGGTAAACACGCTTTCAATTTTCGTCATACGTGGCAACAATACATTGACAATAACCTTGAAAGAAAGAATGCAATGTAGATGTGAAAGTTAGTCTGAGGCTCACATTCTTCCGCTGACATGTGGCGCTTCGATAGCAACACGTTGGTTTGAATGTGACACCTGAGGGGTGTGGGGGGGGGGGGG